>NC_053466.1:12324800-12624800 GCF_015227805.2 Hirundo rustica | reverse complement strand
CTCTACAAGATGATAGAAGAGTTTGCTGAAGAACTCAGAAGTTATCCCAATTCAGTGCAGGACCTCATTCTCATCAGCAGACTTCTATAAGTTAAACTAATGGGCAGCAATTCTCTATTTCCCCCAATTCTTCACAGCTCCTAAAATGCCAGCGGAAAAAAGGAAGATGCACAAAGATAGCACAGGAGGACAAACCTTTGGCTGATGCAATCAGAAGGCTCCTGAAGCCAGGAGAGGTGAGCTAATTTACATGCTGGTGCCTAACTCTGGATGATTAAGTGCAGAGATGCTCTGCTGGGAAAGGGCAATCTCTCATTTGATCCCGAGGATCATCAATCATGAGATGGCAGATAAGAAGCCAGTGAAGTACATGGAAATTTTTCCCCAACCTGCAAAGCTCTCTGCCAGAGACACTCTGTGACCACTCCTAAAGGCCAGTTCCAGTTCTCACTGGGCAGGAAGAGCTGCTTCTCTTTTGGCAGATCCACATCCTTCGCCTCTCCCATGTCAATTAGACAAAAATAAGCCTTTAATACTTTCATTCTTGGTTTTCCTGAAGAGCTCTAGGTCAGCAAGATAATGGCCAATAAACTCAATTCTAGTTTTTATTTTTGGTAACCAAGCACTCAGAAAGATTCACTCCAGCTGAAGAGCAGAAATGTGCTCACCCACATTTCCAAAAGCAACTTGTGACCGTGGGTAACGGTTTCAAACTCAGAACTTCTTGAATATCAAATCCTCGTGCAGACAGCAATTTTTTGTGACACTCCAAATTGTTCCGGTTAGTTCAGAAAATTCTGGCATTCCCACCCCAACCCAAGAGCTGGAAAACACTATTAATAGTGTCTGGCTGGCAACAAGGTGCTCACATCCACACCTCACCAGCTCTGCTCCTCCCCATCTCACCTACACCTGACCCTGTCAGACAACACCTAACTCAGATTTCCCATCCATCCCAGCTTCTCCTCATTTTTTAGGACAAACTTCACCCACCAGCTCGGCTTCCTGATTCACATGGACGATACAATGGTCATTTGTTTTAACCACTTCCTTCAGAAAATAAGGGAAAGTCCCTCTCATATGGAAAAGAGTGTCAAATTTTTATTAGTGCAGGCTTTACAGTGATGATTCTACTGGCTTGACTTTGTTTTTCCCTAAACTGGGTAAAATATTAGCCAGCTTCTAAGCTATGAGATTTTAAAAATAGCATCAAAGAATACATTAAGAAAAGAATCTCCCAAGGCTTGGGATTATTTTTTTTTTTTTCTAAAGTCTTTGGAAGCACATGATGGATAAAGTGATTCTTCCATTTTTCAGCAACTAATGCTGTTTCCACCACCTTCAGACACTCTCACTCCGGCTACCGAATTCTAATGAAATGCACATGCTGAGAGAGGTGTCTGGTGCTCTGCTGGCCATCGTGACAGCCCCAAAAGAAGGTCAGAGCATGAATCAGTGGGGGAACCATGAGTTGCAAACAAAAAAGGCTCCTGTTTTCACAGACGACAGAATAAACAATGATCAGAAGGAAAGCGGAGGATGTGACACGGAAAAAAAAATGTGGTTAAAGTTTGAAAAATACCAGCCTAGGCACAGAAGTTCACTTCTAAGATCCAGAGTCAAGGCAAATACCTCGCAGATGCCTTTAGAATGACAGGGTGAGCTGCAGTCTGCAGTTGCTGTCTGGGTTAGACACCCCGGGATTCTTTTCAACAGAGGCGGGGAAAATTTTAGTAGCAATTTCCTACTCTCGTTAACTTATCCTGTAAAGATGCAGTTTCTGACCATTCAAGCTCACATGATCCTCAGCTAATTTGAATGGGAGGAGGATCAAGTGGCAGGTCTGGTGGTTTTCAGAGATTTGCCATGTCACTGAACAAACCTCTCCACATGCCCATGAGTTTGGGCTCTGATGGTGACTCAGGCTTTGGCTGGGCAGCCTTCAGGGTGGGATTAATTTTTTACTTATCTAAAACAACCTACCTGGTCTATCCTAATTCTGAGCAGCCTTCAGGGTGGGATTAATTTTTTACTTATCTAAAACAACCTACCTGGTCTATCCTAATTCTTTGGGTTGCTCCAACAACCATCAAAAAAGATCAGTACCTCCAGGGGATAATTCTTCCTACCCCAGAGGGGTAACCAAAAAGGGATAGGATTCATTAGCTACCTGTGACTCACATGTAAAGAAAGTCTGGAAGCAAGAGGGGAGAGGTGAAGACCATATTAGGCAAAAAATACACCCTTCAAACCTAAAATAGGGTGGTGATTTCAGAACCTTAATCCAAAAGCACCCACAGGTAAACCAGCCTGGCTGGGACAGAGAAAGGCTTAGTCTGTGTGTGTTACTCACAGGTACCAATTGCAGAGAACAGAATCAAATTCTGCTGCTGGGTGGAGGAAATAAACTGATCATGCAAAGCTTCTTCCTAAATGCTTCCAGCTTATGTTTACATCCCTCTGCTACTCTGTAGCCTCTATGTACTGTGACCCTGAATGATAAATCCACTAATGTTATTGAATTTTGTGTCATCATGGATGATGTAATGGTCCATGACAGTGAATTCCTCTGTGCCTGGAGTATCTCAGAACCACTAAAGCTTCCTCACCTGCTGACATGCCCTTGAGCAAGGCATTCTGTCCATCTCCTTTATTCCCCTCTTATTCTTCCTACCTGCAACACAAACAGCAAAGCAAAATCAGCTGCAAAGTGCTTAATTTAAAAAAAAAAAAATAAAATCTGGAAGCCTGACTAAACCACTGAGGCAAAAATCCCATGAAATTGTGTAAGCTTTGCTCTGAGACACTGCCAACAGTGGCAGTTTATTCCTAGAAAGAGACATTTCAGCATGAAGTGTCATCTGAACATCAGCTTGAAACAGCTCTAGCAATTATGATCTCCTTTTTAACCTGGATCTAAGAAAACAAAGCTTATGTCTAGACATGCCCTAAGTGTGAGGGGTGGGGGAAAGGAGGGGAGATCTCCCCTGGTAAATATTTATTAACCTTTCAGACAGTTTCAGTAAAATTTGAGGGGGTGTCCGAAGTGCCCCAGTTTCATGAGATCAGGCAGCTGTTTAGAGGAGGAGGATCCTGTTAAAATCCCCAGAGCAACAAAAGTGGCAAGATGAGTTAATTCCTTATTAGTCATCGGGGAATCTGCAGGGGAAAGACCCGCAAAGGTGGTTTCACAGGCAGGGAAGCTGCTTTAGCCCACTGCCCGGCAATCCCAGGAATGCTATTTACCATTTTGTCACTAGATGGTATTGTTCCACAGTCTATATCCCAGAGCCTCGAAGGTCAAACACAGCATGGTATAGCACAGGCTGGCTTGATTAAAGCCACACAAAAGGCTTTTTTCCTCATCTATTTTCATGTATGTTTTCCCCCATGGAAGTTATCAGCAAAAGCCAAACTGTAACAGCTAAAGGAAAAGAGCTTTGTTGAACATAGAGATAATGTAACTCGGTTTTGATGATCTGGGCATTTCCTCCATATCTCAAAAAAACTGTCGAGATAAAGAAGTGTAAAGATACTGATACAAAATTGAATGTTTCTGTTAACAAACCAAGCATAATCAACCAGCCCTTTGTTACAGTTCGGTCTGTTCTGACACAAAATTCAAACAGCCGGACAAACTCTGCTCATCCAAAATCTAAATATTAGAGAATCACAGAATCAGGGAATGGGTTGAACGGGAAGAGACCTTAAAACCCATCCAGTCCCATGCCCTGCCACAGGCAGGGACATCTTCCACTGTCCCAGGCTGCTCCAAGCCTGGATCAACCTGGCCTTGGACACTTCCAGAGATCCAGGAGCAGTCACAGCTTTGCTGGGCAACCTATGCCAGGGCCTCCTCACTCTCACAGGAAACAACCATTTCCTCTAATGTCTCAAATAGCCTACTGTTATTAACAGCACTGAAAGACCTTACCAGGACATTGTGTGGAGTGCATTATGCTGGGATACAATCAGGAGCAGAAGCTCCTTCAGTTTTAAAACTGAGCTTTCATTTACCTGTATCTTCAAGGCAAAAAGAAGATGCTTCTGTTTTCCTGCCTGGATGGGTGTCACTTTTGCCCCCTTCGTGCTCATTTGAATCTGCTCTGACAGGGCAAGGGTGATTCTGTAAAGCAAATGATGTTTTGTCTTAATAATATAACCTAAGAAATACACCCAGGTGGTAAATCCACTTTCTTTTAAGGAGTTTTTTGCTAGATAAAATCTATTCTTCCAGTGAGAATTGAAGAGTTATTTCTATACCTCTGTGCTCTCCTCCTCCTCCTCCTCTTCCTCGCAGTCCAGCCCTTGGTGGGAGATCTCAGTAGGGCCACTCTTCTGGATCAGGTTGCTGTCAGACTTCCTCACCCTCTTCTTCTCAGTTGTCACTCTGACTTTCATGAGGTGGAAGTCAGTGGAGACTGAGCCCACCCTCAGGTGCACGGGATCCCCAGCAAACAGCAGGCCACCAGGGCTGCCATCGTCCTTGAAGCCAGGGGGCTGGTAATCCTGGGGAGTGACTGCACAGGGAGAGGGAACTCCATGAGCTCAGGGGAACTGAGTTCCGTCTCTCCTTAGGCTGATTTAGAAAGAACAGTTATGAAGCAGCTCCGAGTAACACTGACTACTAAAAATATTCCAGGTTTTTGGTTTTGTTTTGGTTTTTTGGTTTTTTTTTTTTTTTTAGGAGGAAGGGACAGAATACAAAGCGTAAAATGAGCCGAGCAAATGTTATCAGGGAGCTCAAAGAAAAAGAATTACTTTAGGATGCTGAAATACCATTAAAAGGCTGGAGCAAAACCTGACATTGCTTGTTCCTTAAGGAAACAAGCTCAAAAAAAAAAACCCAGGGAAGAAGGATTTCTCCCTTTCACACCACATAGCTGTATTTCTTATATGGATTTCAAACTTTTCCTAAGAACATCTGCCACCCCTGTGCACTGGAAAGATTTACCGTGTTACACCATTTCTCAGTGCTATCAGCCAAGAGCTTCTCCCATCTCACCTTTTCTAAGCTTTATTTTATTCCCAGGGCTCACACTTATTACAGAGACTGATGGAATTCTTCCCGAAGGCACACACCGCTCTCCACCTACCATCGTTGTAGTAGAGGAGTTTCATGCTGAGGGTGATGTCATTGGGCAGCGGCCCGAGGTCCTGCATGAGCAGGTACAGGGTCCGGAGCAGGAGCCTGCTGGCCTGTTTGACATCCTTGCTGCACAGCCCAGCCACAAACTCCCTGTGGTTGCTACAATCAGAAGAATAATGGATTTGTTATCCTCGGTCATGAATATTCACGATCCAATTACACACACAGAGCACCCACTGACTTGTCTGAATCCACCAGTGAGAAAGCTACAATGTCTCTATGTAATTCCCAGATAAACAGGGAAGTGAAACAGGCTCCAGGGATGGGGTGGCATCCGCAGAACACCCGCTCCAAACTCAGAGGCCTGGCATTTACATTTGAACAGACTTCAGAGCTGGGGCAACCATTATACAAATGTCATGACTCACTTGTTTGAACATGATTAAATTGGATCAAAGGACCATAAAACAAGTGCCTTTCGCCTAAGCAATTTCAGGAACGAGAGGAATGAGTTGAGGATCCCATCTAAAGCCAATTCATCACAGGGGTTATTTTCAAGTCCATTCTGCAGTTTTTGAAGAGAAGTGAATTGCATGTTCTCACTCAATTCCGTGTAAGAAAAAGCAGCTCAGAGGCACATTTTTCAGCAGTGATGAAGGGGCATTCCTCTCACCTCCTTCACCCATCCAAATGTCAGCTGGCTGCTCCAAGCCAGCAGTCCAGACAGAGAGCCATGGGTGACATGAGTGGGATGAATAGCACTCCAGAGGAGTTTGTTCCTCTTTGATTAAAACTGAGGTAGATGAGATGAGCAACTCAGAGCAGCCAGCTAACTTCAGAAAGAGCAGATGAATCACTGTGTGACTAAGGGACCTGAACTTCCCTAACTTTCAAAGAAGGGGTCAAAAAGATGTGTAACTCCTTCACTACATCTTTGGAAGACCCCTGACATTACACGTAGGCTGGAGGATGCCCAACACAATCACCCCAAATTGCATCAAAAGCAGTAAAAATTTAACCTAAGAATATCCCAGAATAAACCTGACTGAACCTCAGAAAGAAACAAATTAAGACCGATTCCCCCTTCCAGCTGAGCTTCTTTGGGGCATGAAAATGAGGTGGCTGTGGAACAGCTTGACTTCCCAAGGTATGGAATCACAGCATCACTTAGGTTGGAAAAGACCTCTAAGATCATGAAGTCCAAACTCTGTGGTATTAGATGGGGTCCTCGATTAAATCCTGCATGTTTAGAAACATACAATGAGAGGAAAATGCTGGCAGTGCCTAAGGTGGAACGTCTATCAGCTTTACAAACTGTGGGATGAGCAGATCTGAAATGGCAAAGTTCCTAAGAAAAAAAAAGAATGAGATGTCCATAGGAATTAACAGGTCAAGCACTGCTTCAATATGGGAAAAACACTGAGAATTTAATGCAGGAGGGAGTTAAAAAGCAGAAGGAACTGAACCTTGGAAGGAGTGGGACCTGTGGCAAGGAACTCCTCCAAAATCCATCTAAAATAAGGCAAGGACCATTTTAGGAGAAAGGTTCCCCTTACTCCTTGGATGTGATGCTGCAGCCCCGCAAAATCTCTCTCCCAGAGTGATTAACTCCAAGTTTGTCCAGGACAACAGCTGCTGCAGGTGTAAAAGGCAGCATTATCAGCTGAAGGTGCTGATAGCACAGATGACAATTCCCTGATCTGTGCCAGAACTCTGGATTATTAAAGACTGCAGGGACACGCATGAGCCTGCCACAGCACTGCCAGTCCCCGAGGAAACAGCCCAGGAATCCAATGCCACAGGCTCTGGAGCCTCAGAGCACATTCAAACATGACAGGAAGATGGCTTGGCCTCTCCCTGGATGACACAATGGACACCCAAGCTCCATGTGGGGACTGTCCTTACTTCTAGGAATTAATGAGTCAGGCTGATTAAAATCCCAAAGTACTCAAGAACTATCTATTATCTTTCCAATCCCAGAGTTCCTCTTCCCCTCAGTGTGAGGACAATGGACAGCAGCTTCGAAGCAGAAATGGAGGGCACAGCCAAAAAAGGTCACTCCAGAGATAATTCAGATTTGTCCAAAAGAAAATAATTTTGCCTTATGGTACAAATTATTCGGATGGGTTTAGAGAAAGAGCAGCTAAGGGCAGGAGTGCTGGGGAGGAGCTTCCTGAGGAGCACACAAGACAGCAGAGCTCTCTTGCTGTCCAGGCAGGTTCCAAGATCCATCTTTCACCAGTGGCAACTGCAGAACAAAGTAAAAACAGGTTAATTATTTTTCTTTGCTTTGGTTATAGCCAATGGCCTTTCACAGTATTTATTTGAAGCGCCACAGGATTACAGCCCACCAAACACAGCTTTAAGTATCTGACAAAGAGTGCCAAAAACAGGTAAAAAGCTGCTACTTCCTGCCACATGTTTTGCACCATCAGCTCAGGCATCCTAAGTGAAAGTTCTCTCAGGTCACCCACGCAGGGCCGCTCAAGCAGAACACATGTATGCAAATGCTCAAGGGAAAAAAAAGTCTTGGGCACAGAATCATGGTGAAAGGGCTCAAACCTGAGCAAGCTTCATCTGAAAGCACAAAGCTGTCTGGTGGAAGTGCACGAACACTTTTTGTTAGCTGAGACAGCAGCAAGCTCAACAACAGGGCTGGTTTCTGCATCACCTCCCTGATGAGGCACCACTCCTCTCAACTGTCCTGCGCTCAGGTGTACTTTGAGGGCCTCATGGTGCTCAGTAAGAGCATTTCAGCTCATTCTCCTAGCAGTTAATACACTGTAAGGTGAATATCCTCAACTCTGATGGTATTTACAGTTGCTTAATGACTTGGACCTGCTCAAACCACAGAATCACGGGATGGTTTCAGTTGGAATGACCTTAAAGGTCATCTTGCTACACCCCCTGCCATGGGCACAGACACCTTCCACTGAACCAGGTTCCTCCATCCAACCTGGCTTTGGACACTTCCAGGGATGGGGAGTCCACAACCCCTCTGGGCAGTCATAAAGTGCAGCTTCTTAATTTTCAAGAACACAACTTTTAGTGTAACCCTGAGAAATCAAGCCAAATCCTTACCTGCTGATGTCCATCTGGGGCACCTTCTTTTTGTACTTGAATTTGAACTGATACATTTCAGTGACTGTCTAGAGATGTAACAAGAGAGAGGAGAAGCAGAAATGGATCACTTTGAGAAACAAGATGTGTCCTGAGTTTGGAGAGTCCTTTCACACTCTCTGACACAGCACAGTATTAATTTAGTGACATGCTGACAATTTTAACTCTATTATTGCTCGCACAGACTTTGGCAAGTTCTCTTAGCAGCCACATCTTACCTAGCACTGAAAGAATCATGACTTACAAACTTCCTGCCTCCTCCTTCCATTTGCTCCGTGGGCCTGACTCTCCAACTTCAGTCTCTAGCAAGGCTCCAGAGCTGGCAGATTCTCCCAGTGTCCCTTGCTAAAGGAGAACTGGGAAGCTGCACAGGTGACCAGTGTCACGTGGAAGCCTGGCCCTGTGCTCTGTATGGGGACAAGGGCCTGGAGGATTCTTCCCACAGGGAAATCCAAACAATATTGCATGGGGAAAAATTGCTGAATTTTACCGGTCTCAGAGAATTTTTGAGGCAGACAAAAATAGTGGGTGATTTTCCATTTAAAAGAATTAGAGAATAAAACAATTAGGAAGAACAGACAGCTTCCCCCCAAGAGAAAGGGTCTATTGTACACCAATTCCATGCCTATAATTCACTTTTTCCGGAGACAATGAGGTCGATTAGTAGGAGCTCAGCTGAGCTCTTAACTCTGAGCCTTCCTTGCAAATGCCAGCCTTGGCATGGCTCAGCTCTTGCTCTGTCCCCAGACTCTGAGGTGCCATGCAGCAGAACTGGAACCAGGCTCAGACAGAAAGGGTCTGAAGCTGTTCTCTGATCTCCAGCATGGGTGCAGACCCTCACTCCTGGATCACACCCCCCAGATGAAACCAAACAGAAACACAACACCAAGAGGCCGGGGACAGGCACTACTCAACACATCCATCCAGGTCTGGAGGGATTCCTGACTCCTGTCCTACACCTCTCTGCATGACAAACCAGCTACTTTCATCAGAGCTCGTAAAAAGGTGGCTTGCAAATGAGTAATGTTGAACTTCCCATTTCTTCTCTTTGGGAAACTAAAACAAAACTGTGAACATGCCCATTAGTTGTCTGCTAACATCCCTGCCTGAGGCCCTGGTGGGCCCTCAGCCGGGTGTTTGATCACAGTGCAGCTCACTGAGCTGGCACTCCGGAGTGAAGGCACAGGAACAGAAATGGGGTCACCAAGGAGCTATGTCAGGGTAGTTCTTAAGCCTCCACTCCACTCTGAATACGAATGTACTCACCCATGTCTTCAGCTGCCTCAAAGATTAATTAAGACTCTTTCTTACCTCAGGACTGGTGTAAATCTGTTACAAGAAAGCACAGTGAGGGCATTTTCCTTGGGACAACTTGAACCAGTGACTAACAAGGATATTTTCAGTTTACAGCAGACTGTGCTATCTTTAGTGTGGGTTCAGAGAAAGGAATGGCTGGGAAAGAGCCTTCCTCTATCAGCAGTCAATACCCACCACTTCAAAGACAGGTAGAAGACACACGTGTGCAATATTGGAGGAATGGGGTTAATTCCCATTCCAATCCCCGCAGGCAGCTTTTGATGCCTGGGATTTAACTGCTCAGATGATGCACAGAGCAGATGGTGAGCAAAGCTCCTGGCGCTTTGCAGGGGGCTGGGGCCAACAGCTGCCTATGGAACCACCAGAGTGTGGTTTCTCCAGGATCAGATTCATAAGGAGGACTCTTTTGCAGGGATAAATGGAGAGGACACGGCAGCTTCCATGATTAGAATCACATGCAAAGGACACAAATAAGGCCTCAGTCAGAAGTCTGACATGCTGAGAAAAGCATTCCCAAGCAGCCTTGAACTCCATATTTACTGTATCTAAAAAAGGTCACAGCTCTATTAAAAATCACACACGTTTTGGCTTCTCCTTAAAAAAGGCACAAATGGGCTGACACAACCTTGACTCTATCTCAAGCAGCGGAGGGGAGAGAAAACCACTTTGTATTCATTTACTTACTGCAAGGACAGCCACGTGTAGCTAAGGAGGGAAAATCAAAACAAAACACAGAATCAACATCTAACCTTAGTGGTCAAGGAAAAGCAAGTCCTATCAAACCCTGACTGCCTACACAGGGAGAAGGAATAGATACACTCAACAAACCAGGAATTAAAACCCCTTTTGCAGATTCTTCCCAGCACAGCATCAGCAACACCTAGTGGCCAGTTTGCCTGGCTTGACTCACAGTTCCCCAAGAAACAACTCCATGCTCAGTGATCTCCCTTGGGACTCCTTTCAAACAAATCCCCAAATACTGATTTAAAATTCTTTACAAGGGCACCCACCCCTACTGAACACGAATATTTACTTCCTGCTAGGAATTTCCCCAAAGTTATTTAATTTATGCTCTATCAAGGAATTACACATGTGATTGCCCTTAAAAACAATATTAAAACATGCATTAAATCCCTCAGTTTTTCCTTAATCGTTGTGAAACAATTAATTTATGTCTCTCATAAATAACAAAGGGCTAAATACCTCCTAGAGCTGTCAGCAAGCACTAAACTGTGCTCACAACATTGTTAATTATCTTGTGCGCACTGACAGCTGCACTGATGTCTGAGAAACACTCGGATCATCAGTACCAGAACAATCAGGGCTCCACTGGTCTGGAGGAGCTGGGCTGGTGAACAGTGCTGACATGGAGGACAGCAACTGGTGCTTTTTCCTGTGCAGGGAGTTTTAATGTGAGAATCACCAAGGAATATGAGCACTTGCTAGCTGGTTTTGTCCTGGAAGCAGTTACATACCTTATTTGGTGAATTAAGGGGAAAAAAAAGGGACAAATTTTGAGCCTGCGAGAAAAGCCAGGAGGGTTAGAGAAGATGAGATGAAGGGGAATGATCAGGGAAAAGGAGATGAAGGACCAGCAAAAGCACAGAACCTCTCAAGAAAACAAAAACAGGCAGGAGATCCAGATCTCAGTTCTGCCTAGCAGGGTCTCTCAAACATAAAAGACCACAAATGTAGGGCACTAAGGGAAATCCATTGCAGGCTGCAAACTGGTTCCCACATAACAGATGGGAGAGTTGAGAGGAAGTGGACAGGATTTGAGCTCAAGGCATAAAATCCCAAATCTCATATTCAGGGCAGGGTCTTTCCCCTGTCCCACAGCTGTAAACTTCTTACGTGCATCGAAGATCACAACAGAAACACAGCAGGAATGGAAGGATAGTTTTGTTCTTACTTTAAGAAATAGGACACTCCAATAAAAAAGTGAAAAAAACCACACTTACATACTGCTTCTCCAAAGCATCAAAACAACCTTGAATCCTGCCAGGGAAAAAAACATGTTAATACTAACCAGCAACACTTATCTCCTGATCTGTAAACACACTCATTAGGAGTGGGTTAAAGGGCATTTTTTTCTGGAATTAGGACAACACAACCGACATTTGGGGCTTGTGAAGTGCTTTTCAGGTCAGACCTGAAGGCAGCATTCTCCTTTCTTCATCTGTGCATTGTTTATACTTCTGGGGCATTACCGTGTCAGCCCAGAGCCTGCTTGAATCCTGACAAAGACAAGGATTGGAGGCCAAAGGCTGGCTCTGACTGTGTCCCTGCTCAGCGCTCTGTTCCAGTTCCCCAGCCAGAGCTCTGATGGCTCTTTTCCCATCAGCCTTGTACAGAGCTCAGCTCAATCTGAACGTGTCTGGTCTTGCAAATCTTTGTTATCTGATGCAGAGTTTACAGTAATGGAGTTTCTCAAAGTAGTAAATATTATATGAAGCAGCAATGGCCAGATATTTGCTTTTGGAGTCAACGGATGTGCAGCAAGGTATCTCCTTAGCACGTCAGGGACAGTTTTTCTGCTTATTGGGAACATGCCAACTGTGAAATACTTCCTGAAGAAAACTGTGGGATTCTTAGAGAGAGAGAGAAAAAATATTGTACATACTGAAAAACAAGTGCAAGAATCCCTATCAAAGTGAAACCAGAAAAGACTAAACACAACAGAAAGGACCTCATGACAGTCTTTACCCTCTCTCTGCACCTCTGCTGCCACATGTGCTCTGGGGCCTGACCATGACCTCACTGCAGCCAACACTTCCACAGACCTTGAACTCACATGACCTCAGTCACTAATTCTGTCCTGCTTACAGGGGGGCCAAGCACTCCCAGCTGCAGCGGGAGCCCCCTGGCACCAGGGCACAATGTTTTCCAGTTCAGGAAGGAGAAGAATGCAGGGGCAGATGTCTCCTACTCAGCACAATCTTGTCTTGGTTTCACTGTTACTCACTTACCACTTGACTATCTGCAATGATCCCAGACAGCTTTTATCTTCTCGGAGAATTTTTAGACAGAGGTCTGCAAAATCAGATTTAGCACATAGTTACAATCCTTATCACAGCTCTTGGGCAAACATTGAAACTAAGCTAGTCCATCCTCCCTTTTTTGGATACAAGCTTTATCTGAAGGTCCTTCCTGAGCGGAAATGTTGGGTTTCCACCGAGTCTCAGGTGGGCTTATTGCTGGGTTTGCAAATGTCAGAACTTTCCTCAGAAGCCCTGAGCTCTCGCAGAAGAAGGGATGGAGTTACAGCTTTATCACAAAAGATCAGCAGCTTCCTCCTCTCCTCCCTCCTCGACCATTCCCTAACACCTTCCCTTCTTCATTCAGACTTCACCAACGTCCATGTGAAGTGATGTCCCAATGATAGCACTCACAATAAACTTTCTGTGAAGCTTTTTCACACAGCTCCTTCTACCTGTCCTTCCAGGCATTCAGAATGGCAAAAGGCACACCTGTCCTACAGGTGAAAAGGGGGATTAAAAACACCTTAGGACTCAACCAAGGGGCCCTTGAAGACAAGAGCAGGCCAGATGTTAACACCACCAAAAAGGCACTAGACAGACCTGACATACGACCAGTGGCTTTTTGGGGTTAGGGGATCAAGAACCCATTTGGGAGCTCTATGCCCTCAACCAAATCTACAAAGTACACGTGAACATGTTTCAGGGCAACAAGGGACAACATGGAACGGATTGAAAAGCATGGAGACATTTCACACTTTGAATGATGACAAAGATGTTAATGAATCAAAGCATCACTAATTCTTGGGATCGTGTGACAGGAGTTTGATTTTTTTTTTTTTCCTTAAAAAGTTCTGATTCCTAAAGCACATTTGAGATAGTTTTCATGAAAAAAAAAAACCAAATCCAAAAATGAAACTGTTTTAAACTGAAGGAGGGACAAGTTAGATTAGACATAAGTACAGTTTTTACAATGAGGTTGGTAAAACACTGGTACAGGTTGCCCAGAGAGAAGGTGGATGCTCCATTCCTGGAAATATTCAAGGTCAGGTTGGATGGGACTTGGTGCAACCTGGTCTACTGGAAGGTGTCCCTGCCCATGGCAGAGGGTTGGACTTGATGGTCTTAAAAGGTCCACCCCAAACCATTCTACAATTCTATGAAAACCAACAAATCTAATTTCAGCCTCCCAATGAAAACTAAAAAAGTCAACCTCATGGGTTCAAAGATCCAAAAGAAAATAAAACATTCCAATAAGAGTAAATGTTTAAAAAGCTTTCTGAGTTTTAAGTTGCTCTCCTGGCTCTGAGACCTGGTTCCTGGGGCTGGCAATGCCAAAGAACGACTCCAAACCAAGAGGAACACCAACAGAGAAGCCAGGAGCCCAAGGTTGTCTTCCATGCTCTTTATCAGAAGTTCTGTCTGCACGCAGACTTGAGAAGAGTTGAGAATTTGTAGCCAACTCCCACCCAAAGTGAACTTACCCACATGCACAGCCAGAAGATAACAAGTAAGGCAGATTATAGGTAAAATGTAGTGAGCACAAACAGGAGGTGTTACCATCCAGATAGCGAGTGCCGTAGGAGCTCTCTGGGAACAGCCCCCTCATGTAGGTTATGCAGGACATGGAGATGGCCAGGAGCCTTTTCACCAGCACCAGGGACTGCTGCTCTGTGCTGATGCTCTCGGGGAACAGCACTGCCTCCTGGAAAAGCAGGGCAATGCCACAAATAGCACCTTCTGAAGTGTAACACAGATCGTATTTAGAAACAAGTCTCAGCAGGTGGGAAGAGGGTAACTTAGAAATGTAATTTTAAGGTTTCTCTGGTATTTAAACTAGGCAGGGAAGACTCATGTCTGAGGTGGGTGGATTAAATGATCTAAGGGTAGAGATCAATAGATCAGACATCATTACGCGGATGCAGAGTGCACTGAGTTGGATGTGCCCTCCCCTTTATCACATTCCCACCCCCTCCCCTGCACTAAAGCTGGCACTTAACAGACAAAAAAGGAGTGCAGTTTTAATTGTGAAGTCACACAGGGCTGGTGTGGCAAGCACTGTTGTACCAAAGGCTGCTGGTTTGAGCTCTGACAGCAGCCTGAGTTGCCAACAGTGATTTTAACTCTAAGCTGTAAAACAGCACCTGAAGCTACAGTAAATATACACTGTGTGAAGCCAACAGGAACAATGCAGCGGACACTGCACTAAATTTAGTTCTTCTATTACTTTATTGCTGTTCTTCCTGCTAATAAAGCTCTGTGCACACCTAATGAGCCTGCATTCATTGAGACAAGCCATGTCAGAGCCCCACACTGCCTCTCGCTGAATTGGAATTAATCCAACTAAGAACAGTGCAGACAACAGAAAGCGTTCCCACCTCTGCAGACACAGGCGTGCCAAGTCCCAAACCGAGAGCTAAGACTGTCTGCACCACCACATTTTAATTTTTTACCTTAGAGGGCTTCTTCTTTTGCTTGAGTAACTGTTGAGTAGCCATCCTGTGTTTCAAAGACCCGCCTTCCACTTGTAACTAAATCCTGAAAAATAAAGAAGGTATGAGACACAGTTACTGCTATTTCTCATATATATTAAAGCAAGAATGAGATTCCTCAGAGTTTGAAAGCTAATTGCCAGGCAGAACAGGTAAAGCACAGCAAGCCAAGGGTACTCCATGGCACTGAGCCTGCAGAGCATGAAACCTCCTGCTCACTGGTAAATGATCAATAGTATTTGAAATTCAGGGCCACAACTGCACCTGGTGTCAGTCGGTGCCACTCCAGAATGCATTTCTCATATTCCAAACCACAAATGTTAATTCCTACAACCATTAGAAAGTGTGAAGGGGGAATGTGAAAGAACTGGAGGTCTGCCAATAGCAGTTAATATTTTAGCAAGGGTAAGCAGGAAATGCACTAACATCGGTCTTGGCCGGAATAAGGGAATGATTCTTCTGGGACACCTTGAAAGGTAAAACAAAAAAAAAAAAAAAAAAAAAAAAAAAGAAAGAGGAGAGTCCAAATTGTTCCAGTTAGACAAGCTTGGATTGAAGAGGAAAATACTCATTTTACCAGAATGGAGAGCTGATTGATACAGGCAATAATGCTGGATATTCCATGTTTCTCACTTCAGTGAGGTGTTTGATTTAGCACCATCTGACAATCCTGATTAAAAACTTCCATTAGCTGGAATTAACAAGGTCTGCGTTAACTGGTTTGAAAAATTACTTGCTGGGAGATCTCCACATCTCATTGTAAATGGGGGATGTTAATGAAAGGAAACACCAGGAATGGGTCCCAGAGGGCCACTGCCTGCGTCCACAGCCAGTCGACTTCCCCAGTAACAATTAAAGCAATAGCACAAACAAGAGGGTGATTTAACTCCTGACCTAATGCAGCTTTTTATTAACTCAGCTGATCTAACCTTGTTCTGCATTTGCACCTTTTGTGCTTTTCTTTTTTTCCTGTGGAAGCCTCATTTCCATTTGTTGGCAGTCATTAAGACATGCTGATTGGAACATGGTGACAGCTTTTATGCTAAATTTAGCACTTCATTTAGTAATGAGGACAGATTACAGCTATAAAAGTATATTTAAACAAATATACACCTGCAAATTTTTTTACGTGTTAAATATTTTAGCAAAGTAGCTTTTTTTTACCCAGGCACTGTGAGCAGGACTAGAATGCAATCAAAGCAGACAAAGGTGTTGTAATTACAACGTGAGGTTATTAACTAAATAAAGCTGATTTAGGTGAGACAAAGATATAAGAAAACATGTTTTATAAACCATACCACATTTATATTGATTGACTAAGGAGGAAGCATCACCCAGACCAAGCTGACCCATTACAGCCCAGCTGTTAGGTACAAGGTACAAGACTTTGGCATCAGCGTCTCACCAGGGCTGGAAGGGCAGAAGCTGCGCTGAAACCCCAGTGCTCCCACACTCTGCAGCCACCTTATCACCGAATATCAGCAAATTAGTACTAAAAAAGGAAAAACAAACCTCATCCTCAGGAACCTGCTGCTCCCTGACACCCTCAGCCCTGCAGCCCTCACTCTGCCCCTTGTGCCTGATGTTGGAGAGGTGAGGCACCACAGCCCCTGAAAAAACCAGCCATGGCTCCAAAGACGGGGTTACTCTTTTTCTGGGGGAGGTTTATGAGCGGAAGCTCAGGCCCGGCCGGGGTCCACACGGGGCCGAGTCCTGCCCCTCACACAGCAGCACCGTGAGGTACCGGGGCCCCCGGAGGCCCTGAGGAGCCCGAGCGCCAGGGGCGCCGCTGAGGGATCCCTGAGGCGCGGGGGAAGCCCCAGAGGCAGAGAGCGGTTCCCGCGCGGGCGGGAGGGGCTCCCCGTGGAACTTGGGGTCCCCTGAGGCGCTGGGAAGCGCTGTGAGGTTCTCCTGAGACACTGAGGCATCACCTCAGGCGCTCCGGGCCCTGTGAGGCGCCGAGGGGCCCCGTAAGGAGCTCCCTGAGGAGCCCCTGAAGGACAGTGGGGGTCCGTCCTGAGGCGCGGGAGACCCTAGGGGCGCTGAGGGCTCCCCTGAGGGGCGGCCTCGGCCTGCCCCAGTCCGGCCGGGCGGTTCCCGTACCTGCGTCACCCACCCCGGCTCCGAGGGCTCCTCCGGCCACGGTGCCGCCGGAGTCCGGGCGTGGGCGGTGCTGAGGGCGGGCGGAGGCGGGAGCGGCCCCAACTCCTGAGGCGGAAACTTGAGCCTGCCCTGCGTGTGACCTTGTTCCGGGCTTGTGACCTGTCCGTGTTTCCATGGCTGTCCCTGCCCTTGGTCTGCCCCTCAAGCTGTCCCTATCCCTGTCCATGTCTCTGTCTCTATTCCTGTCCCTATATCTTCTGCCCTGTCCCAGGAATTCAGGCAGGACAAGGTCCTGCAAAACCAGGGCCATGGCAGGGGCAGTGGTGTGGTATCAGACCTGTTTAAAATCACTTCATAGTAAAATACTGGGTTTATTAGCAGCCCATAGTCCCAAAGGAGGGGCAGTTTTAAGTTTCTCAAATCCACATTCTTAGAATACTCTGGTACTTTTCTGGTATCAGGGACTTCACAAGGAGCGAAGTATTTTGGAGCCAGTGTCATAACCTAGGCAAGGAGGATGGGTTGTCTAATATCTTGTTTACAGAATAATCTGCCTAAACTAATTGTTCCCATCTCCTGGCAATTTGTTATCCTTCAGATAAGGAAACATTTTTTCCTTTTTATCTCTACTCCAAGCAATTCAGGGGGATGCTGGTGAGGGCATGCCCTTCCCTTCCCAGTTCTCCCAGCTCTGGAAATGCCAGTCTGTCCAGTTATGGTGATTTGCCCAGCTGACAAGGGAGGATACAGTGTTCCTTTAGTACTTGTGTTTTTCCGGGCTGTTTTCTGATCTCTTTCCAAAGACCTTTTCCCTAGTTCAGTTAACAACAGCTGCTGGAAAGCTCCTCCCTGAGGGAGGAGAGAAGACCTCATTGATTTTTCAAGAATAACTAGACAGCACTCAAACAAACCAGGACTGGTGCTGCTGTTGGGCAATGTGTCTGCAGGTGTAGGCATGACCCCCGGGGCTTTGCTGGATCATGTTTGCCTCTCGCTTGCCCTGGTGGAGGTCCAATGCCACCTGCAAGTCGTGGCAATCAGGTCACTTTCTGCCTTGGGACAGGTGCCAAATGCTGAATGTTAAAGGAATCAAGAGGATCGTGGGGCAGGAGCAACAGGCCAGCATGAAGGAAAAACGAGTGTTAGAAGATTGGGAAATGCACCTTGCAAGGAGAGAAACGGAGGCCCTCTTTCAAGAGCAGCCTGAGACTGGAAACCAGTACTTGGAAGACACTTTGCTTCGGAGTTACTTGAAAACACACCTTCCTCCCAAGGTCTGTTTGTGTTTCTGTGTGTACCCACCACAACTCTGCTGAGTTGCTGCTTCAGACTCTGAATTGAATGTTTGTCTGAGCCTTTTCGTGCTTTTGAGTGTTTAACTGGAGGGAATTTATTAGCATTCCTTAAAACTTGTGTTTGAGGGCAGGGGTGACAAACTCTGCCAAGACACACAGAAAGTGGCTCAGTGGGCTCCTGGGACTGGGCTGGGTGTTGCAATGTTCTTTTGGCATTGTTAGGGTGTGCATTTGTTGTCTGGTCATGTAGGGAAAGGAATTTCTGAGAGAGGAATCAAACTAAGATGCTTCCAAACTCTGCTTTGTTCTTCCACCTCTCTTCCTGGGGAAAGAGGAGTTTTAAGGAAAATTCCTAAGGATGGGGTCTGTTCTCAGCTGAGTACTCAAGAGAGTGGAAAGGCCCCTTGGGGCTTGCTTGGTCTCAGCACAGGCTGGTGGCATTTCTGGGTTCATTTTTCAACCAGGAAAGGCTCTGTATGGATTTCAGGGGTGTAGACTGGGGAGTGAGCCCCAAGCTCTGGCTGTCTGTGCTGTGAGCTCCAGTCCTGCAGAAACCTCTGGGAGGAGGTGGCTCACCTCTCTGGGTGGCTTCTGCCATCACCCCAAGGGCCTCAAGTGCTTCCCACTCTTCAGGCAGCAGTTTTTATGGAGCAGAGTGTGACCTCTCTCCATGATTTGTTCCAGCAGAAGCAATGTCACGACTTCTAAAGCCACCAGGTGACCAGAGGGGAGGGGACCTGGCTTTCAGTGAGGCACTTCCCCTGATTGATCTGCAGGTCTGTGAGGCCTGGCAGACACAGTGTGGGAAGGGTGCCAGTGCTGGGAGCTTGTCAGAGGCATCCCAAAGGAGGGGAATGAGGCCTCCCTAAGCACCACCGTGGCCACCTTGGCAGAGAAGACAGGAAAGGAGGATGCCTTTGAGTAACCATGAAGATCCTGCTCCTAATCTGCACCTTCGGAAGAAGTGTGATTCAGGTCTCCCAGAGAATAAAAGGATCAGTACAACAAGGCTGCTTCCACTCCTTCCCCAAACTGAGAAGAGCAGCTCCAAAATCTCCCAGAGAACTGGGAGCAGCATCTCCCTTTCGTTTCTGCACTCGGTCCCAGCGGGGCAGTGTTGCCTCACTGCTGGAAAGGAGAGCCCGGGCTGCTGCCTGCAGCACTGAGAGCCTGCTCTGCATGGGAACACCGTCCTCTCCAGGACAGCAGCAACCCCTGAAGCCTTGGGTGTCCCACCGAAGCTGGAGGCTGATTCCTGTTGTGCTATTCCATGTGAAACACAGAAATTTTCTTGAAATGGCATAAATTTTTTCTTTCTCTGTTTGAACGTGATTTAAGGACAAGACAGAATTAAACACCTGCTTTTTCTGGGTGTTGTTGTGAACAGGGATCTCTGTGATCTGTGAACAGGCTTTGCTGTCCTGAAAATACTTCCCTTAATATAAGGGATATTTATTTGCACTCCTAATGTGCATTAATTTGCACATTTCCCATATCTTCATGCTTAGGACATCAAAGGACCACCCAGCAGCCTCAGCCCTGACCCAAAGGATTTCTTCCTCTCCACATCCCAGTGTCCATTCTTTGGAGCACTGAGGCTGCTGTGTGTGACATTCAGCAGTCACAAGTGTAGGTGTTTTGATTCTGTTCTTTCACTGTTGAAATAAGCACTTTTTTTTTTTGTAAATCAGTGGTTTGACAGGCTGTGTGTGGTCAGGGCATGAGCTTCCAGTGAGGCAGCTAGAGGGTTTTAGGAAATATGGATGATGGTGAAGGGATTGTTGTATGAGTTCCTTTTATGAACTCAGACCAAGAGATCTACTTGCTAGATTCATGCTCTTCTACCCACAAAAATGCACCAGGTCAACAGTTCAAAGATTCTTGTGCTTCAGAAAAGTCCATGAACTTTGGATTCCTGGGTTATGCCTCTAAAACAACCTTCAAATTGTTGCCAAGCCATGGTAAAGATTGGAGGTGGGTGTGCAAATATGGGTGGAGCATTGAGCTGGAGTAGCTGACAGGCTCTTGTGCATGGTTTTGGCTTGTTTTGTGGTTTTTAAGACTCTTTCACTGTTCAGCTGAAAGAAAACTGGCTGGTCTGAGGATGGAGACTTCCAGAGTGGCACCTGGACAATATGTGTTTGATCCTCATCACACACGTGGAATGGCAGAGGGAGGATGGAATCAATCACACAGGATATAGATTCATGGAAGGTCAATACAGGGACAGGCAGGGAAAGGAAAAAGTCATGTTTGTATTTCATCAACAGGAAATTATTGGGGTTTATAACTTCACAATTCTGGGTGCAGCAATTATGGCATTCACCTCCTTAATTATTTTATTGAGGAAGGAATGAGCATCTCCTTGAGAGGCAGAGAACAGCAAAGAATATAGAAGGAAAACAGGTGCTTCTTTGACCCCCAACACAGTCTTGTATGTGTTTAGGCCAATGAGGGCTGAAGGTTGGGTCCTCCTTGCCTGATTTTAACCATCTAATATCCTGGTTATTTAAATCTGGGTAACTTCACTTGGCTTTGCTCATGGAAGAGAACTTTGGCCATAGAAGAGAACATGGCTCTCTCATGGAAGAGAACTTGCAAAAGGCAGTTCCTGTCACCCTGAAGTAGGGGTCTGAGAGGGTTGGAATGAATCACTCCTCTGTGAGTGCTGGTTTCCCTCCATTAACTACAGACATATCCATCCAGGTGAGCCAAGCCCAGTAGCAACGAGGCCACATGAATCCTTTAGGAAGCTGGGTGCGTGGTGGGAATTTGAATCCAGACATGTTGTATGCCAGGCTGAAGCTGAAAAGACTGCTCCATCCCTCCTTTTCCAATCTGACAGGCAGGTAGCTGCTGAGCCCAGTGGAAGTTTCCTGTACAGATGAAGGCATTCTGTTTTTGGCAGCCCTTCCCCTGGCATTCTTCTCCAGCAGTAAATCACGGAGCGGCTGAGGGACCTCTGGAGACCGTCTCGTCCAACCCCCCTGCTCGTGCGCATCTGTGTCATTCTCGGCCTTGACACTAAAGTGTTTCTGTCTTCTGTGAAATCCAGACACGCTGCCAGAAGTAACTTGAAAAAATGATTTTGAGGGAAAAAAGAGAAAAAGTGACAGCGGAGCACAGCTGTGCCAGCAGAGGCTGAGGGAGCTGTCGTGCTGTGTTATGGAACGCATGGAAGGGCCAAGTGGCCAGAGACCACTGGCACTGCAGGACAACATGGTCAGTCCCCTGCCCTTCCAGCTGGGACAGAGGCTGGGACGTGCTGAAGGGTTTTCCTTGTTGCTCCACAGGTCCTGGAGGAAGTGCATCGGGACCTGGAGAGGTTTGGAAACCGCCTGGTGACCAAGATCCAACCTCTGAGCTGGGAATGTGAGCTGAACCCCCCCGTGTTCCGGCAGTATGATGCCTGGGGGCAGCGTGTGGATGACATCCACACCTGCACGGCGTGGAGGAGGATGAAGGAGATTTCAGCAGAAGAAGGACTAATTGCTGAGGCCTATGAGAAAAGATACTCCAACTGGAGGTAACTGGGGGGAATTGGGAATGACTCAGTGCCTTCTTGATGATTCTTAGCAAGGTTTACTCAGCGTTTTGCAGGACTGAGCTGGTTGTGTAACCAGTAGCAGATGCTGCATGGACACCAGCACACCTCCCGCTGTCCCCAGCAGCTCTGTCTGTCCGCTGCAATGTTCCATCTCACCAATGATAAGCCATAACTAATGGCCCATACTTGATCATAATATTCTTTGATGTCACCTTCCTAAATGTGGGGCCTGGCAGTTCCCTGCACCTCTCCAGCTTTGTGTGTGTTATTTGTAATGCAGCTAAAGATGTGGGATTTCATTTGCAGGTTTTTTGTATTCCAGACCATGGAGACAGACCCACATTTCTTACTGTTAAAAACTGCACAAGCTGGCCTGGTGCTGGCTGTCCCACTGGGACTGAGAAACTCAGCTGCTTCTCTTCCCTCTTCCTGGCTGGAACAGGTTTTGCCCTCTCAGAAATGAGTGGTCTGATCCTCAGCCGTTCTGGCTGTAATTTTCCTCTCTTCCCAGTTGAGATATTTTATCCTCCTGCTGTTGCACTGCTGTGTAACCCGTCTGTTTTCCCTCTGTCTCTCCCTCTCCCAGCCGCCTGTACCAGGCTGTCAAACTGTACTTGTTCTCAAGCTCCTCTGGAGGTTTCAGCTGTCCACTGGCCATGACTGATGGGGCAGCTAAAGTCATTGAGGTATGAGCTTGGCTGGTCCCTGAGGGCACAGCCCACGTCCTGGCACTTCTGGTTAGAGGCAGGAGCACTGGCCAAGGATGGAGAAGCACTGATCCATCTGGTTCTGGGCACAGCCCTTCCTTGCCCTGTGACTCAGCTCTGTCACCCACTGCCTTTCTCCGTTAGGGACAAAGCCTTTGTGCCCACACTAGCTTTTATATTCAGTGACAGCCCTGTGTTCAGTAAGGCCTTTTCTGCACATGACACCTGTGGCACTGCAGGTAGCTGGAAAGGTGTCCCAAGTGGAAGTGTCCAAGGCCAGGTTGGACACGGCTTGGAGCAACCTAGTAAAGTAGGGAGTGTCTCTGCCCATGGCAGGGGGTGGGACTGGATGAGCTTCAAGGCTCCTTGCAACCCAAACCATTCTGGATTTTGTTGATCCTATGATATGTTTTTATAACTTGTTTTCCCATTTTTGTGTGGAGCGGCAGTTAGATATAATAGGCCAGATCCATACCTGATGTAAATTCACCAGACCACCAAGACTGTACTAATTGGAACGTTTGGCTCTGTGTCTTAGTGACCCTCTTTGCATTGCCTCAGTGGCTACATAGGATTCAGAGGAAAATATCCTTTGGGTAGCCAACCCTGGGCGTTTTAATTCACCAAAACTTAAAGCAGCACAAGGCAGTTCCCTCTTCCCTGCAGCTCTTCTCTGTGTGCTGGCGACATTCAGTGTACATGAACCTGGCACATGGGCTGTTTGAGACATCTCTCTCCAGAAATCCAAAGGGATAGGGATGCTCAGCACTCCGTGTTGTAACACAGGTCTTCACCTTCTGTCTGCTCGGTGCTGCAGCAGCTGGTGGGAGCTGGGCTGGCTCACAGGCTCTCAGCAGCACCTGCAGATGCTCTGCAGTGCAGGACACCCACCTGCCTTCCAGGCTGGCCTGTCTGAGCCCTGAACACACCAGTTAAGGCAACTGTATAATGTCAACTATTGTGTTATGATCATCTCAGCTTATTTTCCCTCCCCTCAAACAGTCACTGGGTATTCCTGGATCTCTGAAAAACGCTTTTGACCGTCTGACATCCCGTGACCCCAAGAAGTTCTGGACCTCTGGCCAGTGGATGACCGAGCGAAGGGGTGGCTCAGATGTTGGTACGTGCTCTGGGGTGGGAACAGATGTGGCAGTGAGAACTGAACACGAAGGATGTGGTGAACCTAAAAAGCCGGGGAGCTGGTTTAGGACTTCAGCACAGATCATCCAAATCCTCTGCACAGCTCTGCTTTTTAACCAACAAAAGTCTCTGTCCTCTTGTGCACACAGAGCCCTTTGTGTTCTTGGCTGTGGTAACCCCTAAAGAACTGGAGGCACTGGATTATACACACTGCATTTCTTATCGAGGGTCAATGAAAGAGATTAACAGCTAACCCATGCTCCATCTTCATAGCGAGAAGTGCCTTAAAGGAGCTGCTGCTTACACTGTAAAATCAGCATTGATTGACACAGAAGTTCCCATAAGACCAGGAAATTTTCTCCTCTTTTTCAGCAAATGGCACTGAGACCATGGCCAGGAAGCAGCCGGATGGCACCTATCGCCTGTATGGATTTAAGTGGTTCACATCAGCAGCTGATTCTGATATGGCATTAACCCTGGCCAGGATAGCAGATGCTGAAGGACAGGTAAACCAGTTCTGATGGATGGGGAGCCAGGGGAAGGAGCAGGGGCATTCTTTTTCTTCCTTGTTGCATAATCCTCTCTGTGTGCCTTGCAGTGTACCCAGGGCTCCAGAGGCCTGTCCCTGTTCTTCCTGAGGGTTCGGGATGAGGAAGGGAAATTGAACAGCATCCAGGTGCAAAGGCTGAAGGACAAGCTGGGCACGAGGCAGATGGCAACAGCAGAGCTGTGGCTGCAAGGAGCCAGAGCAGAGCTGGTGTGTAAGAGTTCCCCTGCCCCGGGGACTGGGCTGCCCTGGCACAGCACTCACTCCTGGGGCTTTCAGCAGAGATCCCAACTGGAAAAGTTCCTCTCTTCCACCTCTGTGCCTTGGCTGTCCACATCACAGAACAATTCATTGGTGGGGCTCTGTGTGGGGCAGAGTTCAGGAAAAGACGTGAAAGAAGACCAAAAAAAAAAAAGTTATTTTAGGCTGGTCATTTCTCCAATCCTGATTCCTGAGCCAGCTGAGGGACAGTTTGTGTACTGTGCAGATAGGAACAAGCAGCAGGGACCAGAACTGATCATGCTGACATGGTCTCCAAAAGTCTCTGGTCATAGAAACAGAATCGCAGGATAGGCTGTGTTGAAAAGGACCTGAAAGCTCATCTCATTCCACCCCTTGCCATGGGTAGGGACACCTTCCACCAGACCACGTTGCTCCTAGTCCCATCTAATCTGATCTGGGACACTTCCAGGGATGGCGCGGCCACATCACACCACAGTCTTGGCTAAAATGAGACAAATGTATTTTGAAGTAGGCAATTCTCAGGCAGGGACAGAGTGGACAGCCCGTGCCGTGTGTCTGTTGACACCATTTTCATTCCCATGTCCATGTGCATCCCAGGCGTGTGAAAGGCTCACGGCAGCCCCTGTTCTTGCAGATCTCTGCAGAGGGTCGTGGAGTGGCCGCCATCTCCAACATGCTGAACATCACTCGGATTCACAACGTCATTGGTGCAGTGGCCTCCATGAGAAGGTGAAGGCAGCGTGAAGGGATCCCCCCAGGGCTGAAGGAGCAGCTCTCAGGACAAGGGGACTTTGCAGTGCTCGGCCTTGCAGCCGAGTGTCCCCTTTGTGGGACAGGCCTGGAGCTGGCAGTGCTGGAGGAGGGTGGCTGTGGGTGGCTGAGCTGTACAGGTGGGGTACAGCTGAGCAGGGTTCTCATGGTGGAGGGGACTGGAAGGGATTGCTCAGAAGTGAGAAGTTGCTGGTGTAACTGTTCCCTGTGCGTGTTCCCTCCAGGATGATCAGTCTGAGCAGGGACTATGCCCGCAAGCGCGTGGCCTTTGGGAAGCTCCTCAAGGACCATCCCCTGCACATGCAGACGATAGCCCGGATGGAGGTGAGCCTTGTGGGAGCCAGGCTGGACCTGTGGGGAAGGAAAGAGGGCAGAGATCCTGTGCTGTTAGTGAGCACAGCCAGCCAGCCTGAACTCAGATTTATGAGGCCATTCCTGCTACAGCAAGGGAATTGTTGTACTCTAGTGGGATTTGATCTGATTACAGGCATAACTACTCTGCTGGCCTTCAGGTCATTCTAGACAATTACCTGGGAGTTTCTCTGAGGGAAAGGAGTGCCCTTACTATGATAAGCCGTGACCTCTGAGGTTGGGTGTTTGCCTCTGACACCTCAGTCACTTGATTCCTGTCCAAGACCGGTATGGACTCATCCAACTCCCCTAGGAGCTCCTGCACCAGGAGATGGGCTGTAAACAGTATTTAAAAATTCCCTTGCAAGGTGGGGGAAGATGGTCAACATCTATCAAACACGACTTCAGGCTCCAGCATCTCAATGCCTGTGGCCTCCCCCTCTGTAAGGAGGGGCAGATCCTCCACAGTCCCACAACACAGAGCTCCATGCCCTGATGCTTCTCAGAACTTGCCAGGGAAGTAAGCTGCTCAGGAAGAAATCTGTCACAGACCTTGCAGCTCCTGGTGCTCAGAGGTTGACCATCATCTCACATCCCTTACCTTTTGAAAGGATGTGGATTTGGAGCCTGGATGCCTTTTAGGAGCTTTGTTAAGGCTCAAGTAGGCCTGATGAAATGCATTGTCCCTTTACTGCATCACAGTGTCCAAGAGTGGCAGAGAACCTTTAACATTCCAGATTTTGTGCCTTGGCTGCTCAGAGGTCTCTGAAGCTGTGGGTCTGAGCAGGCAGGGCTGGCATTTTACCCTGGAGGCAATCTCATGTGTGGAGTCCTGGAGTCAGCAGAGTCCCAGATCCCTGCCAGTGAGTTCCTCTGTCCTCTGCTCCCAGGTGCAGGTGAGAGGGGCATTTCTGCTGCTTATGGAGATCGTTCGCCTGCTGGGCCTGGCTGAAACCAACCTGGCGAGTGAGCAGGAGCAGCTGCTGCTGAGGCTGCTCATCCCAGTGGCCAAACTGTACACAGGGAAGCAGGTATGGGACAGCCCAGAGTGTGGAATGTTGACAACCACAGAGCTGGGAAGAGAAGTGGGTGACACAGCAGTGAGAGCAGGGGATACCTGCAGGACCTGCAGCAGTTCCTGCTCTGGAGGCAGCTGCTCCTGCAGTTCCCCTCAGTGTCACTCAGGCTTCATTCCCACCTGCTCCTCCTGCAGGTAATGACCAACCTGCCCAGGAGATGAGCAGGACCCAGTCAGCCCATCCCAGCAGGAGCTGCTGTGTGGTGTGGCAGGTTGGATTTCTCCCTCAGGCACTGTGGCTCATGCCAGCTCTCTGCATTTTGCAGGCTTCTGCCGTGGCTGTTGAGGCAATGGAGAGTTTTGGGGGCCAAGGTTACATGGAGGACACAGGCTTGCCAGTCATACTCCGGGATACTCTGGTAAGAGGGTGGCAGGAGAGGGTCCTGTGTGTCACCAAGTCCCCTGCACAGCACTCTGCTTCCCTGCTAGAGGCACACTCAAGGGAGAACACAGCCCTCCCAGGCACACTGCAGCTGTGGCAGCTCTTCCCTCACTGCCTTCCTGCCGAGCTCAGTCACCCCAGGGAAGGACAGGATTCTTCTGTCAGGTTCTGAGGCTGTTCCCTAGCACAGCACTGGAGCTGGGCTCCCTGATCTCTTCCACTTGTTGTGAGACAAGACATCTCTGGAGATATCCTTGGTGTCCCTTACTTCTGCCCTGTGTCTTTCTTCCCTCACACTCCCTTTCTTTGCTGCAGCCCCTGCAAAGGCTCCCTCGTACTCTTCCACGGTCTCCTCTTCCCCACAGGTGCTGTCCATATGGGAGGGAACCACAAATATCCTGTCCCTGGATGTGCTGCGATCCCTCGCCAAGAGCCAAGGGCAGGTGATGGCTGTGTTCCTGTCCACAGTGCAGGTGAGCCCACAGCTGCAGCCCTGCTCAGCCTGATTCACACACCTTGCCAGAGCCACCTTTGGGGTTTGTGCTCCTGGCTCAGACTGGCAGGGAACAGGCACAAACTGAAAGCTTTAGACAAGTATTCCAACAATTGGAATTGTGTTGTACAATTCTGCTCCTTAAATAGCTCTTCCAAAAGCAGGATGCAGGCAGTGCTCATCCTGGGATCCTTGCGTGCAGATTCTTTCAGCTCAGCAGTGGGGAGCTTGGCACTGTCAGAGTTCCTCAAGACAGGTACCAAAATATGTGTATTTTTAACGTGACTCACCTTCCTGAATCCAAAATAATTTTGTGGCTTTGTTTCTTAACTGGAAAATCACCACAGGACTGCTGAACACTGAACCTCACTAGGGCTATCTACTGCATTATGACTTTCTATTTTTATTGCCTGAAAAGATGGAAAGAGCCAAAGGAATTCCATTTCTGCCTCTTTGGATTTGCTGTTCTCTGGCTCTACTTTTAAAGCTGCTCAGGTGACAGGAATTCAAAACAGCTCAGAGTTTCATGAAGGTGAGGGAGCATCACCTGGCTTGGTGCATCCCCAAAAGGATTAGTGTGTGTTGTCTCAGAGGTGACATTAATCCAGACACAGCAATCCAGATCTCGTTAGCACAAGCACATCAAAGGAATGCTGGGCATCTGGAGTGCTGGATTTGGTTGTGTGCAGCCTTCACCTTCCCACCCAGACCCCGTGAGAAGGGAAGGGTCTGGGACACTGCTCTCCTGCAGCACTGGGGACTGCACGGAGCTTTCCAGAGCCTGAGTAGTTCCCACAGTGGCTGCAGTTGGCAACTTGTGTCCCATCTCACGGTTCAGCTGTGCTCTGCACACAGCACCTTCCTGACCTCCAGGGGTGAGGGTCCCCTTGCCATCCTCTCAGACAACTTTGGAGGAGGGAAAAACACCTCAAACGAGTTGGCCACCATAAGAGAAGCCAGATCCGCTCAGGAGCAGGACTGAGCACATCTGCTGGGGGCAAATCCAGCTGCTGGCAAACAGCTGCTTAGGCTGACACTGCAGGTAATGGGTGTGGAAGTAAAGGAGCTGTGAGTAGGCTCTAAAATAATTTGGAAAGAAGCAGCCTCCACAGTCTTACACTGAAGACTAATTTAAACAAACACCCCGCAGAGGTGCTGTGCTGCACCCTGGAGCACCTCCCTGGTGCAGCTGGATAATCAGGGAAGCATTAGGGAGCACAGTGATGCAGAGCAGGGACCTGCAGAGCAGTAACGCGAGTACTGAGATTCCTTAATTAACGAGCTCCTCAGTGCTCCCATCAATCACGCTGTGGGTAAGGCTGGAGGGGGCTGAGTGCCAGCTTCAAGGTCTCCAAATTCCAGTAACGCCACTGCCTTTACTGTCTGTGTCACACTGAGGCTGCTGCATGTCCAGGGAGAGGGGCTGGGTCGGGCTCAGCGCTGTGGTGCTTCAGTTCTGGATAGAACACATCAGACCTGGCCAATTTAAGCTTTTCCTTTATGCCTCGGGCGGCCAGGTGCTGGAAAGGCAGCCTGGGAGGGATTTCTGTCTGCAGAGTTCTGCAGGAATGTGCTTGAGTTTCTATACCAGAATCAGGTTTTGATTCACAGGTGATAAACAACATCTTTCTGAGCTCCAGGTGTCCAAATTCTATCAGTCTGTGAGTCTGGCTCGTTTTGAAACATCCCTCCCAATCCTGTCTAGTGAGGAAATAATTTAACCCATCATAAAGGGGTTTTTACTGCTCCAATCCATTTCCTTTTTATTGATGCACACAAACCAAGTACAATTTATTTTATGTTTGTCCATCAGGGTTCTCAGTGTGCAGGACTTGTGCCCATTGTCAGAGGCTTTGCAGAAAGCAGCATTAGTACCTGTACAGCACTTGGTTCTCTGAAGGTCATTTCAAGGGTAACCCCAGGTTTTGCTTTATCCTCTCTCAGTTGTCTCTCCTGATGGTGAGATGCCCAGTGCTGCTGGGGCTGTGATCAGAAGCAAGAACCAAGGGTTGTAATTATCCTCAGGAAAAGGGAAATACAGAGAACTTCCCCATCCTTGCACAGTATGACTATGAGAAACTCAATTTTTAGGGTTTTTAATACACAGGTGAGTTTGTGACAAACCATCTTGTCTAGAGGTTATAAGTCTGGAAATCCTGGAGAGAAGAGTGTGAGAGACAGGGATGGAATCATGGAATGGTTTGGGTTGGAAGAGACCTAAAAACACCTCTCATCCCACCCCTGCCACCTTCCACTGTCCCAGGCTGCTCCAAGCCCCAGTGTCCAGCCTGGCCTTGGGCACTGCCAGGGATCCAGGGGCAGCCACAGCTGCTCTGGGCACCCTGTGCCAGGCCCTGCCCACCCTGCCAGGGAACAATTCCTGCCCAATCTCCCATCCAGCCCTGCCCTCTGGCACTGGAAGCCATTCCCTGTGTCCTGTCCCTCCAGCCCTTGTCCCCAGCCCCTCTCCAGCTCTCCTGGAGCCCCTTTAGGCCCTGCCAGGGGCTCTGAGCTCTCCCTGGAGCCTTCTCCTCTCCAGGTGAGCACCCCCAGCTCTCCCAGGCTGGCTCCAGAGCAGAGGGGCTCCAGCCCTGGGAGCATCTCTGGTGCCTCCTCTGGACTCTCTCCAGCAGCTCCAGGTCCCTCCTGTGCTGGCCCCCAGGGCTGGGGCAGCTCTGAAGGTGGGGTCTCACCTGAGTGGGGCAGAGGGGCAGAATGTCTCCCTGGTTTGGGATCAGTCCAGGACAAATCCCAACTTCCAGCTCTGCTGTGGTGAGAATTTCTGGTGGATACTGCACAGGGCCAGTCAGTTCGTGTTGTACTAAAATTTTATTAGCTGGAATTTTGAGCCAGAGCCCTGGGTGTACTTTCAAATTCAATTACAATCTGAAAAGTGCCTCTAAAATAGCCCTGGGCACTTTGTTGATTATTGCATTTGAGTCACTTCAGGTGAAATTTGGGCACATCCCAGGACAGGGTCTCAGCACCAACCCTGCACGTGCTGTGCAAGGCTCAGAATCAACTCTTGCCTCAAGAATTTTTGTGTAGGGCTGTAATTCAGGCTGTAACTCAGGCTGTAAATCAGCCCTGCAATCTCACACGTGTGACAGTGTTTTCAGGTCCTTTTCAAACCACAACCCATTTTCAGGCAGCAGGAAACAAATCGAGGTTATTGATGTGGAGCCGTGTGTTCGCTCCAAGCATTGACACAAAATTGTGCTTTTAGCCCTGTTTGGGATGTTCCTCCTGTCACTGCATTTTTAGATACTCATGATTAATCTTGTAAGTAAAAAACACTCTGACCACATTGCTTGGGAGCCAGTGAGAGCAAACAAGCAAGCAGCATCTTAAAATTCCTCCATGAAAACAGAGGGAATCAGAACTGTTGGAGCTCTGAAGCTCCTTTGCTGGTCATTTCAGGCAGTAAGGGATGGTGATGCTGTGCGTGCCTCCTCCCAGAGCTGGAGCACAGCAACCAGGAGAGAACAGGAGCTGCTCCTGCCCTCAAGCATTGCCCTGGAGCAGCTCCCAGCCTCTCCATCCCAAGTGCAGAGGCAGCATGGAAAAACCTCCCAGGAGATCCAGGGCTTTTGGTTAGGAAAGGAATAAGTAAAATTGGGACAACAACAACAAAAAAGTAAATTATTGGTGAGCAAAGAAAACACAAGGTCTTTTTTATCCCTTAAGGAAAAATGATGCCTTTACACTCCTGATCCATATTTCCAGGTGTTCAGACCTGCCAGCTGTAGCAGCATGTCCGTGTCCCAGCCACAGGCAGCACGTGTTGTCCCCGTGCTCGGCCAGTGCCGTGCTGGCTCCCACCCAAATGTGGGAACTGATGCCTTTGGGATCTGTGATCCTCATTAGCAACAACCTCTGAGCTACTTTACAACACCTCGTTAGTATTCCATGGGCTTGGAGGTTTATGTTGGCCCTAGAGCTGTTCTTGTATTTGACCAGCACATGCCGGGGGTGTTTCTGCCCCTGGAGCCCAGAACAGCAGCACTGGGAAGTGGGGAAGTGTGGAAGTTTGTGTCTGAGCAGTAGGAGAACACAGAGCAAACCTGGGCTCAACCCAGCCCAGATGGATTTTCTGGTCCAGCAAGAGGAGCTGCGGGACCACCTCAGCCTGAAAGCCTCAGAAACATAAAAAATTCCTTCTGTGTAGCTGCTGCTCACAGGCTTCAGTCTTGTCTGCAGGTAATTGATGGAGCTAATTAATGAACAGCACCTCCCACCACGCTGTGCTGCTCACATCCAGCCTTTGGGGATGCTCTCCAAGCGGATCCCTCAGTTCTGCTGCAGAGAGAGGGTTTGAGTGAGGAAAGATGGGACCACAGCCCACGAGGCAGGGCCAGCCCCAGACACAGGCAGTGTCCCATCCCTCCCAACGGGGAATAACAGGAGACACACATGAGCGGGGTGGGAATGCCATGCCCAAAGAACACTTCCAGACTCTGTTGGCAGAGTATCCCTGGTGCTTTCACAAGGGATTTGGGATGTGGCAGAACAGAAGCTTGGCTCAACCAGGGGAGCTTTCAGGCAGTGCTATTGGCACAGGTAAATGCCCAATCTTCATCAGAATCACAGAATCCTTTAGGCTGGAAAAGCCCGCTGGGATCAAGTCCAGCCATTCCCCAGCACTGCCAAGGCCACCACTGCCCCATGTCCCCAAGTGCCACATCCACACATCCCTCAAGGGATGGGGACTCCAGCACTGCCCTGGGCAGCTGTGCCAGTGCCTGACCACCCTTTCAGTGAAGAAATTTTCTCTAATATCCAACTTGAACCTCTCCCAGTGGAGACTGAAGCCATTTCCTCTTGTCCTGGGGCCTTTCCCACTGACACAATTTGCAGAGGAAAGCTCCTTTAAATGTGAATTTTCCCGCCTGGACACAGCTTGGGCATAGTTGTGCAAGCAATAATATAACCCTGGGAGAATTAGGCCCTGATACAGGTATAGAATTAGAGAGAATTGGGGATGAGAGCTGGTCCCCACATGCAGCTGGGAAGCCAGACTGGAAACAGCAACATGCTGGCTCTGTCACAGGGAATTCTCCATCCCCAAGGCGAGGCTGGGAGCTTCCTTTTGGGCACATCCCCTTCCTTGGCTGCTCCACCTCTGCCAGCAGCAGCCACCTGGATCTGAGCTTCTTGTCAGCAGCTGGGTGTGCCCAGGGTCCCAGCAGCCCCTTCCCTGGCACAAGGCAAATACACTGGAATTTTTCCTGTGGTTGTTCTCTCTGCAGAAAAAGCTGGAGCTGGCTTCAGGCACTGAGGAACTGTCCGCAGCCGTGCAGAGGACACGGGAAGCCATCGGGAACCTCCAACAGTTCATGGCAGCCGTGGGCTCAGAGCAGGCCCTGACCATGGAGATGGCAGCCAGAGACTTCTCCTACAGCCTGGCACGGATCTACACAGGCAGGCAACGACAGGAATCACAGAACCACGGATGGGCTGGCTGGGAAGGGACCTTAAACCCCACCCAGTGCCACCCCTGCCATGGCAGGGACACCTTCCACTGTCCCAGGCTGCTCCAAGCCCCAGTGTCCAACCTGGCCTTGGGCACTGCCAGGGATCCAGGGGCAGCCACAGCTGCTCTGGGCACCCTGTGCCAGGCCCTGCCCACCCTGCCAGGGAACAATTCCTGCCCAATCTCCCATCCAGCCCTGCCCTCTGGCACTGGAAGCCATTCCCTATGTCCTGTCCCTCCAGCCCTTGTCCCCAGCCCCTCTCCAGCTCTCCTGGAGCCCCTTTAGGCCCTGCCAGGGGCTCTGAGCTCTCCCTGGAGCCTTCTCCTCTCCAGGTGAGCACCCCCAGCTCTCCCAGCCTTTTCTCCACAGCAGAGGGGCTCCAGCCCTTGGAGCATCTCTGGTGCTTCTTCTGGACTCTCTCCAGCAGCTCTGGGTCCCTCCTGTGCTGATGGATTTCAGACCAGGAAAGGGTTGGGAATTTACCTGATTCATACCTGGGTCAAGGCTGGAGCTCTAAAGCCCGGTCCCCATTCTTCCTGCTGCGGCAGCTCAGCCTTCAAGCACTGCTGAGCAGTAACCACATCCCTTTTCCCTGAGCCCTGGCTGTTGTGGAGGAGCCTGGGAACGCTGACATCTCCTACCTCCTACAGGAGCTCTGTTAATGGAACACGCGGCTCGGCCTGACGCCTCCCCCTCAGACGTCTGTGCTGCCCTGAGGTAGGCACAGCCCTGTCCCGAGTGTTCTGGATGGTTCCACGGTTAGCTCCAGAGGCTTTGCTCTGCCCCCGGAGGGATCCAGACCCACGAGCACAGCTGGGAACAAGCAGCGGCTGCTCTCTGCCCCGGAGGCTGTTCCGTGCTTGGGTGATCTCCATTCCCGCACCGATCCCACCCGGGCGCGGCTCAGGCTGGCACCGGCCCCGTGCGTGTGGCAGGACTGGCACAGCCCATCCCTCTCTCCGTGCAGGTGGTGCAACCAGGAGCTGTGTCCGGTGGCCGTGGAGTCGGGAAGGGGCAGCTACGGGGGCGGGGCAGCGCTCCAGGACAGCGCCCTGGTGTTCGGGAGCAGCCGGCTCTGAGCCACGGACACGAGGTGGGTTACAATCCCAAAACAATCCCCTAATCCTCGGGTACCTGCTAATTCCAGGTGTGGTGGAATGTCCCGGTCCAGAAGGGGCCAGACCAAGTCCTTTAGGAGTGACCCCCACCTGCCCCGGCCTGAAATCCACGGCTTTGAGCTTTCCTAAAGCACACACATCCCCGAGAGTCACTCCGAGGTGCTGGAATGTTCTCACAGTGCTTCAGGCAAAGCCCCAGTGATAAAATCCAGACAAGAGCTGGAAGCAGCAGCTCTTCAAGTGCCAACATTCTTCTTTTTGAAGAAAACCAACTGAAATCAATCTGAAGGTTATCTGAAGCTGATTAAATACAGAAACTCACCATTTTTCCCTGTTCCCCTTCCTGCTTTCCAGTGCTGACCATGGACTTCCACCCCAGGATGGGGTTTGCTCCAGGGGCAGCCCTTTCCACCCACTGAACACTGACCTCAGGAACTGCTGCTTTCTGAAGAAAAATGGAATTTTTGTTCACTCTGGCCTCCAGAAAGTTGAAGAATTCCCTACACACATCCTAATGATGCTGCAATCCATCCTGAGATAATTTCTAAATAAATTTTGGACTGAAATCCAGTAATTCTCCACCTAAGCACTGGCTATGGGCTTTTCCTTCCCCTCAGCCCATCAGTCGACCTGCTTGGTATTGCCCTGCTGGCTACAAGTTTCTAATTAAGGAGTTGCTAACAGAAGAAGAAAAGCGCTAATAGACCGAAGACAGCTGGAATTTATGGCTGGGAAATGCTACAGCAGCCAGACACTGAGTGGGAAGAGGGAGAAGGAGCTGTTTGCTGAGATTGGATTTGTCCAGAGTTTCAAAGATGGCAGAGCCAGAAGGACACAAAGGGTGGCTCTGGGGAGGAGCAGAGTGGAGCAATCCCAACAGGACACAGCAAGGGAGGCTCCACGGGCTCAGGGATCGCAGGCTGAGCCAAGCAGAGCTTCCCTGAAACTGCCCAAATGCCATGAACCAGCCCCAGCACCAAAAAGCTTCTGTTGTCTGTACATTGCAGGGAATAAAGAGCATTTGGGTTTGGAAAATCTCCTACATCACAGAATCTGGGAATCATGGAATGGGTTGGGATGGAAGGGACCTTAAACCCCACCCAGTGCCACCCCTGCCATGGCAGGGACACCTCCCACTGTCCCAGGCTGCTCCAAGCCCCAGTGTCCAACCTGGCCTTGGGCACTGCCAGGGATCCAGGGGCAGCCACAGCTGCTCTGGGCACCCTGTGCCAGGCCCTGCCCACCCTGCCAGGGAACAATTCCTGCCCAATCTCCCACCCAGCCCTGCCCTCTGGCACTGGAAACCATTCCTGTGTCCTGGCACCAGGACTCTGCAGTTTGGTGTCAAAGATCTCACAGGGGTCATTGCACAGGAGCTGCTGTGCCCTGTAAAGCTCAGGAGAACGTGAAAGTGAGGGAGCAGTGGGGCTCTGAGTGACAATGGCAGAACATCCACCCCCAGCTGTGCCCGTGGGTCCAAAGCAGGAGATGGATGTGACCCAGGAGGGAAGGTCCATGTGCTGGAAGTGTTTGCAGAGCTGATCAGCCCCTGGGATCCCCTGCTCTCCCTAAGGGCTCATCTCCAACTGCTGCCAATCCAGGCCCTCCCTCTGCCCAGCCTGTTTTACGTTTCTGAACACCAGGATTCATTTTTCCTCATACATGAGCTATAACTTGCCTAAAAATAATCCCCTCAAACTGGGAGCTTTGCAGATGCACCAACACAGAGAACAAGGGACTATGAATTCTTCACTGTGTAGCAAAAGGACAAATTTATTAACATCTAAATACTCGCTGTGAGGTTACAGTGGAATAAAGGCTGTTACACACTCATGAGGGTCTGACACTTCCAGTGCTGCTGAACAGCTCTGCCCTCACAGCTTGGCACGGTTTCAAATACTTCTTGTGCTTCAAGTAAGTAATTGAGACTTCAGATGTCATTTTAATATAAATCCCACACAAAAAGAGGACAATCAAACCCATCACCTGCTGCCACTGCAAGGTCTAAAAATCATTTTGCGACAGAGCTGTGGGAAATCGGTTTAAACCCCAGATTTGTTAAATAATAAAGTCAAACTTTAGCAGCATTTATAAAAGGTCAAAGTCCAAAGAAAGGTGAGCTGAAATCCCAAAATGCAACAATGGGAGCTCTGGCAGCTGCAGTGTGGGAAGGGATGGACAGCTCCAACACCTGGGGAGCACGTGGGCCACTCCTGCACCTGGCACAGCTGCCCTCTGCTCAGTGCTGACTCCAAAGCTCATCCTGGGTGATTCCAGGACCCCTCTGTCCGACAGACCCTGAACCTGCTCAGCTTCCTGCACGTGGTTATTGCCCTTTGCAGCCTCCCGACACCTCGAAGCCTCTCCCAGGGCAGGCTCCATCCCAGCCCTGCCGCCTTTCCCCTGTAGGGGAGCAGTTCCCAAACGCCTCCTTCCCCTTCCTTCCCCTTCCTTCCCCTTCCTTCCCCTTCGTTCCCCAGCAGAGCCGCTGTTTTCCAGCCTGCACCTGCCGCCACCACCCTCACCTGTGCCCGGCGCGGAGAGCGGAGCCCTCCCGGGGTGAGATCGCTGCTGCCCGCTGACTCGGACACCTCCCCTGGCCCTGGATGAGAGGGGCCCTCGGTTCCCAGCGATTCCTAACGCTGTTTGATATCGCGGCTCAGGAGGTTGTTCCACAGCCCAGGGGGCAGCTTGAAGCCGCCTATCGCGACAGCAGCGCCGGTGTCCTGACAGCTCGCGGGCTGTCCGGGAGCTGGGACAAAGGAAAGAGGAAAGGAGGCTCCTTAAGAATTATTGATCACGGGGAAATGAGCTGTGAAACCTTCAGCCGTGTCCTCCTCTGGCAGAGCTGCTGCCCCTGGCAGGAGCCCTCCTGAACCCTGGGGAAGCTCAGAACTTCTCTGATCCTCTGCCGGGGCAGAGATCCACACTCAGCATTTCCCAGATCAAAAACTTCCCGGCAGCGCTGAGCCCAGGGCTCGTAACGTCTGCAGGGCAATGAGCTCCTGAGAGAGCACTCAGGAGAAACTCAGGTATGAGAGGAGCTCTAGGAAATCCCACTGTGAGGTGGAACTGAAAGACTTTGCAAGTTCCTTACACTACCAAACGTGATTCCTGCTTCTTTTCCACTCCAGTTCCCATCAGCGGCTCTACCCCAACCTGGTTTAATTTGATTTAATGAACACCATCAGACCACAGAGGGATTAGGTTCAAGGTCTTCTGACACGTCTGGCCCCACATCCCTCACACCTTCTCAGACCCCCAGGAAATCAGGGCAAATCCTCAAATATGTAAGAGAAGAAATAAATGATGGCGGGGGATCTGAGGGGACAGGACTTTGCATGGCCAGAACGAGCAGGCAGTGCTTGGAAAATGGGAATAATCCTCGTGCAGGACAAACGTCAGTTGAGTTTTTCACCTGGGGAAAAAAGATCGTAAACCTGAGTGAGTTTGGTTTGTTCCCAAAGAGCCACAGCTCCACCCCACAGCATCAGGGTAAGGCAGGTGCAAGCGGGAATGGAGCGTCCACTGCCAAAAACCCCACCAAAAGCAGGGGGAATTCCCTGGAGACTGGGGCTGCTCCTACATTTGGGTAAATAATCAGACTGAAATGTGATGGTTGGTCAAGGGGAAAAAGAAAAACATGGTATGGAGGGAGCTGAGACTCCGGCATCTTTCTCCATCTTGGAAAAACCGTGCTGATTGTGCCAACAGAACCTGGCAGGGTGGGCGCCTTCTGTGCTTCCCCCTTCCTGGGACTCCTGCACCAGGAAAACGAAGTCTAAGATTTAATTTTTTGTCTTAAGTTTAGGAGTGACAGCTTGTTGTTCCTTGGAAAGACACAGCGTGGAACAGAAAGCAAAGGGCAGCAGCTGCAGCCTCCTTTTCCAAGACCTCAGTGTCCCTGCTGAGCCTCCAGTGTGTCCCCACCGAGGGACAGGGAAGAAAAATAAAAAATTAGAAAGTGTGTTAGCAAATGCTCCCATGCAAAAGTCTAAACTTTATTCACTTTTATTTATATATTTAACAATTCTAAAGTATTTACTTCTCGCTTTTGACAAAAATGAAAAATATAGGAGCACTTTACTCTCTTGCGGAGAGAAGGGTTATTTCTGTACACAGCTACGGAGAGACGGCTTCCTCCTTTACATACAAAGAAAAATAATATTAATAAAAAAAGTGCTTCATCGATCCAAAAAAGCCTAAAGAGCCGCAAGCTTTTATTCACACTGTACATCCCAGCCCCGGCCCGGACGCTCTTGGCACGTGCGGAGGCTCCGGCTGATTCTGCACCACAAAGCCACACAGCGCTGGGGCGTCCCCCAGCCCAGCCCAGCCCAGCCCAGCCACCTCCCCCTCGCCAGCCCGGGAAGAGCCGCACGTTCCCTCGGCCCTCTCCCTGTGGAACAGCAACGCCTGTGCCTCTCTTCCAGCCCTGGCTGCTGGGTTAGGAACAGATCCTAAACCTGCCCCGGCTGGAAACCCCGGCCTTCGCTTTGCTTTTCCCTCAGCGTCTCTTTCTCTAGACCCGTGCCAGGGAGATCCCAAGATGCTCCGTCCGTTCCCAGACCCTTTCCCACAAGGACGCAGCCTCCTCCTTCCTGGACGTTCACGCCAGCACACGGATCGTGGCAGGGTGGGAAGAGCACAGTCCAACCAGAGCTCAGTCAGATGGTTTCTCCACGTGACCCTCCCTTTGGATGATGTGATTGTGACATTCCAGGGAAGGGAAATGCGAAATGATCCTTTTTCCCAAGGTTTCTCGGATTTTGAGCTGTTGTATCTAGAGCTCTCAAATACTCCAGCAGGACTCTTGGGAATACCATAGAGAATTTGGGATTTTGCCTAGGGAATGCACTGTGAGCAGGATCTACTCTTCCTCCTTGCCGGATTGCACTAAGCAGGATCTACGGGAAGGGAATGGGATGAGCACCTATGGGTTACAAACGGATATTTGGGAGTTTCACCCTTCAGTGAGGTGAGTCTGATTGGGACAGGAGGAGGAAGGGGAATCCGTAATGTATTTTGGATTGTTTTAAGCTCCTCAGGCAGCTTTTTTCTATCCGGAGCACACTGAACACAGCCTGGAAAGGAGGAGAATCCCAGGACGGTGCCCAGCACCAGCACAATCCGCACAGGCTGAGCCCGGCGATGCCGGCGGGTCCCGGCCGCCTTCCATCAGTTTGGATCGTCCAGTAAAGTGCGAGTGACCAGCCAGGACCTGACCGTGGCAACGCTCTGCTCCCACAGGGAATCTCACACGGGTGGGGCAAGGACAAGGCAGAGGTCTGCTCCTGTCCTAGCTGGATCGAATCAGGAATTGCATGGTCAGGCGCCCGGCAAGGCCCAGCGTGACGCCTGGCTCGGCTCTCACCGACATTCCTGAGCCAGCATTCCAGGTGTTCCTGCTCCGAGGGCTCAGACCTCCAGGAACCCGACTGAGACCCCCCGGGGCAGCCAAGCCCACTGTGAGAACAGAGAGAAAAGGTCTCTGGGGAAGGAGATTCCCAGCTCTTCTAGCAGCAACAGGTTCCCAAACAGCAATTTCGGGTTTGGAATAACAGGAGTGACTGAAAGCACTGGAGGCTGCAGCTATTCAGGCTCCGCGCTCCGGCCGGCCCGGCTCCCTCTGCTCCCTGCAATCGTGGGCCCGCAGCAGCTCCGCAGCGGGACAGATAAATACCCACAGGGATCCTGGCTGTGCACCAGCTCCCTCCCCACCTCCACGACCTCCCGCAAACAAACAGAGATTATTATATACACACACGCACGCGCGGGGACACGGACACACGGACAGGACAGGCAGGAAAGGGGGGAGAGCCGGACAAGGAGAATCCCACGATCCAGCGGCACATCCTCGAGGCCCGTCCCGCCGAGCAGCGCCCCGAGCTCCGCGCGCAGCGTCCCGGCCTGGGCCCCCGGCAGCCGCGCGTCCGTGGGGAAGGGTCGGCTCGGCTGCTCCCCTGCCGCTCCCGGGCCAGGAATTCAGTTGGACGTGGCAGTGATGGGCTTGTCCAGTTCGAGGTCCAGGCTGGAGCTGCCGGGTTGGAGGCTGCTGTAGCAGGATTTGCAGACTCTGCTGGGCTCGAAGAGCTGCTGGCTGGGAACGGGCAACTTCTGGTTACAGCAACTGGAGCAGAACACGTTGCCACAATTCCTTGCATCAGGGACAGAGAAATGGAAAAGATCAGAAGGAGTTTGACAAAGTTACCTGAGCTGTAAAATGAGATATTGGTAGTGCTGGGATGGGGGAGACACCTCCCTACAGGCCAGGGGCATGGACAGGGACAGCTCCAACATCTGCGCTCCTCCCTCCTATGGATGGGGTAGAGATCCAGGGAATGGGCACAGGAAGGAGCATAGAGCCAGGAGCAGTGCGGAATCACAGGTTATTAAATACCTCTGCTCAGCACTGCTCTGAGCCAGGCTGGACAGGCTGTGCCCTCCTATCACACAGAGAGATCTCTGCCATTCACCGTGGAATGGTTTGGGTGGGAAGGGACCTTAAAGCCCAACCAGTGCCACCCCTGCCATGGCAGGGACACATTCCACTGTCCCAGGCTGCTGCAAGCCCTGTCCAGCCTGGCCTTGGGCACTGCCAGGCTGGATGTACTATAGATGAGCTCTGGCACAGTGCCAATGTCACACTGGGGCACAGGGCTGAGGGGCTGAAGCAGCCAGGCTGCGGGGAATGTGGGCAACACTGGGAATGGGGGCTCTGGCCCTGCCCACGCAGCTGATCCAGCCCTGGCTCACAGGGGGGGATGTGGCAGTGCTGGGAGCAGGCCGGACTCTGCTCCCAGGCTCTGCTCAGAGCTGCAAAGGTTTAAACATGGAAATATCAAAGCTCTCGGTCGCTGCCATCCTCCCACAGCCCCGCAGCCACTCCAGCAGTCCCACACTCCTGCATCCAGGGAACTGAGCCAAGGAGGAACATGCAAAGCCCAGGGCGGGCAGGCAGGCGTTCCATGCACAGGTGGGCACGCGCGGCATTCCCGGCACCGGCAGAGCCGCACCGGCACATGCACCTCGTTACTGCTCAGTCATTAATTACCTTTTGCAGCCCCCCTAAAAACCTGTGAGCCCTGTCCTCCTCAATTCCTACAAGGAGCTGGGAGCAGCACTCCAGGGACCTGGGTTTTGCCCTTTCCATTAACTCTTTGGCATCAGGATTTGGTGCTGTCGTTGTTTTGCACTGGAGATTTGCTACTGCCAAGAGACTGCCGGGGAATTCTGCTGACACCCAGCAGCTCTGATTAATCCTTCCTTGCCAAGAAAGGAGATTTCCAGCTGCTGGGCACTGGTGAGGAGAGAGGCAGCACAGAGATCCCATTTCCCACTTCAGTGGGCTCATTTCCTCAGTTCCACCCAGCAGCTCCAGGCCTCGGAGCCAGAACCCCAGCTGACAGGGACCAGCCTCTCTGCGGAGGTTCTGGAGACTGGAGGGCCCTGCTGGAAATCCCTGTCACAAGCACCTGCAGGAGTGGGAACAGCCCTGGGAGGTGCTACACCCCTCCCACAGCCCCATCTCGCTGCTCAAGGAATGATTATCCCAGAGCAGCTCGCTGATGGATGAGAGGAAAACCAACCAGAGGGATTTAAACAAGGATCTCTTTGTTGGAGCTCACCATTCCTAACATATGCTGGGGTTTTTGTTGTTTTATCCTACACAATGGTGCTCTGACACTGCTTTGGAAAACTCTGGACAGCTCCTCCTTCTATCCTGGTGGTCCCTGCTTCACTTCAGAGATTAAAAAGAGACATTAAAAAGCAGGCTGGAAAAGGGATGTTGCTCGTTTGAGGAAGGGAGGCTGAAAGTCACACTCCCCACACCTCCTCCTCATCCCAAATCTCAGATACTCATCCAGTTTTGGTTATCCTCACCCTCCATCAGCTCTGTGGCACCTGTTCCAGCCATGGGATTTTCAGTCCTTCTAAAACAAGCGGCAGGTTTTTGCCAACACCCTGCACAGCAATACTGGAATTGTTTTGGTAACACGTGGCCCTCTCCCAAAAATATGGCGGACAAAGGGAAATGATCAAAAATAAATGCATAAAACTTGCAGGACAGCCTCCTGTCAGTGAGCAGTACACACATGGACTGACAGTGAGTGTTAGTCTGAGCCACATCCCAGTTCAGCTCTCAAAAGCCAAGTCCTAAAAGGCTTTCTGTGAGGACAGAGGGCTGCTCACACGGATCCAACCCCAGCACCTTGTGCTGGCCACCCCCAGCTTAGTTCTGGTGATTTCCAGGCAAGTGAGAAACAAAGAGGGAGAAAAGCTGAGTTAGTTGGGAGAAGTCCCCCAGGAAAGGCAGACGGACAAGGACACGGACAGAGGCTGCTGGAAATGCTCACCAGAGCTGATCAACTCGGTCAGTGTCCCTGCAGGGAGGAGAGAGAGCTCAGGGCAACAGGCACAGGAGGAAACATTGGCTGCCAAGGAAGCCGGAAGGTTTGACCCTGCTCAAGGCCTTACACTGTGAGGTTCAACTCATTTCCATTCCTGGGGAGCGGTATAAATGTTTACTAGAGAGATACTCATGGTGTTGGTCTCACCAACAGCTGGGTCACTGCACGTGTGGATGTGAGTACAAGACCCTACAGTGAGATTTGAGCCAGACCTGAAACCCTGAGTCCATTTTAACTCCTCGTGGGGCTGCGGGTGACCTGTGTGTCCCAAGCTCAGTTTTAGGGAACTGAGCCCTGGGGATACAAATCTGCACAAACACAGTGGGCATGGTAAAAAAAAAAAAAAAATCAGATTCTTCTCCTTCTTCCCTGGGTTTGGTTAACTTTACAAGACTAAATGGAGCAAAATATAAACCAGACACAAACCCAAAATGATGTTCATAACTCTTTGCAACTTCAAAAAGCAGCAGAGCATCAAAATGCGGTAACTGAGATTTATTTAAATGATGGTTCCTGTAATAGCGTTTGCACGTTCAGAAACCAGGAATAGGAATTTATTTGAAACAGAACTGGAAACTGGAGATTCTCTGGCTTTAACTCCAACATACTGAGCCATGTGGTCTCTGCCTCTCGCTCTTCATCAAGCCCCTGCTGCTGCCTGAGCTGCTGCAGCCTCTGTGGCAACAGGTCTGGCAAAGAGCAATCCAGAAAACCTTGATCTCACACAGGTGTTTTGCTCAGATTCTGTAGGAGCAAGTTAATGAAAAGGGGAGAAAGGTCAGAGAAGGAAAGGAGCAGGTTTCCAACCAGCACTGGGAAGAAGATGCTATTCCTGTACTTCACGTAACTCATACACTGAATTGCTGAATGCTAAGAGGACAGAGCTCTATTCTGTACAAATCTAAACCGCCTCCAAATCCCGCCTGAGGAAAGCAAGGCGGGATCTGAACTGGCTGCAGCAGAGCGGACACCAGGTGTGGCTTTGACCCGTGTCCCTGCAGGAGTGGACTGAGCAGCAGGAGCAGCGTCCCTGGCGTGCAGGGCAGGGGGCAGCGCCAGTTACCTGCAGTGGTGCTTCCGATTGGTGAGCCAGAAGGCGCTGTCGCAGCCGTAGCAGTGCGCCGCCAGGTGATCCGGGAGCCACCGCGTCACCTGTGGGGACGGCCAGCGGCGTCAGGGACGGGGCAGGGACAGCGCTGCTGAGCTCAGCCCCCTCCCCGGCTCCCAGAGGTTGTGCAGCAGAGGGCTCATAGGCACAGGTACCGGTATGTCAGGCGTGAGACCAGAGAACGCACGGAAAAGAGCTCCCAAGAAGCGGCACGCGGCCAAAGGCTGGAGGATAATTTGAATTAGGATTATCCCAGAGTGAGCAATTTACAGGGATTTAGTCTGTACCTCTGTATCCTGTTTATCCACCTGTTCCCAGCTGGCTTCAGAGAAAATCTCTGTGCTGCAGCGAGACAAGCAGTTCTGATCCAGATTGCTTTCCGAGTCGGGAATAGACGTCTGTTGGCAAACAAACACAGCTGAACGGAACCCCCCAGATCCCTGTTCCACACAAATAAAACCCAGAAACCCCAAGAGGGCAGGTCTGGAACCTCTGGTGATGGGATGATGTGAGGCAGAGTGGATTCAGAATCCAGTTTCTGCTGCAAAGTTCTGGGAAGGCTTTGGGTGAGTAACCAAAACCTGCTCCCTGTGGCTCCAATTCCAGGGTCCTGATTCCTTTCCGAGGGTGTTTTTCTTTCAAAACTATAATTAGTAATACAGATATCCTTTTGTTGGCAAAGATTCTGGAAAATACAAGCCAAACTGCATACGGGAAATCGGAATTTGAGCCATCTATATTCTATGAATAGGTTTTGGGAAGAATGTTTCCTTAATATAGTCTATCCAGGCAGAGGTGGATTTTAACTCACTTAAAACTCAGCCAGCCTTTAAAATATATCAAAATAGCAAGAAATCTTGAGTTAATGTATTTTTATGCCTGAGGAATGGACAATTCTGGAGTTCCAGAGGAAAACCTGCAACTCCCAAGCTGAGGCACAAATGGAAGGTAGAAATTAGGTCCTTAAAAAAGGGGAATTTTCTGGAGGCACTGCCAGCCCTACACTGCAGCTTCTGAAGGCCCTTAAAAAAAGGAGCAAAATCCATTAAGCCAAAGCACCCAATTTCTCCAAGGAATCCAGCTTTTAACAATGACACTGAGCCAAATGAGCACCTTGTGCTGCATCTCCAATGGGAAGAGCCAAGAAGGCTCCAAGGATTTTTCACAACAAACGTACCTGGGACTATCCAGCACCTCTGCCACTTCTAAACAGTGAATTCAACAAACAGAAGCTGGGAACCTCCTACAAATTTTTTGGTGGTTTTTTTTTTTCAATTTTGCGGGCATATAAACCATGTAGAAAAAGGAAATTTCTGATGGGTGTTGCAACAGCCTCAGGAATTACAAGCAAGTGCTCAAACCCACAGGAAAGTACAATTCTATACAAAAATATCTACTCGGAACTTTAAACACTTCCAAATAAAAGTGCAAATGGTTTAAAAGTCTTAAGTTTCTTAAAATTCTCACTTTGTTGAAAAGCCCTTGTTGAAATACAGCTGTCACAAAAGCTCAGGTAATTTATTCCAGTTAATTTAGAATTCTAGAAATTTATTCCAGTCACTGAGCCTGGAGCACCGGAAAGGGATGGTGTGACCCTGATGGGTTTGAGCTCATAGATCTGCCAGTGCAGCTGGAACCTGCAGAGAACCAAGAGATCATCCTATGCTGCTGTCCCAAAAACAGCACAGGAAAATATCTTTGCCTTATATGAAGACAGCAGTAAACCAGGGGTTTGGTTGGGTTTACTGAGGTTTGGTAAACCAGGGGTTTGGGTGGGTTTACTGGGGTTTGGTAAACCAGGGGTTTGGGTGGGTTTACTGAGGTTTGGTAAACCAGGGGTTTGGGTGGGTTTACTGGGGTTTGGTAAACCAGGGGTTTGGTTGGGTTTACTGAGGTTTGGTAAACCAGGGGTTTGGGTGGGTTTACTGAGGTTTGGTAAACCAGGGGTTTGGGTGGGTTTACTGAGGTTTGGTAAACCAGGGGTTTGGGTGGGTTTACTGGGCTTTGGTAAACCAGGGGTTTGGGTGGGTTTACTGAGGTTTGGTAAACCAGGGGTTTGGTTTGTTTTACTGAGGTTTGGTAAACCAGGGGTTTGGTTGGGTTTACTGGGGTTCGGTAAACCAGGGGTTTGGGTGGGTTTACTGGGCTTTGGTAAACCAGGGGTTTGGGTGGGTTTACTGGGGTTCGGTAAACCAGGGGTTTGGGTGGGTTTACCGAGGCCAGGGAAGGTGTTCAGGTATGGCCGGGGTGTGTGAGCTGCTGTGCAACACCCATCTCCAAATAAACCTTTCTGCTCAATCTGAAGTTGGGTGACAGTATCAGGAATCAGAATCTGCCACTATCAGGCAGTGTCTGCTCTCCTCAGGATGACCTGGAGAGGTCTGTAAGGGCCCAAGAGTCAGGCTCTGAGCCGTGAGCCAGGAGCTGAGGGCTCGGCGAGCTCCGCGCCCGGCCCAGTGACGCTCACTCACCACTTCGTCCCCGTAGTCGCCGTTGAGGCGCAGGGAGCTGTTGAGGAGCTGGCTCTCCAGGCGGCTCTTCAGCTCCTGCACCTGCTTCTTGAGGGTCTCCACCTCCTGCTGATGGCCCGTCTCGATCTGGCGCAGGCGCTGCTGGATGACGTCGCTGTAGACGGGCATCCCGTCGTCGTCCAGGTGGCTGCGCGCCGGCTGGTCCGGGCTGCCGGCCGCCTGCTTCCCGAGCTGGCTCAACATCCATTTCTGGTGCAAGTTCCTCAGGTGGAGCTGAGCAGAGCTGCAGCTGGCCGCAGACACCTGCCGGCTCAGCGAGGCCTTGATCCGCCCGTCTTCGCCGTTGACGCAGTGTCCGTTGGTGGCGGGGAATTTGGGGGCCGTGAATCCCGCGGGTTTCTCCACCAGCTTGTTCTCCAGCTCCAGCTCCCCGTTATACACCGGCTCATCTTTGCGGTCTGCTAGAGGCAAGGCACAAGGGGAAGGCATCGGGAGGTGTGTGGTGCTGCTACCAGAAGTCCTATGCGCTCTTGATCCCAGTTTTTGGAGCTCTATCATGCACTCCCCCTCTGGCCTGTTCTCCAGAGTTCGGGACAGCTCGTCAGCGCTGTTGTCGAAGGGGTGAGGTCTGTGGCACGGAGCCCTGGGCACGAGCTCAGGCTTTGCTTCGGTCTCCGTTAAGGTTTCCGTGGAGCTTTCGATGTTGGATGTCCTTTCCTCCGGCAGGGCCGTCAGAGGGAAGGCGAGGCTGGCCTGGGCCGTGCCGCACGGGCTCTCCGCTTCTCTTTCACCTTTCCCAACGCCTTCCTCCTCCGCGCTGTTTGGAACATCTCTGTTTGTGGAGCCCTCGGAGGGAACAGCCTGCAGCCCTCTCCCCTGAGGTGCCTTCTGGGGAGCGCTGCTGGGCTCGCTGTGCTCGTCCTGCTGTCCTCCCAGCTCCGCAGCACCGCGTGAGGCCGGCTGCGGCTTGGCTGTGGGATTGTTCCTTACGGTACCCGTATCCGCCTCGGCCTTCTCCCCACGCAGATTGTCAGCTCTCTTCTCCTTATCCAGGCCAACCTCATCCCCTTTCCCTGCTGCCTCCAGGCCACCCCTCAAGTGCTCCTCCAGCCCAACATCATCTTTAGTGGCCTCCTGCAGAATGTTCTCCATTTGTCCCTCTGCCACCCCGGCTGCCACAGAGAGCTCTGCCCCCATGGGGGCCCTGCCCTGCCTGCCCAGCCCATCCCCCTCAAAGGGGTCGTCCCCAGGGGGGCCCAGGCTGCTGAGCTCCAGGGAGCGGCGGTGCTCCTGCCACTTCTCGTTGAGGCTGGGGTCGCTGCTCCGGCGGTTGGCTGTAGGCACGCTGCTGTCACAGGCTGTTGTCAGATTGTCGAAGGATCTCGTCTTTGGTAGCCTGCAAAGGGACAAACAACCCCACTCCCAAATCAGAGGATGGTTTTATACCATTGAGCTTACCAATTGTGGTGCTTTATACCATTGTGGTTTAAAACCAGCCCCCCAGTTAGGACAGGAGCAATCTGCCGGCTAATGGACTTGTGGGAAGCATTATCCGGGAGCACATTCCAACCATCTGTAGCACAGAGATGCTTCAGTACTTCCTTTGTTTGCCATCAGGAAAATATGTTCAACCAGACTTTAAACATTCCCAGATTAATCCCTTTACCAGCAAGCCCCAATGCTTACAGCCTGATCACACCTCCTAATTAACATGTGCTCAGAGTCGCTGTACGACAAGCAAAGAAACGGTTATGCAACACTGAAAAAGAGCTCAAATTGAAGATAACCAAGGAAAGCTTATATCCCACAAGGACAGAAGGAATTCTCTGTGGCTGTGTGACGCCCAGAGTTTAACTCTATTTGCCCAGCTTCTCTCTGCAATGCTGTCAGCCCTGAAACGTGACAGCTTCCAAACCCACCCCAGAGACAGGCTGCGCTTGGCCAGCTCGGTCCCACAACACACCCAGGAGAAATCCTGCCCTCCCACCCGACCATTGTCCTTCCATAGCCCCCAATATTCTCTGTTGATCTTACTTTACAGGACGGGATTTCTGGGCTCTAGGCTCACCTGCCCAGAGGCTGCTCTTCGGGGCTAGAGCCTGGCACAGGGTACGGGGCACAGGTGTCATCGGCGGGCGTGGAGGGGGAGGAGCAGGGCAGGTAAACAGCGCTCCAGAGCATCAAGTTCCGCACATGGCACACGGGATACAGCACCTGGCAGGGGAGCACACGGGAAGGGTCAGCTGCTGCCTCCCAGCAGGAGAAGTTCAGCTCTGAGGGGGGCACTTCACTGGGCAGGTCTCTGCTGGGACACGTGCAGCCCGCGCCGAGGGCTGGTGACAGCTTTTCATCAGCCACGCTTGGGGCTAGAATGACCTTTTCTGTCAGAGGCAGAACAATGCCAGCCTTCAACTCCTCCTGGATGAACTCCTGCCATGAGCTCTCTGTGAATCTACACCTTCACAGCTCATGGAATTCAGTGGCTCGTTGTGAGTGCTCAAGTTCCCTCGTGTGTCGTGTTACACCAACACTCCGGGGGGAGCTGAACTCGTTCCATGGACCCCAACCCACCACAGCCCAGCCTGGCTTCAGAGGAGGCACTCATGGGTACATATTCAGGACATGCACAAGTTCTTTGAAGAGGCAGCTTGCTCTTAAAAGGGATTCCTTGATTGTGGAATATGCTTTCTGCTTCACTTTAAAAACACCTGGGCTCATTTTAGCAATTCCACTCTTTTCCAAGCAACCTTCCCATGGAAAAACAGGCAATTTCAGAGGAACAGCTGGCTCCACCAGACAGGCACTGCCCAGGCTCCCCAGGGAATGGGCACAGCCCCAAGGCTACCAGAGCTCCAGGAGCATTTGGACAATGCTCTCAGGGACAGGGTGGGATTTTAGGATGCCCTGTGCAGGGGGTTGGACTGGATGATCCTGGTGAGTCCCTTCCTAAATGAGGATATTCTGTGATTCTCTGAGCACTCTGCTTCCCTGGCACTGAGCAGGGGAAGGGCTGTGGGGTGCCTGCTGCTCCTGAACAACTCTGGCTCTATAAGGGATGCGGCTGCACCATAGGCACCTTTTCAAGCCTGAAGTAAAACCACGAGAAAATGAACCCAAAACAGGAAATTACCCCAACTCCCACGTGCAGAAGGAGTGCTCTTGTGAGTATTTCCTGAGAACAGGGGCCAAGTGGGATAGAGCACAGAAGGGCAGCCCCAGGACAGACCTGTCCACAGTCACTGTGAGAGCCCTCTCTATGCTCCTCCTGGCACCTTCATGGATATTTAGAGGTATCCACAGCTTTAAGATCCCCCCAGGCTGTGTCTGCTCTGCCTCACGAACTCTCCCCAGGACTGCCAGGTGGGAAGGCTCCAAGGGCTCATTGCAGTGACAGCCCAGAGCACACTCAGCCAAGGAGGGCTCGGGGGAGTAGAAAATTCATCTTTTTACAACGACCATGGGCATAAACTCCTTCCTGCTTAGCCAGGGTTTAGCTTTGCTCTAAGAAACGACTGAAAGCCACATCCGTCATATACAAACCCACTGCACAGTCCTTACAGTTCAGTTTATGACATCTGATACTTCAATAAATAAAAATGGTTTAAATATTTATACAAGTCCCTGCAGTCCTAACCATGATGTCATTTGAGTTTGCTCTCTTGCCCATGCTCTGCACCCCTGAATCCCTCACGTGACCTTGTACCAAACACACAACTGAGCCTCTTCCCAGAACCTCCAGTGAGCTCCTACCATGGAGGAGCCAAACTGAAAACCTGAAGGCATCAAAAGAAACAAAGACACAGTAAATAATCTGAGCCACTTTTTCTGTTTAGATTTAAAATGAGTTTAGACACAGTGTCTAGGTTTGTGGGCAATTTCATGTCACTCCTCTGACACAGCTCAGTTCCCCAGAGAGGTCTATTTATCAAACACTGAAATGTTTTCTGTTACAAAAAAGAAAATATTTAGTCACAGAAAATTTCAGCACAGAGAAATTTCTGAGGTGGCATTCCCCAAATTATCAGCAAAATTAACCCAAGACTTCAAACATCAGCCTGAGCTGGGTGTTCCAAGGTGAATGTCAGGGAGAGCTGAGCTGGAATCACCTCCCTGTCCATGGGGAAGGTTCAGAGAACCACACAAGGGTTTGGGCTGGAGGGGACCTTAAAGCTCATGCAGCTCCACCCCTGCCAGGGGCAGGGACACTTCCACTGTCCCAGGCTGCTCCATCCCCGTCCAACCTGGCCTGGGACACCTCCAGGGATGGGGCAGCCACCACTTCAGCTGTGGTGAACCCCAGGTCACCGTGTCCCACTGCTGGGGTGTTTCTCAGGGGACCCCCACGTGTGGGATGCTGTTTGGGGGAGTCCCCCAGGGCTGTTCCCCAGGAGGGGATTGGGGTACATACAGATTCCGACTGGGAGGAGTAGAGCAGGTTTTTGAAGGCTTTGTTTGCTGCCCGCAGCAAAGACCAGACGGAGCAGGTCCGTTCCTGAGTGTGTTTCTCTCCTCTCTCCTTCGCATTGTTGCACAGGAATGTTCCAAAGAGGCAGGAGTAGGTGTGCTGCACCAACTTCACCTGCACAGAGCCACACACACACGCTGTCAGCTGGCACAAGGATCGGCCTCACCTCACCTCCCTTCCCGGACCAAAGCCCTCCCCTCACCAACCCACGGCATTTCTCACATACTTCCGTACAAACCAATTGCAAAGGAATGCAAGGGGAAAGGAATCTCTTAAAATCGTAACTGAACAAATTCAGGAAAAAAACATGGAAAGACAAAATATTTGTTCCTAATCAAGTCATGCTGATACAAACTCACTGCCTTGCAGGCCAGGCAAAGCAGAGTCACGATTCCTCTGCTACAAAACATTCATGCGGCACAGAAATGCTGATCATTAATCACTCCATGCTGGGCCCAGCCTAACAAATGCCAGCTTAACTTCAGGCATATCAATGACTTCCTTGGGATTATTCAGATGTTTAAATGAAGACAAGTGGTTCAATACTGTAATAAATTAGGGGTTCACTCTACAAAGGCCAGCACACCACGGGCATGTTCTCTCCCAGCCTGTGGAGATTAGCAGTGTGCTGTCAAGCCAGTTACTACCTGTTGTATCTCATTTCACAACTGAGCTGCTCGGGAACTGTACATGAGCTCAGTTACATGGCTGAGCTGGCAAGTGGTAATTCCAGTCAGCCACAATTACAGGAATGTGCCTTAAATCTCTTAGTGGATCAGACACTCCATAAAAACTTCTACTCTTCAGACTACTGGTCCTGCAGTACATGACTGCCACTTCCCCAGAAATGTGAGAATTGGCTTGGACCATCCTGGGTGAATTCCTAATAGGAATGCTGTCTGCTTCCAAGGAAGGTAAGCACAGCTCCTATATCGTCCACATTTTCAGTGAAGAAACTGAACAAAATGAATGGAGCAGGTTGTTTTTAGAGGAGGGGTATTCAAGTCAAAACAAGATCCAGACAGGAGGGAGTTCGCATTGACAGTAAGAAGAATTTTTTTCAGGCTGTGTGGATCTTCTACACCTCTAAGGTGAGACTATTCAATTAATATAATTTATTTCTTTTAAGTCTAAAAGAAGTCCTTGAGGCTTCTGCTTTTAAGACTGAACAGACCGTGTGGGTTACACAAGTGTTTTTGTCCCCTGTATCTGGGCAGCTTTTCTGCTCCCTTTATCAGGGGAGAGCATATATATATATATATTCATATATATATATATATATATAAAGTAATGGAATGGTTTGGGTGGGAAGAGACCTTAAAGCCCACCCCATTCCACCCCTGCCATGGCCACAGACACCTTCCACTACCCCAGGCTGCACCAAGCCCCGTCCAACCTGGCCTTGGACACAGAATGTCACAGAAAGGTGGGAAAATCCACCCCTGGGCTCTCCAGCAGTGTTTAGCAGCAGGGGATTAAAGCAGCAGTCTCCCCACTCACAAGGAATGCTTCGTTAAACTCGAAGGAGCAGGGGAACTGCCTCTGGAGCTGGTGGACACAGTCCAGCCACTGCAGGAACACCGGGCAGCGCTCATTGAGGTCGTCTGAATTCTCCCCGTGGCCACAGCGATCTGCAAACTTGTGGCCAAAATCCAGCCACTCCGTCTCCACTAGCACCTGGAAACCCTGCAGGGAGGAGAGGAGAGATGAAGAATTCCTTTTTTCCTTTGGTTCAGTTTTCTGAGATGGTCTGAGACTTGTGGGAATCGCTGTGTCCTCTCCTATTTCCCCTCAGCACTGGGCTCATTACTTGTCTTTACTGCTTTCCCTAATGCCTCTGTGCTCTGAAATGGAATTAGGACAGATAATGATTCCCAAACATGAACAGGAAAGGGAATAAGGCAGGTTAAGCCCTCAGTGACTGGCAGTGAGGATCCTGATATGAGCCCTATCTCATCCAGGCAGTGACAAGCAGGAACTTCATCTTGCCAAAGCTTCTGGATCATGCTCTCCAGTATTTGGACAAGTTATATAAAAACTTTTCTTGAAAATAATGGTCAGATGCACTTGTCAGGAAAGAAAACCATCCATCCACAACAGGACATCCAAGCTCAGGGAGAGCAGGTGCTTGTCTGTGCATACAGCAGTCACAAGGTTGATTAAAGGTTCACTTGAGTGATTTTTCATGAAAAGGGCAAAGCACATTCCCAAACAGTGCCTGGGTGAGCAGCTGAATGGCACACCTTGTCTCACAGGACCTGAAATCCATCACAGGGCAGGAGGGTTTTGGTTCTTAGTAGAAAGAAAAATTGTAAGAGAACGTTTATTGAGTCAAAGGCTGTGATTAGAGCCAAAATAATGGCTGTGATTAGAGCCAAAATAATGGCTGGCAGCTGAAAAGCTTTAAATCTGACAGCGCTGAAAACTCATTTTCCTCAATGTTTCTGATCCTGGTACAGACAGCTACAGTTTATGGTTTGCTCTGGGTGACAGGAAAGGCCCAGAGTGTGCACAGAACAACTCTGCTCCCAAGCAGGAGGGACAGCACCCTTTGGAGGACCAGGAGCAGATCCTGTGTCCAGGCCAGAGCAGCACGTTTTGCCTGATGGATGCCAGCTTCTAGAATCCACATGGAAAAGGATCCAGGAAGTTTTCACACTTCCATCCAAAAGGCAGTTCCAGCTCCTGGTCCTAGTGTGTGTGAGGCTTTAGGCAGCAGCTCACAGCAGTGTTCAGACACAGAGTTCTGTTCTGGACAACAAAGGCATCTTGCCTGTGGGCTGGCAGATGGAAGCCAGCCAGCACACATCCCACAGTGCTGAAAAGTGATGGAACAGGGGAAAATCAGAAGAAATATAACTGAGAGGGCAATGAACATATGAAACTAGAAAACCATGCAGCTGGGAAATGCAGCAAAGAGGAAGGCTCTCTGTCAGTGCTTGGCTGAGAACCTGCAGGGGTAAACTAGAAGCTGCAAATTGCAGCACTTTGTACTCCATATTCCTAAATTAAATATGGGGAAGCACAGACCATGATTGTGCAGTTACAGCAGACGGAACGTGAGCTACTCCTGACTTACAGATGTACCTACACCTGGGAGTAACTGCAGACTACGGGTGACAAACTCCTGCCAGCTTCAGCGCCTTTGCCAGGGAGAAACCTGAAATAACTCACAGCCAGAGCCCTGCAGAGAGCCCAGTGACTCCCAGCTGCTTTACCCACCTCCGTGGTCCTGTAGTAGGGGTCCAGCAGGAGTTTGGCCAGGGCCACGATCTGGGGCGTGCGGTCCCAGCCGTCGGAGCAGTGAACCAGCACCGGCCGCTGGTCCCGGTCCACGGCGTGCACCACGAGCAGCGCGGATTTCAGGAGCACTGACAGGTGCTGCAGCCACTTGGTGCTCTCCAGAGCTGACAGCCAACTAGAGGGAAACCAGGCAAAGACAGTTTTTGCTCTTTTAAAATGCTTTCAGGCTTGGATGTCTGAGTTTATCACGCCAAAGCTCCTGTTTTAATAAGCTGTGAGTGTCACTCTGGAGCATTTTTCACTCGTGTCTTGTTAAGGCTTTCCCAGAGGAGAAAGCAGCACAGCCATGCAGCCAACCCAAGGAACTGCCAGACTCGCATGAGCTGAAGGTTTGGATCTACTTTGAAACCGTGGAAGGCTTCAGCAGCAAATTCCAAACAGGGCAGTGGGAGGGAAAACAGGACTGGGGTAACTACAGTGAGGACCCAAGCTCAGAGTGCCAAGGTGAGAGGCCATTACAGGGTTGTTACCCCACAGCACTGGAGGGTTATAAAATATTCTCCTGAAATGACATTATAAATGAGTGAAGTACAGGGAACACCACCAGAGCTTTGCAAAGGAGAGTCAATGGTGAGGATTAAAGAGGTGGGAATAGCCGACCAGCCTAAGTGAGAGTGCTCAGAAGCCCACCAGAAGAAACAACATTCTGGTATCAATATTCAAGGTTGCACTCTAATTTCAGAACTAATTTTCTATGTTCACTTCAATCAGAATAAACCAGTGACTTCCATGAAAATGGAAAAACATAGCTTAGCGCTATTACCAAGGGAAAATCTACTGAATTTCAATTTAAAAATCATCAGCAGAAGAATTTGGCCGCAGAAACACAGAGCCAAAGGCCCAAACCCCCAAACTTCCACTTACTTTCCTGGATCTGGCATTTGTGTGCAGAGCAGACGCAGCGACTGGAAGCTCTTGCGGATGGAATGGATGTTTGCCATCCCCATGAACACCACTTCACAGTTGGGGTAATATTCTGCAGGGAAAGAGCAAGGCAGAGGGAAGAAAGTAACAACTACCTTTCTAAAAGGTTTTTTTTTTTTTAATAAAAACAAACCCCCGTTGCTGTGGACAGATGAAATAATCTGTTTCCGAAGATTCTGTAAGTCCTTGGAGCTCACTGGGTATTCCAGACGTGACAGCCCAGCAAAACAGGAAGCATTTAGCAAAGTCCTGCTGTATTTATTTCAAATGTTTCACTCTGGGTTACAAAAAGCAGAGTGCAAACCTCTGGGAATAGGGATATTCCTTTGCTCTAGGTTCCAGAATGTTTGTAAAAAGACTGAGAAACATCAAAAGATGTGAAACATAAATAATATTGAATTGGTAATTTATGGATTTACGTTAGACAGATTTTAGATTCCCTTTCCCAAGCACTCAAAAGGGCTGAAAGGTTACTTCATCCACTTTCCTCTGAGGGGAATCGTATGAGGAAGCACCACACATGTGAGAAACACTGGGAGCTCAGGAAAACAGAAGATAACATGGAATTAATTACTTTGGATGTGCTCAAGCAACACTGGAGGCCTGGACAAACAGGGCCAGTGCTCAGGGAGCACCTAAAGAGGGCCAGAAAATACCAGTGCAGTAGTTTTCCCTAGGTTTAGTCTTGCTTCTGCTGTGATGCTTCAGTCTGCAGAAGAATGATCACACAGTAACTAAAATGACCATTTCTACAGGAGAAAAATAATCTGGATTCAGAATCTGGGATACTGAGTGCTTGCACAAGAAAATTCAGGAGTCTGTGATGTTTTGTATCATTTGATTTCCCAACTCTTTATCAGCCCAGCAAATGCTGGGCCAAACACAATGAGGGACAGCAACTCCAGGAGCAGCCTCAGACAGTATCAGACAGCTTCAGAAGTTTTTTGTATTTTTACTGAATTATATCTAAAATAAAGCACAGCATAAATGAGCTATTTTTATACAGAGAATGAAGCAGACCTGGCAATATCTGCAGAAAATTTAGCGGCAAAAAGCAATACAGGTTTTATTGAAGGTGACAAGCTGTTTGAAAACTTTCTCCACAGAACTAAAAAACAATATACAGGAAGAAAATCAAACTTCCTGTATACTCTACTTTTCTGCTTTGAAATTTTATCTCTGATGAAGAATTATTTAGTGGTTTTGAGGTGTTAAATGGAAACTCCATTTTTTTTTAACCTGGTGGCTACAAATCAAAATGCAGCTATTGCAGCAAAGACCAAACCAAAAATAAATGGTCAAAAGAGCTTTCGTTATCTTATCTCCAGTTTTTCTGTCTGGGATTCTTTTTCCAGCCTCTCCACCCATGGAATTTTAACAGGCTGCATTCATACCCAACAGTGACCATAAATAATATCTTGTTTATAAAACCACCAATCCACAAGTGCCAAAGAACACAGAAAGTGGTGTTGCAACTGTGTTACTACACACGCAAGGTGAGGCAGGATTGTAGTTGCTATGATACAAACACTGAAAAATGCTTCAGCTTCAGGGAAATTTAGGGAAATTCAGCTGAGAATCTGTACTTTGCACAACCATTCTAGAATATTCCTCTCCTCTGCAGCCAGTGGGTTTTACAAGTTCAGGGGTTTTAGATATGAGCACACTGGACACTTTTGTCTCTAGCTGATACATCTGACTCAGCAAGGGAAAGCTCTTCAGCAGATTCCACTGGGTTCAGCATTTACTGAGCACTGTAGCCAGCTGGGTTAATGACTGAGAACAGACCAATTAACAGCTCAACCTGCCCTCTGAAAGGCTGGCTGGGGGCTGCCCTGATCCAGAACGTTCAGACTGATGAGCAGTGTGCAGGCAGTGCTGAAGGGCGTCAGGGGAGTCACACTGGAGCAAATCACTTGGATTGCCTGGAAAGCTGAGGAGGAATGCTGCTCACCTGGGCACTCACAGCCACCCCCCTTGGCTCTGTTGGCCACGGCTGCTGCGTAAGATCGAGCGTCCAAGATCAAAAGCTTCTGAGGCTGGATTGCCAAACTCTCTGCTCCTGAGGCATTGGAGATGGAGGAGTCTGGAGAGGAGGAAACGAGTGAGGAGCTCAGAGGATCGTTCTGACACTGGTTACAGCACGATTCCCTCAGTCCCACAATGCACATGCACCGGAGAACGGGGACTAAATACAACAGATTCACTTTGTTACAGCACCGGAGATGAAACTTTCACATAAAGCTCTGCCCTCGACAGGAAAGCAACGGTGGCAGCCTTACCAAATTCCACATCAGAGAGGTCCCCTCCGTTGGCCAAATCTCTGGAACAATTCCCATTCATTAACTTGTTACTATTGGACCTGGAGTCTGAGGCACAGGCTTTGGCTACGGACTGGACCAGGTGCTCATCGTCGGCGTTCCTCCAGCCCCACCAGCTCACCTCGGGCTGGCCGCAGCGGGAGATCACTGCCCCATTGCTCTGGTGCCTGGAAACGGAGGGAACACAGAGTCAACAATCAGGGTGAAGAGCACAGAGGGCACAAAAATTTCACTGGAGTGCTCCAGTAGCTTCATTCCCACCAGGGATCATCATTCAGCAGTTATCCTCAACCTGGGATTTAGCTCCCCTACAAAATGATGGCTGTGACCACAGTCACTGACAGGTGAAAGTCAAAGCAAGGTCAGGAAGAGAAAACAAAGCATCTCCTTGCTCAATACTGTGGCCTGTTGGCCAGTGAAAGCTGGGGAGTGTTTTGGAACAGCAGGTGAGGCACAAGAGAGGAATTCAAGATGGATGGGGGATAACCGAGAACACCTTAACCTGGACATGGCCCTCATCTCCTGGGAGGTGACATTCAAAAAAAGTGGGTTTTTTCATACGTCTGAAGAGTTAGTAGTTATTTCTTTAAATCTGACCTGGCTTCTTGTACTACACATAAAGAACAGATCTGGAATAATTAAAACTTATTGAACCATTGCAAACACGCTCTGAAAAAGACTCTCCCCTATAATCTATTATATAAAAGAGGACTGAAATGTATCATCACAGTAATTCCACTCAGTGCCTTTGTGCTGGCACATCCCCCTGCTGCCACCAGCTCTGTGACTCCCCAGTCACCAAAGCATTTTCAGCTGGCAGGAACAACCTTCCTCCTGACCTTGCCCAGCAGCAGCCTGAATTCAGGGAGCTCAGCGCTGGGGAAAGGAGGCCCAGCTGTGGGTGCAGAGAGCTGCGGGTGAAGCAGCACAGACACAACTTCAGGGATACCTCAAAATGTTTAATCCCTGCCTCATGTCCCAGCTGAAATATCCCAGCACCCATCTGCACGGCTCTGCTCTGTTTAAGTCAAAGGATCATAGAACAGATTGGTCTGTGAGAAATCTTAATGCTCATCCAGCACCACCCCTGCCATGGCAGGGACACCTTCCACTGTCCCAGGCTGCTCCAAGCCCCAGTGTCCAGCCTGGCCTTGGGCACTGCCAGGGATCCAGGGGCAGCCACAGCTGCTCTGGGCACCCTGTGCCAGGCTCTGCCCACCCTGCCAGGGAACAATTCCTGCCCAATCTCCCATCCAGCCCTGCCCTCTGGCACTGGAAGCCATTCCCTGTGTCCTGTCCCTCCAGCCCTTGTCCCCAGCCCCTCTCCAGCTCTCCTGGAGCCCCTTTAGGCCCTGCCAGGGGCTCGGAGCTCTCCCTGGAGCCTTCTCCTCTCCAGGTGAGCACCCCCAGCTCTCCCAGCCTGGCTCCAGAGCAGAGGGGCTCCAGCCCTGGGAACATCTCTGGTGCCTCCTCTGGACTCTCTCCAGCAGCTCCAGGTCCCTCCTGTGCTGGGCCCCAGGGCTGGGGCAGCTCTGCAGGTGGGGTCTCACCTGAGTGGGGCAGGAGGAAAGAAGTCCCCCTCCCCTGCTGCCCATGCTGTTGGATCAGCCCAGGGCACGGTGCATTTCTGGGAATAACAGCTTTTCAAGCAGAGCTGGCACTGGGCAATACTTTCCTCACCCCCTGAAGCCTGGATTTCCAAAGCGTTCACCTGCCTATTACAATCGCTGTAAGTTATGATGCAGGAAAAGATTTTAGAGCCTTCCTGCAAACAAACTGCCCACCTCAGCTTCAGGGCCACCAGGAGCTGTTCACTTCCCTCTAACCAGGGAACCCGGAGTGCTGAGGGTCAGCTTAACCTTTAAGCAAATCTTAACAGTCTCAGCCCTGAACAGAAAGCCAGCCCACTCAAAGCAGCCAGCGCTGACTTTTTGGCTCTGAGCACTCTGATGGATGTTTCTGGAGGTGTGACAGGCTGGTTTGTGCTGCGCTGTCAGAGCTGTCACCCCGGGGTGCTGCGCGGCACCTCCTCCGCAGTGTCCCCGCGGGCACCGCGTAGGCGCCGCCGCCTCCTGCTCCTCATCCAACAACAACAGGGACGGGCTCTGTGGTGCAGAGCCTCCAAGTGATCAAACAGCCTGGGGTACGGGTTTGAAGTATTTCTCATAGCTCTTTTATAATTGTTTCATATAAAACCCCTTCAGTGAGAGGAAGCACTGACACGCTGCGTTAAGCGAGGCAAAGGAAAAGCGCTGCGAAGCCACGGCTCCTACGCCAGGTGCCAGCCGACTGCAGGCATGGGGAAATGGATTTCTGCTGGAATTAATAGCGTTCCACAAACAGCTCTACCCATAGCAAATTAGTTCAGGGAAAAATACGTGCCAATCACTGAAAGGCCACCTAGTTCCCCGCTACGCTTGCACAAATAAAAGAAAATAAAACATCATTATACGTGTAAGAAATCTATTTTGAACGGAACAGCTCATTTATTTTTCCATATGTTCTCCCAGATTTCATTACTACCTGCTGCAGAATAATTTTCATAGGTTCATAAAGAGTTATATTTTCATCTCCAGGTCCTTGCCTCGCATTATACAAGTAATGAAGAACCATTAGGCCAGGAGATGAGCTCGTTGGTGGCTGTGCAGCCCCACCAGTGCCCTGCACAAATCTGCCACGTTCAGAGGTACCAGAAATCAGCATACAATTCTAGTTAGGGCATGCTGGAGGCCTGAGGAATCCCACTCATTCCAGCTGGACTGGCCACAGGGATAAAGAACAGCCAGTGTGATGCTGAGATCCACAGGGATAGAGCTGGGATAAGAGGCCATCACTCAGAGCTCAAGAACAAAACAAAATTATTCAAAATACTTGAAGCAAAACCTCCATGGAAAATTCCTTAGAGACAAAAAAACCTGCAGCCCCCTGCAGAAACCAAGAGCAAACAGCATTAGGTAACTCTAAAACCCTTTACAAGCTATTGTAGAGCTGCAGGATGCACGTACACCTCTGCACAGGCTTCATCCTCGCCGTGTTCAAACCACCTTGGAGTACAACAATAAATCCCCCAAGTCCTTGTGACCACAGAGCAGGGAGGAGCAAGGAAGGGTGAACTGCTCCCTGTGCTGCAGTTCTGAACCATCAGCACCAGCATGGAAATCCCTTTGCTGCAGCTCAGGGATGTAACTCAAGGCAGGAACAGAGCTTCTGTGTGCCACAGGACGCCTGCACCTGTGTGGGGCATCACCTGAAGGACATTTCCACACAGAGAACCTCCAGGGAGGCTCTCATGATGCTGTTTCTCCACTGTCTTCCCAAAAAATCCTAAGAGCCTTCTCCATAACACTGCTTTTCTGGGGCCAGATTTATGTACATAATTTACTGTTCCCAGAGCAGCTGTGGCTGCCCCTGGATCCCTGGCAGTGCCCAGGTTGGACACTGGGACTTGGAGCAGCCTGGGCCCGTGGAAGCTGTCCCTGCCCATGGCAGAGGGTGGAGCCAGATGAGCTTTAAACTCCCTTCCAACCCAACCCATGTTTCTGTGATTCTGTGAAATATGTGAAACATGTGAAAAGGTTAAAAAAATTTGAAACAGAAAGAAAAACTGCAGGGTCTGCTGTGAGATTTCTTTAGAAATCTGATCACAGAATGGAAGCAACACTCCTGACAGTCCAATCCCCACAGAGCACTCCTGGGGCTTGTCTCCAAATCAGCCTCTGCTTGGCTTTTCAGCCTTGACTGCTTCACTGGGACAATGAATTTCCTGTTGCCAGTGTCTGTCTCTGGTCTCTGTCCCAGTGTTCTGTATCTGAAATAAGTGATTGGACATATTTTAAAAAAATCCTCGTTACTTCTTTTTTCCCCTGAAGTAAAGCAAAAAGAGGTTTAGTAATGTGATCAACAGTGAAACTAAAATCATTAAGTCCCAAAATAATCTCAATGGATAAAAAATGTTGAATAAGCTCTTGCCCCTTACTCCATCAAAGTAAGGAAAAAAGCTGGGTATATGTGTGTGTATATATATATATATATATATTAAAAACTATATATGGAATTCCAGTCATAGAATCATGGAATGATTTCAGAGGGAAAGGACTTTAAAACTCATCCTATTCCACGCCCTGTCACAGGCAGGGACACATTCCCCTAGACCAGGATGCTCCAAGCCCAGTCCAACCCAGAAACCCTCCTCCCCTCACTGCTGTGAGCTCTATTAGAGCCCAGAGTGATGAACTGGATGTCTTGAAAAATCTATTACTAAATGTCAAGATAAGGAGAAAAAAAGAAATCAAAAAAGAAAACCACTTTTCTCTCACTGATTTGAAGCTCAGCAATGAAACCCCACGTGTGGTTTACCACCCAGAGTCTCAGCAGAACTGCAGAAAATTGAACATGGGGACAGAACAATTTCAGTCTCTGTGGTCTTTTGACTTTTCAATTGCTCTTCTGTAAACCCTTGGAATGCAAGGTGTTCCCAGAAATGAGAACAAAGTGTTTTTCTTCTGTGCAGTGATGACAGGAGGGGGATTGCTGCCCTGGTAAAGTGTATTTGCAGGTGAGTTGTCCCCTAATTATGTGACATCTGCAGAAAAGGCCCAGAAGCTGAACCCAAACCCACACATAAATCCTATTATTCTCCTTTATACATGCATATGAGATAGACAGATAGATATACACACACACACACACTTAGTACTGTAATAATAAAATACTCAGGTTTTTATAAGTCATATGCTGGAAAGCATTTTCCTCTTCCCAGAGCCGAGCAGAGGAGGGAACAACTCCTTCACCATTCCAAAAGAGACCACACTAAACCCCTTTGTTTGGGAGGAAAAGGAGGACAGACAGGAGGATTTAAAGATAATGGTTTGCTGCCATGAGCCAATTTGTTCTGCCTTCACTGAACAAGAACCCTTAAGCTCAGTAAACAGAGTTTTGTGGCCTTCAGCTCTCCTGCCATCCATGTTCACAAGGAATGGGTGCCAAGGCTTAGGGAATATCAGTATTCATTATCTTCTTAATCCCTTTGTCATCTGATGTTATAAAGAGATTTTAAAGATTTATGGGAGGATAACCACCCCAGGGAAGGAGCCATAGTATTAAATAACAGGTTTATAGGTGTCCCATGGGCAGGGACACCTTTCACTAGATGAGGTTGCTCCAAGTCCTGTCCAACCTGGCCTTGGACACTTCCAGAGATGGGGCAGCTATCAAATATTCACAAAATTCAAAATATTTGAAAAAACAGATGCTGAAATGTATTTCTTACTGAAGAAGCTGCCAAAACCCAGTCTCTCAGACAAGCAGTTTTATTATGAAGAATTGCTGGACTCAATCTAAGGAACGGTCTGTGTAATTAAAACTATCTAAAATATGGAGATAGAGCTAAACTGTACATTAATTTTTAATCTGAGTTTTAGATCTCCTTCAAGTAATTTTGGTATTTGCCCTTGTTTATACTGCAGTCTGAGAATCAGCCAGATGAGTCAGGGAAAAGCCACAGGAGTATCCAGCCAGGGCTGCCATTTATCAGTTTTCCTCTGATGTCTTCATCTTCCATTTTTTTCATTTTCATATTAAGAAAAGTTAAAAATCAATCTTAACTGGGGTGACTGCCCCAGGAATGATTTGCAGGAGATGCAAATGCTGAGCGCTCCTCCAGTGTGTGTTTGGAATTCTAAACACAATCCGTTATTCCCACTCGGAGCACACGTGGAGCGTCTGCCATAGCCAGAGCAGCCTGAGCACCTCCCAGAATTCCCAGTTATGGTTTACTCCAGCTTTTCTTTGCCAGGACAGCCCGTTCCCAGCCTGGTGAAGCTGCCCCTCACCTGTACACCACGGCAGGGATGCGCTTCCAGGAGCGGAAGCTGGCCACGCTCTCCAGCTCCTTGTCCGTGATCCAGGCGGGAACGATGATCTCCTGGGGGTAACTGCCACACAGCCTGGGGAAAAGGGAGCAAAGTCAGGGGATGGAGCAGCTCCAGACTTCCCAGAGAGCACAAAGCAGCACTGGAGGAACCCGAAAGCCCTTCTGGTAATTCCTGCTTCCCTGGATGTTAATAAACCTCCCTTGTCCAGCATTAAATATGGAGGGATGGCTCTTCCTCCTTCCCTCAAGGTGCAGAGGCCAAAGCAGATTCCTCCTGCAGGGACAGCAACCCCCAGCTGGGAGTCATTATCCTGCACAGGCAGAGCACCCCAACTGCTCCATCACCAAGTGTTCCAGCTGGGTTTGCTCTGAGCTGGAGCGGGGACCAGCCAGAACACCCTGTGCCCCCAGCTGGGGATCACACAGCACCTTCCTCTGCCCCAGCCTGAAGAGGGATTCTGGCTGCACTTTGAGTACCCCACTAAGTGTTTTCTCTTACTTATTCATCTACGAATTTAACTCTTCCAAACCTGTTTGGGTTTCTTTTTAAATGCGTGTCTTTGTAGTAAGTTAGAGAGTAAGAAACAATATGAAATGTCTTTAAAAGTTCACACTCCACTCTTGGCTCACTTAAGATCTCCCTTAGAATGCTTCTTCTCTAATAAGCCACATCAAAACCTGGTATTTCCAAGCTGAAAAAACTCTTAGCAGCTAATTAAAACATTAAACAATTTAAAGCATATTTTTTCTATAAACCAACAAAAAAATCGTAATTCTGACTGTCCCTTCTTGGGAACTGTCGAAGTTGAAAAAAGTTTCAGTAATTGAATGTTTTGAGATGCAGTCTGGCTGTGGAGGAGCAGCCCCAGCACTCACTTGTACTTCTCATTGATGTTGGAAATCCTCCAGGCATTGTTCATATCAAACCCCATCCGCTCCACTTCGTTCTTGAACCTGGAAGTTACATGTTCTCCTGGGGACCAAGAGCACAGGGGAAAATGAATGGGAAATAAAGATTCCTGCTTTACAAAACAGAGAAAACCAGCACATCCCTCAGTCCAAAGCCACCAGCTACATTTCACAGACTCATTCAAACATTTCACTGATGTCTGTCCCTGGCCAACTCTCCAGAAATGTCAGAGTCCAACAAGGAGTTCTCCCCTGAAATTACCAACTTCTGGAAATTCGTATTAAAAAACCAGTGCTGTAGACCAGGCCCAAGGACATCAGCAAAGGAACTGAGATCCATCAGCAATCCAAGTGGGATGGTCAGGAGTTCAGAACAATTTTCTATCAATGAGAAGAATGTGAAGCTCTGGTGAAAGAATTGGAACTGGAATGTGCCCTGGAACGTGGGCAATCCATTGAATATGCATTTCCAGCCCCAGGCTTCCTGTATGGCTGGAGGCAAGTCCTGTCATTTATCCTGCATCTCAGTTTTCCACGGTAAATTGGACATTATTCTTCCATGAGTCATGTGGAGATAGAAAGGTAAAATGCATAAATGATTGTTTGACATAAATATCAGTCACAAGAGCCTCACAAACTCCTGGATTAACACACTAAAGGAAGCTGAATGAGCCCCATTTATTTCCTAGATACTTTTGTTTTAAAGTCTCAAAGTACAAGTGAAAAATATACAATGGCAATAAAGAATAAGAAGACAGAAAGTCTGGAAAATGAGAGAAAATTTCCAGGTTTCCAGGGCTAAGAAAAATGCTACATTTAATGAGCATGTGAGCAGCACTAGATAAGTGATTCTGAAAGTCCATCCATTGCTTGTCTCTTTAAATCACTGCATCATTAATTCCTGAGGCAGAGCAGCACCCAAGGGGGGAAAAATCTGCTGAAAAATTAATGCTTAAAGTATTACATCTTTCCATTAAATATTTTAAAAAACCCTTAAAGTTTTTCAATCCCCCAGATATCTGTAGATACACGTTTAATTCCAAGATGTAAATGCACATGTCTGAAATGATTTTTAATGCCGTGATACAAAACAATTAGAAATAAATATAAATAGGTAAATTAAAAATATAGACAGCAGCCTAATTACAGGACTTAATTAACTACAGTGTTATAAAGATTCTTTGGCAAAAGGAGAGATGAACTGGACAATACATTCCAGCCAGGCAACAACCTCTGCCAGGTTTGTCCTTAGCAGCGACTTATTGAATTTAAAAATCCCAAATCCTTACTGGAGCACCACAAGGATGGGCTTCTCCATCAGCTGCTCCTTAAAACTTGTGCTACATCCTTAACGAGTTTTTTGGATAGCAAATGAGAATACTGGAAATATCCCCAGTCAACGCTGCTCATCCCGGTGGGTTTTAAGAGAAATACATAAAGCTACATGAAAATCAAATATTCTGTTTGATTTTTCCCTCTTAAGTTTTAGCTACTTTGCAGCCACAGGTTCTCCTCTTGGAAATGAAACCCCAATCTTAATATTTTGTCCATTCCTCCTGAACTGCTCGTATTTTAAGAGGCACTTTGATCCAACGTTGATGATGTTTAGAAGCATCCCAATCCACTCTCAAAATCCCAGGGAAAGCAAGCTAGGTATTTTGTGGGCTTGTGCTTCCTATTAAAGCTGACCCTGTGAGCCACAGCCTGGATCTCTCCTACAGACGCTGCTAACATATTTTTCCCAGAAAATGTGTTCTGTTGACACTTGGATGGATTTTAAAGCACTTTAGTACTTTTGTCTGTATCTACCAAATAATGGTCTCCTTGGACATAGAAGAGAAATGACAATGTCTTGGGATTGGCTTCTTCGACCACATTCACGCTGATTTATTTCAGCTACAATTCAGTTCTTTGAAGGGAAACATCTACCCCCAACCACAAGGAGATAAAGTTATATTAAAGAAAATTATTTGACAGACAAAGCTGTAAGAAAAAAAATGATTAATGAAAGTTAATAAAAAGGCAAATGTTGCTTCTTAGTCCTGGAAGTGTCCAAGGCCAGGCTGGACTTGGAACAACCTGGTGTAGTGGAAGATGTCCCTGCCCATGGCAGAGGGTGGAAGCAGAAGAGCTTTAAGGTCCCTTCCGACCCAAACCATCCCATGATTCCACAATTATCCTAACACAGCATCAGGCTGAAGCCCCTCTGTTCCAGCGAGGAAGAGGAGACTCAGCAAGCCTTCACAGGTCTGCTAGCTCCCATTTCCCAAATATAGCTCAGGAAGGAAAAACTCTGGGTGTGAAACTCTGCTCTGAGGAGTTTTTGGCATTTTCCAGAAGCTGTTAATGAACTGTGTGAACAGGAACAGGGCCAGGGAGCTCCTCCTCCCACTGTGTGATCCCTGCTCCTCCCCAGACACCACAGACACCAGAGCCTGTGCCCAGCTCCAGCAGCAAGGACAGAGTTCCAGGAACATCTCTCTGGTAACTGGGACACTTCCCTGAGGCAGTGAGTTGTGACTGACAGGAGATCGCAGAGCGCCTGGAAATCAGATTTCTTACCCTCAAACAATGCTACAACCACCAGCATGCCAGGTTTGAGCTTTTATTTACTCGTGGGCTCCTAAAGCTCTGCAGCAAGGATGGCATTCCACTAACTAAAAAAGGATCACTGCCTGTGGCTCTGAAGGAAGCTCAGGAGTAGCTCAGGGGCTCCCTTTTCCACAACGTTCACCTTGGAGATCACTGAGCCACACAAAAAACGTGGCAATCAACCCAAATGGTTTAGACTGGAAGTTGCTGCTGTGGTGAATGAAATGCTGTTGGTTCTACACGGACTGAACCAAACCCACCCCAGAATCCCTGGGGATACCCAGGTGCTGCTTTGGTGATCCCAAGGCCGTTCCCACGTACCTGGCCGACACAAGTCCCCGTGCTGCTCCTTTTCACTGGCATAAACCTCCATGCACCAGGCGTGGTAGGCGAAGGAGAACAGGTCCTCTATCTTGGACGGGGGGCGGATGGCATTGTTCAGCCTCTTCAGCCAGTCCTGACACTGCTCAAAGGTGGAAAACTGACACCTGGCCCAGGGACAAACATTGCATGGGTGACTTTCAGTAAGAGAAGCCACTCCAGAAGGTGATAGGCTGAGTATGAAAAGCTCCGTGAGAGCACAAAGTGAGGATAAACAGCTTATCGACAACTTAGTTCTGCTTCCATGTGCGCTCTAATGGGAAGTCAAATGAAACCTGGGGAATGAGTAAGGAAACACTGAGGGAGTCAGGAGTGACTGAGCAGCGACGTTCTGTGACTGGGAATAAGCAGGGTGTGCCCTGCCAGGAATGAGGGGGACATTTCTCCATGTGTTACCTATGAAACCAAGGAAAGATCATTCAGGTCAAAGACAGGAATGTGTTACAGCCCCTTCTGACTGCTGGAATCAGGGGGAAACTCAGAAAGCTATCCCACACATTATAATCTACATAATATAACTATAACCACAGTCCTGTAAACAACAATAGGCTGGGAGAGCTGGGGGTGCTCACCTGGAGAGGAGAAGGCTCCAGGGAGAGCTCAGAGCCCCTGGCAGGGCCCAAAGGGGCTCCAGGAGAGCTGGAGAGGGGCTGGGGACAAGGGCTGGAGGGACAGGACACAGGGAATGGCTTCCAGTGCCAGAGGGCAGGGCTGGATGGGAGATTGGGCAGGAATTGTTCCCTGGCAGGGTGGGCAGGGCCTGGCACAGGGTGTCCAGAGCAGCTGTGGCTGCCCCTGGATCCCTGGCAGTGCCCAAGGCCAGGCTGGACACTGGGGCTTGGAGCAGCCTGGGACAATGGCAGGTGTCCCTGCCCAGGGCAGGAGTGCAATGAGATGGGGTTTAAGATCCTTTTTAACCCCTTCTCTCTCTTTGTTGGGAACACAGACTGAGCTTTGCCCAATGTTACAGACTAACAACAAGCAGAGAGAATATTCCCTGCACAGGAGAAACCAGCCTTCAAAGGAGTGCATTAAAATTACGTTAGCTTTTCTTTTCAAAGAGGATTCCTGGACTCTTTAGAGTAAAAGGGTAGAAATAAATTAGTGGTTTATTTTGCTCTGACATTTTTCTTTAAGATTTTATAGTTATTAAATATTGCCCAAGTATTTCCATTCGGCTCAGTCCTGGTTAATGATGGCATCTGCATTCCCTCGGGGCAGATTTATCTCCCTACCTGCAAATAGCTCAGAGCCACAGTGCAGAAGGGAAAAGCCATGTCCAACATCTCCCCAGAGCTGTGAGGAACTGCAGCCTGAGGTGTTTATTTATTTCCCATCACTGACTGTAAAGCAAGCCCAGACTACTCGCTGAGACAGGATAATTCTCTATTAAACATCCACACTCAGACAAGATACAACTCACTCTAAAATCTTTCAGAATTATTTTCAAGTTAGTGATGTAAATAACAAGTATTATCTCCACTTGAATTCTGTTTCTCAAAATACAAAGTTTGCTCATGAAAAAGAACAAGAATATATTCTAACTCTTCTGTCTCAATCCCAAACTTCACCATCTCCCAATCACCACCAAGTCCTCAATCTCGGAGATGCAATTTTGAGAGGAAATTGATAAGGATGGCAAAACCACAAATAATTTGTATTCAATCTACAACTGAAGGGAAATAACAAATTAATGTAGGGAGGAAGGGTGACTTTCTCGAATGTCAAGAGCTACAAGTGAAGAGGAAGTTAAACATTGAATTCAAATTAAACTAAATATTACTTCTAAAGTAAAATCAGTCCCAGTGAAAAGCCTTTCAGGAAGCAGCTGACCTGTTAAACATTCTGAGTGCTCGGAGATGGCTGGGGCTCCTTTCATTACACAAAAGGTACAGCCAGCAAACATTTAATCAAAAAGAAATGTTCCTTTCTTCTTAATTAAAGATCATAGATCAAAATTAATTTCTGCAGCAGAAAAGTTAAAAAACCCCAAAACCCAGCGAGGTGCAGCTCAGAGCCGAGCCCTGGCTCAGGTCTGGAGTCTGGGGAGGGACAGGCAGGAGTTACTGCTGCCTGCACACCTGGATTTACCACTGGCCTTCACCTTCTCTTCCCTCATTTGCTTTTCCAGGAGGTTACCAAGCCTCGAGGAGAGTGACTGTACCCACAAAGGTGTTGAGAATGCAGGGTGAAGCCCCCAAACCCCAAATCTTGATTAAACACATTTGCAATGTGTGTATCAGTGGCTTTATCTACTTCTGCACTATTGACATGGAGATATTGATGTACCTATAATATATTGAAACTATATTTTATAACTGATTGCAAAGCAGGGACAACACAGTGAGAGCAAAATTAATTTCAGAATAAAACCAAGATCAGCCACATGGGCTCAGAACAAGGTTTGAGACGTCCAGAATCACAATGAGACGACAGCCCACCTTCTATAAAAATCAGACAAAATAAAAAGCTTTTGAGGGAAATCAAGTAAGAACCCCCATTTTCTTGAACCATCCCAGCTGCCCATGGCATGTGGAAAGTAAATTCCCCTCCACTTTAACAGTGAGCCTCTCCTACCTTATAACCTTGCAGTCCTTGCAAGTCAGATGAAGCTGGAATATATCCCGGCACTCCACACTCTCGATGAGCTGCAATGGGACCTGCAATTAAAACACAGCAGATTATTTCATTTCAGCAGCAGTAACAGCAATTTCTTGGCCTATCTCACAAGGATTTATTGTAGGCTACATGGAGTCTGAAGAGAGGAAAACAAAGGGATCCATGTGGAATTATTTCAGCAGCTCTGAAGTTTGGTACCAGGTATTTGTATTCCAGCTCCAGTCCTGTGGAGCCCAAAAGCCTTAAGGGATCCCATGGGAGCAGCTGAGAAGGCTGCAGGAAAGGCAGCAGACACCCCAGCTCCTCTCTCATAGAAGAACTTTCTCTCTTATAGGTCCAAATTTAGGAATCTTTATATATTTTTAGCTGATGGTGTTCAAAAGGAACTGCTAAGCAAGATCCCCTTAACAGCTTGCTGCAGTCTGGATGCTTTTCTACGGCCATATCCAATATTTCCTCCTCAGGGAAAAACCCTTTGGCCTCTTTAGATCAACACTTGTCATGGAAGCAGTTGAATTTAGAGTGATAATGCTGAGTCTTTCCCAGTTAAAATGCAGTTACAGACACTCCTGTTTCCTGGCACGTTTAACCAGCAGCAGGCTGGTCAGGCAGCACATAAAAGCACATGCAAGTACCTTTAAAGATGAGAAAAGTCATTATATTAATTTACATTATTATTTTTGGAACTTTTCCCGAGATGGGCAAATGCACATTATTGCCTTAAATGAACAGAAGTCATAAATAACTGTCTAAAATTAGCTAATACCTGTAATTAACACGAAGCACAAATCTGTTTGAATTGTTTAGTAAATTATATGGACATTGCACACTGCAATAAAACCTCTGCTATCCCTCAGTAACATTCCAATACTCTGATTTTTGCCATCCCCAGACTAAGATCCAGCAGTTTAAGGTCTGGCTTGGAGCCTGCAAGATGTGGCTGGGAGAGCCAGGGCTTCTCCATATGCTGGGCAAGTCCTTGAAGGTCACCTCCAATCAAAGCTCCAGGGTAAGGAATCAAGACAGCATCTTCTCAGGCACCACAATACTTAAAAATACCTCATTTTGGTGGAATGAAGAAAAGGAAATGAACTAAAACCAGCAGGCAAGGAAAAGAGATGTCTAAAAAACACAAACCAAGGGAAAATCTCCTCCGAGCAGGGAGCCTGGAGCAAGCTCAGGGCAAATGCTGTGCCCAGGAGAGGGATGAGAACTCTGCTGGCTCTGGGGAAGGCAGGCACAGCTCAGGGCAGCACCTCAGCCCAGAGCGCTCTCAAATCACTGCCCAGAGCTCACAGCCCCAGACACAACAGGCAGGGAATTTTTAATGCTCAGCCTTCCCCCTGCCTTGTCAGACCACAAGCAGAGACACCAACCCTCCCCTGCTGTGCCCAGCAAGGCTGGGACTGGGGAGTTGCTGCTCCTTCTGTTGTAACTGGACATCAAATGACAGAAAATCCATGGACAGGACTTGGCAAGAGGGTGTCTGACAGCCCAGTAGTTTGGGTTTTCAAACCTGGATTTCAAATTAAGCCAGAATTTGAATTTCTGTCCATGTTTTCAGCGCTGTCACTGGTTGAGACCTGTGACAGAATCAGTGACACGAAGGAGCAGGAAATGAGGAATCCCTCCTGTGAGAGCCCCTCTGTGCCCTCCCTGAGCTCAGCCTGACTGGGTGACTCCACCAAAGCAGCAGAGGGCTGAAGTGCAGCACAGACCACACCAAGTGCACTGTTCCACAGCTGATCCTCGTATTTCAGGATTTCAGGAGGAATTTCTCCATGGAAACGGTGCTCAGACCTTGGCAGGGGCTGCCCAGGGAGGTCTGGGGTCCCCACGCCTGGAGGTGTCCAAGGAAGGAGTGGGTGTGGCACTCAGGGCTCTGGGCTGGGGATAAGGTGGGCATTGGGCACAGGATGGACTCGATACCCTGGGAGGGCTTTTCCAACTGCAATGATTCTGAAATAACTTCTTTAAATCTACCACTGAGTCAAATGGCACCAACATGGAAAGTAAGACATCTTTCCCAGCTGAGTCAAGATTCCAGACTTGCATTCTAAGTCCAGTGCTGCTTTGTCTGTTTTCTTTTTATTCCGCAAGCCCTGTTTTATTCTGTTTTTTCCCATGTCCATCTTCATTTAAGCAGTTCTCCACCTTTTCTCTCCTCCTGGCATTCTGTTTGTGGCTCCTCTTCCTTCTGTCTGCACTCTAATGACAAAATAATTCTTCTCCTCCTGCATTATTTTTAATTTCCTTCTTGCAAAGCCTCTCCTTGTTCCCTGCCCTTTCCCTGTGCCCTCTGCTCCCCAGCCATCCATTCCCTCCTGACAGCCCACCAGCGGTTCCCTCACAATCTGCAGCTTTTTTCTTCAGGACAACCTTCCCATTAATCTTTTTTAATTTTCCTTCCCAGTCATAAAAATCTGTCCTCTGGTCCTCTTGTGTTTTTAATCTCCTTCCTGGCCATTATTCTTCCCCCAGCAAAGCTCTGTGGAATTATCTCCTGACATTCCCTCCCTCCCTGATAACCTTCCCCTCTCACTGCACATCCTTCAGGCTGCTGCCAGCCCGACACCCAGAGCCCGTTCCTGGAAGAGCCATCAATTCTATCTGCAGGCACTTCCCTCTAATAAAGGCATGGAAACCAGGCAGGGAGAAGCAATCATTTTTGCTTTTATAAGAATAAACATGCATTGTTATCTGAGGCAAATTACATCCCATTATAGGGAGTACAGGAGCATCCCGCTCTGGCAGTATCTCCTGACTGTCTCTTATTTAAAATTATCTCACTTTAAATAACAGCAACATTCTACAACTCCAACTTTTTATTTTTGAGGGGTTTTTAAAATGATTTTGATGACTGGAGCTGTCTGTTATCTAAGAGTAGTACAAGATATATTTAGAGAATTACAGCTCTGTAGTTAGAAAAGCACAAGTTACATTTTCAGCGCTGAACAACCCCCCACGGCCCAATCCGTGCCCACAATTCCCAGTGGGATGCAGAGGATCACTGCCAGGCTGCTGCAAGCACCAGTGACCCTGCTACAAACCCTCCCTGTGCCCCAAGGCTCTCCAGGAGCTCCCGTGGAACCAGGCCCTGGGAGCTGGAATTGGATTTCCTCCTCGTTTTCCCGAATAATGTCACGGTTATGGTGCAGGCTGGTGGCTTTAACAAGCACAAGGCCAAGGCTGGCTGTCCTGGAGCGTGGGATGAGGAGGCACATGGAGGCACTGAGGGTGCAAGGACAGCTCTGACAGGCTCCAGGCTGGAGGGAGCTGAATCCCCCCTCGGTTCCTGGAACCCACAAGGAGTGTCTGAAGTAAATTTTGCTTTTAATTACAGCTGATGACACTTTGGGTTTGTCTTGAAGGCCACCTCTGAGCCCCTCTTCTCTCACAATTTTGCTCTTGAGTGTGAAGAATTTGGGCAGTAGGGCCTGAGGACAAGACAAGGATTATGCCACTCTGCAGTAGGGATGAAGCACAACAGCCATGGACACGAGGAATATCCCAATCCAAACATTTTCCAAGCAAGAAAGAGCCCACACTAAAACTCACCTCCTCATCAAAGTCCCCCCCATCATGACTTTTCTTTGGTACTGTGTCCAAAATCCACCATTGGAAAGAGATTACATGCAATCCATGCTTCCACAAACTCCACTAAAATGTTAATTCTCCCATCAATGCAATTAGCTTACAGGGAGGAAAGTGATTAGACAGAAACACTCAGCAGCTGCAAAATCTGACATTTTCTTAAGGAATCAATAGAGTTGGGCCTGGGAACCAAACCTCCCCTGTGCCCCAGAGATCCCTGTTGAGTCTGCACTTTTATCCCATGGATAAATGTAAGTCAACACCCTTGAATGCCATAATCCCCCCAATTTATGCATGGTCTGTGGGACCTTTTGTTTTTGCATTTGAAACACCGTGTTCCTATTAGCACTAAGATCTAGGAAATTATCCATGGGAAAGATCTCCACACACAGCCCTTTTCTGCACTGTTGCAATGGGAACATTTAACAACTTTGAATGGATTTCTTTCCCAGCCCAGGTGATCTGGAGCTCTGTGCTGCTCACTGAGGTGTCACAGCACCATTTTCACAGCCAGGGAACTGTAACCAAACAAGAGGGAAAAGCCACAGCCCAGGAATGAAGAACTTCTTACAGGTATTTGCTGAGAAGCTGTGGTGACACAAAAACAGCAGGAAAGAATCAAGATGAACTTAGTCACTATTCAGTGAAGATTTTAGTTAGAAAATCACCATCTGAACAAGAATTTTGGTCAACAATAACCAAAAGGATTACTACTGCCAAAATTCACAATTTAAATATGGTTCTTAATTACTAAAGATTGTTTTATCCTTAAAGACATCCCAAGCCCTCCCTGCCCTGGATTTCACTGGAGTTCACAGGAAGTTACTAGTGATAGTCATATATGGTTACAGAGAATGATTTATATTCTGCTCTACCTCATACTCTTTGATTATTTCTGGTTAATGATGCTGATGATAATGAGATATCACACAGAATGAAAGGGCAGAACACTGCATGTGAAAGTCAGGGGAGAAAAATTAACATGGGAATATTGACAAGTTGCTGTGGACTCTTCCCTGAACACAAACAAGGAACGTGATCTGGGAAAACATCAATTCTTGCTATGCTCAAAATTACTGAATTGAAAATCCCTATAAGGCAATATCCCTAATTATCCTAACAGGAAGTGCAGTTCATGCTTTAATGGCTTCTCTAATAAAGGAACTCCACCATTCCCTGGCATTCCCCAGGACACATTTCCACACTGCAAGTGTGCCAGCTGGTGGGACTGGTCTGTGTGAGCATCACAGCACTGCCCAGGACTGTCCAACACTCATTTAACTGTGGTTGGTACCACAGGAGGAGAAGTTGGAACCATTTTAAGGAATGGACACTTGGAATACAACTCCCTAAAGAAATGCTTTGAAGGTGAGGTCCCACTCCTGACCTGCTACATCAGAGACTGCCCACAAAGCACCCAACACCTGGCACAGAACTTCAGCAGCTGCACCCACTCCCACCTTCTGAAGCTCCAAGCAGGGCACAAATCAGGTTGAGGTGCTGACTGCTCCTCCCCACTGAGCTTGGGGACAACAGGTGGCTGACACAGCCAGCTGTGAAGTGAAGGTTGAGGGATATGACATTTCCTTATGACATCTGATTTTCAGAGCTGCTGAGTCATCCTTTGGTGCCTACATATGTATTTATTGTCCCTGAGAAATCAATTTGAGCATCAGAAAAAGACTTTTCATTCTAAAAAATGGGGGAATCACTGTACTCTTATCCAAAATTCTGCTATTTCCACTGAGATCAGAACACCTGGAGGCACTTACATTCACAACAGATTCCTTGAATTTGATGTGGAGCCTGTAGTTGGAAAGGGCAATGATGGCATCCTCTGCTCGTCCCACGTACTCTGTGCTCTCCCCGTGGAGCTCAATGAACGGCACCTGCAGAAGGGCAGCAAAAACCTGATTTCAGAGACATTTCCCAAAAATCTGCCCCTCCTGCAGCACAAGAAATCAAACAAAACCTGCTGAGAATTCAGCCCCATTATTGGTGCTAAGGAGGAACATCAGGTAAGGTTGGCTCTGAGGTTAATTGCAGCCTTTTTCTTAAATGATCCCTTATTTTATGTTACTTTTTCTGAGTGGTAAGTGCCTGGTTAGGGAAAGCAATGAATTTTTATGAAAAATATCCTCACATTTTGGCAAGTAGGCTGACAAAGCCCTTGATTTATGCTCTCTCTCCTTACTTAATGGAGAGTGGCATTTCCATAATGTTATTAAATTCATCCTAAAGTAGGCAAAACATCCAGGATGAATAATGTTCCCTGCTATTTCCCCACTATTCACCCAGCAAGCTCAGGTAACCAGCCTAGGCTGGATCCCTAAATGCTACAAAGCTGAATTTGGAAAATCAAGCTTTTTGCTCCCTATTTCTAACAGTAAATATGAGAATGCACAACAAGCTGATGCTTTATAAAGTCAGAAAGGTGAAGCTCGTTACACCACATATGGTAATTGTTACTGCTTTATTAAAAATGTGACTTAAACCCAGTTTAGCAGAGCTGGGTGGAAAGTGTAAATGCTCAACTTGAAAGGGATCTGGTTTTACACCAAAGTAGCTTGATTCAAATAAAAATCCTTTATATTACAATGAAACTCTTCAGTTGATGTGTCTACATGGAGAGCCAGGCTGGGAGAGCTGGGGGTGCTCACCTGGAGAGGAGAAGGCTCCAGGGAGAGCTCCGAGCCCCTGGCAGGGCCTAAAGGGGCTCCAGGAGAGCTGGAGAGGGGCTGGGGACAAGGGCTGGAGGGACAGGACACAGGGAATGGCTTCCAGTGCCAGAGGGCAGGGCTGGATGGGAGATTGGGCAGGAATTGTTCCCTGGCAGGGTGGGCAGGCCCTGGCACAGGGTGCCCAGAGCAGCTGTGGCTGCCCCTGGATCCCTGGCAGTGCCCAAGGCCAGGCTGGACACTGGGGCTTGGAGCAGCCTGGGACAGTGGGAGGTGTCCCTGCCCGTGGCACTGGTTGGGCTTTAAGGTCCCTTCCCACCCAAACTGTTCCATGATTCCATGGTAAATCATTTGAAGTCAAGTGATTTCAAAAGGAGCTTAGGTAAATAAAGAAATTTAAAAATCTCTTTTTGTGCAACAGAAGACTTTTGGTTTCACAATAATCAGATGCAAAGGCAGTGTTTAATCAGCTTAATGCTGCTTTTTCAAAACAACAGAGTTCTAAACTATGGAATAAAACCTGACCCTTGGAATTAGTGCACAGGTGGCAGTGGGATTTTTCAGACCCTTGAAGGAATTTCTTGTAATAAAATGGCCAAGTTCTCTGTCCTGCCAACAGTACAGGAGTATTGAAGAGGAAAATGAGTTTCTGTGATAACCGTGAATTAAAATTCTAGAGGAGAGGCCAGAGAATCCATAACCAACGCTGAAGGCAGTGTGATTTGAACAGGAGCAGGGTGGTGATTACCTGAAGGTTCTCATCCTCTCGGATCAGCTGCTTCCTGGGAAAAATCTGATTAGCCTGGATGCATTCAAGGCTGTGCTGAGTCTCCTCATCCTGAGGAACAAAGTGTGACAGTCACCTGCAGCACTGGCACCTGCTGCCACCCTCCCCAACCATCCACAGCCAAGGAAAAGTTCCCACAGGATGAAGCGTCCAGAGAATTCCAGGAGCAGTAACCCACTAAAGTTCCTAAACTCTCCAATACAGGCCCTCAGACAATAAATTTGGTATTAGCAACAGGTTTCCTTCTACAGCCTGATTAATAAAGTCATTAAAAGCTCTAAGATTTATAGCAGCATTAAGAAAAAAGCATTAGCACTATTAGCATTAGCCTAAAACTCAACAACCCCACATGTAAACATTAATTCCCTAATGTTTTTCCCATTTTAAACTCTTCTGCTCTGTCACAGACCCTACAAAGTCCCTTTGCTTACCATGACAGGCCCTGGGCAGGAGGAGGAATCCTCGTCTTTACTTGCAGTACTTTGAGCTCTTCACCTATTAAAATCTAGAAAACCAGGAAAATATAATGATGAAATAGGATTCATTTTCTTTTGCCAAATAAATACTAATTAACTTTTAAAGACTGTGAATGTAGCTGTTAGAAAACTGAGAGAAAACAGTAATTATGAAAAGATGAAATCCATAGAAACTCCCTCTCCTGAGAGCCAAAACTGTTTCAAAATGTGTCTGGTTCCTTCTGTTCATCCTGAAAAATTACCTTTGGATGTGCTGCTGGGAGAACACCTGTCTGAAGGCAGCAATTAGACCAGTGTTTATATAATTTAAATTAAAACATGTTCATCTTTCTAGATCCCCCACAATTTTCTCCCAAGTTGTTTGCAGCTGGTGAATCAGAAATCCACAGGATACAAATCCAAGGGGATCGTTGGGATCCTTCAGGCTGATCTGGTGTGAAACACTGGGTTTGGATTCTCCTGGAACAAGCTTGGTGCAACCATGGCATATGAACTGGAATCCTTACTGGGATAGAAATCCTCATTTTACACGTACGGCTCATTTTGGAGATCCATGGATAGACCAAAATATCCGTTTTCCTGCACTGACCTTTCCAGGAGTTCCAGATCCTTACACTGGGGATTTGCTCTCTCCACGACCCAACACTACCCCCATAGCTTTGATCACCTGCAAATCTTCTGGGAATATTAACACAGTCCTGAGGTTTATGCAAATCACCCAATTAGGAACTTAATGACTGAAGCAAATACAGGGGTTACAATTTGGGTTTGAAATTGATTTTACACTCAGCTTTTTAAATCCAGGTGGTTCCACCCTTTTCTACGCAACCAGGATTCACTCAGGTAGTTATGGGGTTTGCAGACTTTTGTGTGGCACACAAAACTTACAAATGAAAATACATCACACGAGTGCAGTCAGTTCTCAGTTCACATCCGAAGTTTGTATCTCACTTAACTTATAAATGTATTTCAAATTATCAGTACTGAGGCTGACACAGAAAACCACTTCAATCCATCAGCTCCCAGCACTTCAGGGAGCCCAAAACACATCCTGTGCCTGCTCTGGAATACTGACAGAGAGCAAAGGAGCAGCAGCTGCACATCAAGTATCTTCACATAGGTGTGTCTGTAAATTTATTGACATAAAGGGGGGAAATGATGAGCAGAACTGAGCTCAAACTGCCATGGATTCACTAAAAATTAATGCAAAAAACAGATAAAAAATCCTGGGAGAGCTGCAGAGGGACTGGGGACAAGGTCCTGAAGCAACAGGACACAGGGAATGGCTCCCAGTGCCAGAGGGCAGGGCTGGATGGGAGATTGGGCAGGAATTGTTCCCTGGCAGGGTGGGCAGGGCCTGGCACAGGGTGCCCAGAGCAGCTGTGGCTGCCCCTGGATCCCTGGCAGTGCCCAAGGCCAGGCTGGACACTGGGGTTGGAGCAGCCTGGGACAGTGGGAGGTGTCCCTGCCATGGCAGGGGGTGGGATTGGATGAGTTTGAGGTCCCCTCAAACCCCACCCATTCCAGGATTTTATGATATAAAAAATCTCATTATTTCAAGGAACTCCTTCAGCTTCACACACAAGTATCAAAGAAAGACCAACTTCATTTTAAAAAATTGCTTTATTACAAATTTGAAACTTGCTTAGTATCTCTGAGGAAAAGATTTAATTTATCAGGCACTATGCTGGGAAAAAAAACCTTTCATACTTCAGTTTGATTAGACATATGTAATTTGTAAGTTTATATAATAACCACCTACATATTAATAAAACCAGTATTAGCTTAGAAAATTGGGTCTTTTTCAATATCTTACAGCTGTGCTCCTAAAATCCAGCATAAACCTCCAGCAGAGACTACACAAAGCACCAAGTTTCAGTCTAACTCCTGCATTCAGTGCACAACACTTTCTACTGTGACAGTGCGGCTTCTTCCATGTGAGAATCCTCCTTTCTAATGTGAATTTTAGGAAAGCTGTGTGCAAAAAACATCTGCCTGTTTCAGTTTGGATCGAGATTATCAGATCCAAAGGGTGATGCTGCCAAGATAAATGGTACAAGAAGTTATAGGACTGGTTCTAAAGCAAACACTTTGGTCTGGCTGCTGCTGGACATCAGTGAAATGCTTCAGTGGCTTCCCTGCCACCAAAGGAGTGCTGGAAATTGCTGACAGAAATAGCAAAAAGGCTAAATTGTAACAGTGAGGCTCTCTGAGCTGATGGGCAGTAAATGCTTGGAGAGAAATCATTCCTTTCCCATCACGAGCTGCTCCTTCTCCCTCCAGCAGCTCAAGGTCACTGGGCTGAGCAAAAGGAAAAGGGAACAGCTCTGGGAGCAGGGATGCACTACACACTGCTCAGGACAGCCTAAACCACACCTGAATCCATATTTCTTTGTGTCCCAAAGCTTTCTAACCCATTTGCAGTTCACCAAACTCCTCCCATGGGAACAGAAGGAGGATCCCAGTGACTGCTGACACCTCGTAAGGGCATTTCTGGCTTTAGAAGACTTGGAGGTAAAAGCATTCCTCACATCATCAACTCCACCAAGCACCCCTAAACCCTCCCCACCATCATTCCCTTCCCCACCATCTGCTCCAATGGGACAGCAGGGGACAAAGCCAGCCCAGCACCAAGTGGCTGCACAAAACCATTCTCAGGCTGATCCACACCAGTTTAAGGAGTGCAGAATGGAAGAATTCTTATTTTGTTCAACTGCAGCTCTGTCCTGACAGCAAAACCTATTTTCCAGAAGTGAAATGGAAAGGTACAAACACAGCTCAGATAAAAAAAACCTGGCCAGGAAAGCAGCCTTAAATTCAGCTCCTCCTTATCAATAGGATCACATAAAAGTAGCAGCCAGCTTGTACACAGAGCAGTGAAACTTGGGTTTATTGGTACAAATACTGGGTTTGGTCAGCACTGAGGCCAAAAAAAGGTGATGTTATCAATTTACTGTCTGCCCTTTTACGTGCAATTCCATGTGTGTTAAATTACATCAAAAAAAAAAAAAAAAAAAAAAGAATGGTCTTGTTAATTCTCCACCCCTATGTTCTGCTTGAAAGGATAAATGATGAGCAAAGGTTGTAACCTCAGACTCTGTTCAGCCTCTGTGGGAACATCTTAATTACCTTTTGTTTCAGATGTGCCTTCTGGTTTAAATTATGTATATAATTAAGAGTAGCAATAACCATCTGTTTGCCAGTGATTCTAAACAAAATGGATTAGCTAAATAAAGGATCGTTTAAATTCACATATATTTAAATGCAGTTGGACTTTCAGCAAGAAAAAGGAAAAACTGGAGGGAAAAAAGGAAAAAGGAAGAATCCAGGCATTTCACTTTGTTCCCTTACCTTCCCCATCCAGACTGAATTCCATTTATTTTAATATCAAAATCAGACTGAGCTGACCCTGAGCTGTTTACATACTGTGGCACAGTTGTCCTCTGAGTTTGGAATTCAAATTTTTTGGCAAAGGAACATTAGAAAATTTGAGAATTGAACATTCAGGAATGCGCTGTACCTTGAGCAAAAGATGCTTCTGTTGCAAACTGAAAACACTTCTCCCCCTTTGGCAGGTGGAAGGAAATTACCGAGATAAGGACAAAGACTCAGTTTCCCTCCTTTCAGTCCCTGACAGGGAGGTTTCTCCTCGTTCCTGACACCACAGGCTGCAGGGACTGAGTTACTTTCACCAGGATTTACTGGGAGAGCAGCAAATATCCCAGGATATCTGAACATTTTTCATGTATAGGAGCAGAACAGAGAATCGTGTTTGAAGCTTGGGTACAACTAAGAGTCAGGAACCTTCTTTTTCAATAATTAAAGGCTGCAAACTCCAGCTCAGTGAAATACTAATTTTTTGTCTAAGATCTTGGAAAACTCTTTATTTAATTAAGAGAATAATCAATGATGAGCACAGAATCCACAAACAAGCCAGCTGATCTTCCCCAAACAATGCAATTCTTACCAAAGAATGAGAGAATAAACAGTCCTCTCTTGTCCCAGAAAGTTCCAACTGTTCTCTTCTGATACTTCACATTGGCAGCTGCAAATACAAAGAAAACACTTTAAAACATGAACTTCCCTTGAAAAAAACCACTCCTGAACCAGCAGCCTAGACAGGACACCTGACTGTGAGGGGAGTTTGGCTTAATTTAAGAGGAAAAAGAGAAAGCCTGAGTCTTGTAGTTGTAACAGGAGGTTAATGTGCCCAGAGAGGGAATTCCAGGACTGGATTCCAATGGATAAATGTGGATAAGGCCTCTTTTCTGGTAAGGAGCAATTCTGAAATCGTGGCCACGAAGCAATTCAGAATTTTCATAAATGAGTTAACAAAGCCTAAATTACTTCAACAATACAAGCTAAGGAGAGAGTTGTATAGAAGATCCAACTGGATTTATCCTGATCTTCAAAGTGGGCTTAATTTTACACTGCAATTGGCATTTCTGGTCCCAAAAAAGCCAATGAAGACCCCCAAAGAGTGGTTGCTGCCCATGTGCTTTGGTCCAATGGTGCAAAAATCCCAGGGGTCAGCAATGCTCAGGAGGCCACTCCTGCCAAGCCCTTTCCTTTGGATGATCAAATCCTGGACAAACACTCATTGCATCAAAAATGAGGTGTTGTGCCAGAAAGATACATTTGTCAAAAATTATATGGGGAAAGTATCTGATCTGCTTCATTCCTACAGTCACTCCAACAGGACCTACAGACATCTCCTGTGGCATCAGAGGGACAAAGTTAAATGTTAAAATACCCAAACCCTAGAAGTTCCACACTAACCCCAATTGTTCCTAAAGCACACAAGCAGCCAAACTGATGGGACACCACTCCCTTGAATCCAAAGGTTTGCTCTTCACAGAAACTTGGATACTCTCCCAGTAGTACACTGCATCTGGATGTGCCTGGAAAGTCCAATTTCTCCACCATATAATCCTGCTGCTGGAAATAGTTTGCCTGTACTTTGATATGCCATAACTACTGATGATTTTCACATTCTGGTAAATGAAATAAAATATTTCTGTATTTTGCGTTCATTGTGTCCTTTCGTTTATGGCTTATGTCAGGGAAAATAAGTAATACACAGAAAAAGGAGATAGAATTTTACGACTGGCGGAGTAGAAGGAAATAATTTAAGAAGCTGTACACCAGAAATTGTGCATTTCAAAGAGCTGTGCCCCAGGCCCTGCCAGCTGGGTGAGGGACGGAAGAGATTGTCCAGCTCTGCTCTGGGGTGGCCTCTCCTCAAGTGCTGGGGACAGTTTTGGGCATCACAGTATCAGAAGGATCTAAAGCTGTTGGAGATGGATCAAAGGGAGGGCACGAGGATGGGGAAGGGTCTGGAGGGGCTGAGGGCCCTTGCAATGTTCAGCTGGAGCAGAGGACACTGAGGGGAGACACCTCAGGGGCTGCAGCTCCTCCCGAGGGCAGCTCCGATCTCTGCTCTGGGACAGGGGCAGCACCCAGGGCCCCTGGAGCTGGGCCAGGGCAGGCTCGGGCTGGAGATCAGGAAAGGTTCTTCCCCAGAGGGTGCTGGCACTGCCCAGGCTCCCCAGGGAATGGGCACGGCCCCGAGGCTGCCAGAGCTCCAGGAGCCTTTGGACAGCGCTGCCAGGGATGCCCAGGGTGGGACTGTTGGGGGGTCTGGGCAGGGACAGAGCTGGATCAGTGATCCCTGGGGGTCCCTTCCCAGGCAGGGTGTTCCTGATTCTAAGATTCTAATACAAACCACAAGGAATTCTACCATCTCCCATGATGGACACCTCAAGGAATCTCATGGAATCTCAGTATTTACACAAACAGGGAGCTGAGGATGTGCTCGAACAGAAAGCCCCTGTGCTGATGCCAGCTGTCCAAAACCTCAGCTAAACTTTGATTTACCATTTCATAAAACACTTTCTAAAAGCAACATTTCATTACCTGCAACAGAGGTCAACTTTGTTTTTATTTTTAAATAATCTCTCTCAGCCAACAGGCCAAACAGCAATCCCAGTAACTTTATGGGTCGATAATCAAGCCCAGCACCCAGATGGGAATGGGCACAGTTGGACTGTGAGGTATCAACTTGAGCATGCAACTAGTTCAACTTCACAGCTGCCTGTTGATACAAAGTCACCTTTGAGGGGAATATGGAGCAAGTTTATTAAACACACCAAAAAAAAAGCTCTGAAAGCAGACTATACGGCTTTAGAATGACTCCTCAGATACAGTGCTCTGGTCATGGATTTTCTTTTCAAAAGGCAAGATACACATTTCGGGTGCAGGAGCTGGACTGATTCCATGTGGTTTCAGTCCAAACGAGGGAAAAAAAATCCCAAACCCTTCACAAAATCTGCAATGAGCTCTTTATTGATTTTAATGAGGCTTGGAAGAAGCCACCAAATCTCAAGAGTTTTGTCAAGAAGTTTAAAAACAGGAGAAAAATGTTCCAATATAAGCATTAATAATTCCGCTTTCTTGCTGCCAGAGCTCCGCACCCCCCACCCCCGGCACGCTCATCGGCATTCCTGCTGCAAGGCTGCTGGGCTCCGATAAGAACCTCCAGTGTTATCACTTCCTAAGTCAACAACTTCTGCCAAAATAAGGGGGGAAAGCTGCCTGTAAGAAGAAACGTTGCTCTGAGTTCTGCTGGCCCTCTCCAAAACACCAATTCCTGATGGGAGCAGTCCCAGGTCAGGAGGAGCTCTTTAATTATCCCAGCACAGGGCAGAGAGCTGCCCCCCAGGACAGGTCTGCAGCCACCTCCTCCAGGTACTCCCACCACTTCCTCTGCAGCACCTCAGCTCTGTGAGCCACAGGATTCAGCACCAGCAGGAAAGACAAGGGGAGGAGATGGAAAAGGGACAGGATCTTTTCACTAAATCCTGAGTCAAGTGTATCCTTTAAGGATGGGCTTTGCAGCACCTTGATTGGACAGTCAGAGCTGGTTTGGTTTGGCACAGGATGGTTTGCGTTGGAAGGAACCTTGAAGCTCATCCAGTGCCACCCCTGCCCTGGGCAGGGACACCTCCCACTGTCCCAGGCTGCTCCAGCCCCAGTGTCCAACCTGGCCTTGGGCACTGCCAGGGATCCAGGGGCAGCCACAGCTGCTCTGGGCACCCTGTGCCAGGCCCTGCCCACCCTGCCAGGGAACAATTCCTGCCCAATCTCCCATCCAGCCCTGCCCTCTGGCACTGGAAGCCATTCCCTGTGTCCTGTCCCTCCAGCCCTTGTCCCCAGCCCCTCTCCAGCTCTCCTGGAGCCCCTTTAGGCCCTGCCAGGGGCTCTGAGCTCTCCCTGGAGCCTTCTCCTCTCCAGGTGAGCACCCCCAGCTCTCCCAGCCTGGCTCCAGAGCAGAGGGGCTCCAGCCCTTGGAGCATCTTTGGTGCCTCCTCTGGACTCTCTCCAGCAGCTCCAGGTCCCTCCTGTGCTGGGCCCCCGGGCTGGGGCAGCTCTGCAGGTGGGGTCTCACCTGGGCAGGGCACAATCCCCTCCCCTGATTCCAGCACAGGTGCCCAAGGACATCCTGGCACTGCCCAATTCAGACATGTCACAAGTGACTCCACTCCAGGACTGAAGGGGATGGGAACAAAAACACTTCACTTTTCCTTTGAATCATCCTCTAAGATCCTGCTCTGGAGCCTGTTTTGGGAACGTGGGTACTGGGTGAACGCTCAGCACAAAGGTCTCGCCTCCGGTTTGTTTTTTTTTTTGGAAGATCTTGTGGAGCAGTAGAGTAGTTGCACTGTATATCTATCATACCGTGAAACACAAGTTATAATACAGCTGGGGGGAAATTCCAAATCATTGTTTCCTAATTGTAAAACTTTCATCCCTGGCCATACCCCAACCCTTGGAGTTCCAAGGACTACCCAATCCAACATCAAAGTCGGCCCTACTCTGAGCAGTGATGGGCTACAGGAACTCCAAAAACTAAATTATTTGAGCCAGTGACTGTGTTTTTCTTGACATTTATTTTAATAAAACATTGGCAAATAGCTAGGAAAAGCACTCTGGAGAAGTTTCAATCAACATGTTTGTTTAATTAGGTGATTGGAAAGTTGTCTCTACAGTTTCTTTGCTGAAAGGCTCTATCAGCCAAAGCAGGAGAACCATGATTTGATAAGCATGGAAATGGCACGAGGGAAAAATAACTGGGAGAAAAACAAATCCAGATTTTCTCTAGCTGTCAGTTATCCTCATAAAGATGTAAACAAATACAACCAAATGAAGCTTTTTTCCTGCTAATTGACTATTTTGAAGATGTATTTTCCACTCCCTTTGCTGAAATACAGCATTTCCACACCGGTTGTGCCACACCATGTCCCAACCTCGCATTATGCAAGTGTGGTTTTTGATGAGAAGTTCTGCATTCCTGTTTACATCTGGAACTTCCCAATATCACTGTTCCCACATACCCAAGCTCTACCATGAGGGGAACCTTCTCTTGCACGGGATTACCACACACCCCCATTTATTTCATCACCTCTGGGTTTGGCTGCTCCCTGCTCACTTTGGCTCATAGGTGTTCTTCTCTCTCCCTTTTCTGTTCTTCCTGGTGGATTTGAGCTTCCCTTCGCTGCTATTTTTACACAATTCTTAGCGTGCTCAGGAGCAGGAACACAGTGCTGCTATCAGCTGCCCACCAGCTGGGGGATGTGGTCAGCTCGTGGCTGAGCTGGAAACCACAGAGGGATGGGAGCACTGGGAAGGCAGCCGCTCCTGAGGCTGGATGGGGCAAGGCTGCTCCTTAATAGAAAGTTCCAAAATGTGCACACGGAGAAGAAGGAATGCAGATCCTCAGGGAGGCATTTTCTGGATTTTAGCACCACGTGAAACACAACCTCTAAGGTTGAAAAAGACCTTTAAGGCCACTGATCTGCCACCACTGTGTTCACCACTGCCCCACGTCCCCAAGGGCCACATTCACAGAGTTGTTCAATCCCTCCAGGGATGGAGACACCAGCACTGCCCTGGGCAGCTGTGCCAGGGCTGGGCAACCTTCTCCATGAGGAAATCTTCCCTAATATCCATCCTGAGCTTCCCCTGGCCCAGGCTGAGGCCGTTCCCTCTGCTCCTGTCCCTGTTCCCTGGGAGCAGAGCCCGACCCCCCCGGCTGTCCCCTCCTGTCAGGGAGCTGTGCAGAGACACAAGGTTCCCCCTGAGCCTCCTTTTCTCCAGGTTGAACAGCCTCAGTTCTCTCCATCTTGTCTACCATCCATTTCTCTGGATGCAATGACATCATTCCAGCTGGATATGAACATGTGCACACAGCAATACTCAAATACCTGACGGGGAGAGCAGAACGGCCACACGGAACATCCCACGTTCGCACTGCACGGATGGAACTGTCCTGCATCAGAGCATTTTGAAAAGATCTCACTCCACTTTCTGTTCTCTCTGCTTTTATGAGTGAAGAATAAAATTAATTATAAGAGTCCAAAGCATCAAAAAAGTTTTGTCAACATCTGTCATTGCACTGACTCATCCACTAATGGCAGGTCGGCATTTGGGCTTCCTTCATCTTCCCACTCAGAAGTGGCATTAATCTGGTTTTAAAGCAGTTTGATTAAGCTGATTATCTTTGCATATTTGTTAAAGATCGCTTCTTGCACTCTTCAGAAATTAAATGCAGAAGCAACAGTTCAAAGTTAAAGCAAAAAAAAAAAAAAAAATCTTGAAAGAAAAGCAGAGCTTGGAATGGCAGAGGAAGGCAAGAGAAGCATTTCTGGGGGACTGATTGCAATGGATAGTACAGAAAAATTTGATTTTCCATTAAGAAAGGTCCATTTTTTCCGTAGTTGATGTCAGGAATAAAAATCAATATTTAGCTGGGATAACAGTATTAATTACTCCAAAGAAAGAAAAAAAAGAGGCTTTTTAGGAAAGCGCTCTTGAATAAAAGACTCTACATCAGTATTCTCCTTCACAGATCTCAAAGCAACCCAGGTCAAAATACCCTAGCAAGCTTGAAACCAAAATCCACAACAAAACATCCGTTTTTCTTACAGAAATTCAGGCTCTCTTTTCTTTTAATTCCTCTTTCATTTGGATAAAACCCTGGGATGCAAAGGCTGCAATTATTCGTACATAAAGCCAGGGTACAATTCACCCATCAGAGACCTTCTGTAATATGTCTATAATCTTCCTTTTATTTCAATTACTCCGTATTCCTGTTTTATGTGCATGACAGAGGAAGAAGAGCTACCAAGGACCAAACAACTACACAGATCAGTCTGAATTGTGGAGAAACCTGGAAGGAAGGGGACTGAATCTGGATTTTAGTATGGAAGCTGACAGGACACAGCCCCAGTGGATTTGTGGAGGTTCTAAACTGGAAAGGTGACTAGGTGTGCTGGGAAGGGGATTTATAGCAACAGGTAACCAAAGAGCCATGAAATGCAGGGCAATATCAGACTGGAGTTATGAAACAATCAGCAGGGTTAGACCAGGCAGCAGAAGTTTCCATTTGAAAAGGCATAATGGAGAAAGAAGGGAATAATTTGCTCCTCACAGCTCCCATTTTTCCATTAAGGTCCTCACAGCCCATTTGCCATGAGTCACACTCCCTCCCCTCTTTCTGCCTTTCTAGAAGGAAGGCAGCAAACAAGGAGAAGTGGCTGTTAATCAAAGTCTCCAAGGTTTTACTCATCCTCCCAAAACACTTCTTCATCCCCCTTCCCTCCTCCAGTCACATTTTGCTGCAGCTCAGACCTTCCTGTAAGTGCCTTGGCAGTGGGAAGGGGCAGCAGCTGCTCCCAGAGGAGAATCCCACACTGCTCAGGACAGCCCCACACCTGCTGGGATTTCCTGACAGCAACACTAGAAACCGACAAGGAATAAAAAAGAGAAGGAAAGGTTTGAAAATAGGAAGAATCAAGAAGCAAATGTGATTTGAAGGTTCCTCTGGCATTTCAAGATACACTCCCGTGAGACTTTTCTCCCAACCTGAACTTCCTCAGGACAACACACACAGTCACAGCTCTCAGCCCCTCAGCTGACCTCATTTTCACCACTTTTTCTGGCATAAAACTTTGAAAATCTATTTAACAAAACACCACTGGATGCTTTTGTCCTAAGACAATTTTTTTGAAATAGCAAATACCTGTTATTAATACTCTATTAATGCTCTGAGAAATAAATGCCTAAGTTATTACGAGGTGTTCCTAATGGGGACCTTGGTCCCCAGAGAGGCCCAGCAATCATGGAATGGTTTGGGTTGGAAGAGACCTTAAAGCTCATCCAGTGCCACCCCTGCCATGGGCAGGGACACCTCCCACTGTCCCAGGCTGTTCCAGCCCCAGTGTCCAACCTGGCCTTGGGCACTGCCAGGGATCCAGGGGCAGCCACAGCTGCTCTGGGCACCCTGTGCCAGGCCCTGCCCACCCTGCCAGGGAACAATTCCTGCCCAATCTCCCATCCAGCCCTGCCCTCTGGCACTGGAAGCCATTCCCTGTGTCCTGTCCCTCCATACTCTGCCAAAAGCCCTTCTCCAGCACTGCTGTGCCACACAGCGTGGGAAAGGCAGGACACAAAAGTCTGTTTGCTGTTATCAAGGCCTAGAACGAGACATCCCTTTCTCTGCTTGCACACCTTGCACAATGTAATGTGCTTTAATCCATTAATTCTTCAATTGCATTGAAAAGACCTGGCCTGTCAAGGAGGCCATGGAAGATCCACAAATCCACCCTCATTGCCTTCATCGAGGAACAGAAGCCATTGGGAGGCTCCGTGCTCCAGGACTTGCACTGGATCACCTTACACGACTGGGAAAGTTAATAATTCGAACTAACCTGTGCTTGGTAAAATTGTGGAACACTCCAAAAATGCTTTTTTGATGTGGTATTAAGGTGGGTTTGCTTTTAAATAGACTATGCTACTATTCCCTGAAGCAAGGTGAGCCAGCAGAAAGGGTACTGCTCCCATACCTCTCCCAAAGAAAACACCCCCCTTCCTTATTTTACACAACACTGGCATTTCAGACCCATCATGGCATAGTCCAACTCCTCGATACAAGACAAAACTACCTCAGAAAGCAGATCATGGAACCACCACTCTGCGGTGCTGTAGATGTTGTCTGCTTCCAGAGCAGCACAGCCCGAAAAACTGCAAGACATTTCAGATTTATAGAACTGGAGGCAGCTTAAGAAGCACTTCAACTCCTGCAAAATGACATTTCTTTACAGAACTAATCAATTAGCTCGCTCATCTCTTAGCCTGCTCACTTCTTTGCAAAATATTCAAGTAGTTTCAGTTTGAGTGGCAGAGTTTACAGTTCAGATACCAAGCACCCTCCCAAAGCCTTGATCCACTTTAGAATTGTCAAGCGCACGACTGCATTCTGTACTGAAGGGAATGAAAAGGGCTTTTAGCAGTAATTCATGTATTTCTGCCAGAATCTGTGAACCTGAGGATGAAGATCCCTTCCCTTCAAAGTCTTTCAATTACCACGGCAGGGGACAAGTATGTTTGAACACAGCATTATTTACAGTATAAAATAGTAATTACTTCAATCCAAGAAAAGCCTTGAGTTCAGGTATTCCCTTATCAGCCCATGCAAAGCAAACCTGAAGGGAATAAAATAACCATATTAAAAGAGCTGACCTAAGTTGAGAGACAGCTTTATTTAGCTACAAGAGACCCCTTTTGAGGAAGTGACCCCCTAAATTGTACATTTCAGGAACTAATCAAGGGATCAAGGAGCTTTTCTAGGCTCACAAAAAGCTATTTCCTAGAGAGCAGTCCACACACTTGTTTGGGCATCACCCACAAGGCTGCCAAGACACCAAGAGCACTCACCGTTCACCAGAGGCTCCGTGTGTGCTAATACTGCAGAAGTCAAATTGGGAGGAGATAAAGCCAAGTGTGCTTGTCCATGATAAGGGGAACAGCAAGAGCTTCGTCAGGAAACCCCAGCAGCTCAAGGGACTGCACAGAGCTTTCTGCTGGGTCCTATTTACCCAGCAAGTTCCAGGCACACCCAGGATTTACCAGAACAGGGTCCTGCCCTCCCTGCACTTGAGCAGCAACCCCTTCCAGGGAGAACAACCAGGCATTTCCATCAGAACAGTGCCAGTTCCAGCTTCTCCAAACTTTCATCAGTTTCCAGTCAAGTTATCTACAGAGGGAGAAGATTCCCAGTGGCATTGCCCTCAGCCAGGCACAGCAGGGAAGAGCTCTGGCTCCCTACAGAAATTAAGACACGCTCAAGACTCAGACGCCTTCTCCTGTTAATTCCTGCATTTAGATCACAAGGGACAAACTGGTCTGGATAATGTACCAGCACACTGCCTCCAGCAAACCTGCTACTTGCTTCCTGGCCTTTCCCTGCTCAGCTGATTCACAAAACCATGGAATGGTTTGGGCTAGAAGGGCCCTTCTAGCTCACCCACCCCCTGCCATGGGCAGGGACACCTTCCACTAGCCCAGGCTGCTCCAAGCCCCATCCAACCTGGCCTTAGAACTCCTCAGTTCACGAAAGCCAAAAAGAAAAAGCAGGAAAAGCAAATACTTTCCCTCCTGTAGTTAAATCGCTCAGTATCTTCCAAGTATTAAGACAGTTGTTTATTCCTATCTTTTTCCACTTGTGGAAAGTCACAGTTAATTTCAGAAGCAGGAAATGTAACAGCAAAGTACTACTTTCCATTCGCAAGCTGCACTTAAATAAGAGCTGGAGATGGACCTCAACTCAAACAAACAGCAGGCAAAGAAAAAGGATCTTAAAGAGGGTCCTGCCCATGAAGGCACATGGGAAAGGGACACAGAGCTGTCTGAGTATCCAGCTTTAGTGAGGAGCAGTGAAGCTGCATCTCACCAAGAGCCTCAGCAGAGCAGCCACCAGGGATGAAGCAGCACAGCCCTTTGATGTGGGAGGCACGAGGCCCATGGAGAAGTCTTGCAGCTCTTGTGATCGCCTCAAGAAATGTTTTAATGGGCTTCAATTCCCGTAGCTGGTTTGGAAGATCAATTACACACATTAGCAGTATCTGGTATGAAGTACAGAGGTCTTTAATAGAGCAGTTAATTTTGTCACACTGCACTATGCATTCCTCTAGAGACACAACAGTGCTGCTTCAGAGCCAGCTGACGGTAAGGCGTATTTTCCTACTTCTATGGTATCTTTGAGCCCAATAGTCCTCCATCAACTAAATCAAGGTAGATGCTCTGCAATGTTCAAATCTTGAACGTGTCAAAGGCAAGAACGACTACAATTTCTAAAGTCACGTCTCCAGACTGCCCAGGGAGGCTGAGTTCAGTCAGGACAAGTCCCCAGAATACTTTCCCCACAACAACTTCCATAATATTGAAAGTACACAGGCTTGTTCCTTGCACTGAAGTTGTACAGCCCTTCAGTGCCAGGAAGGAATTTACTTGGATTAACAGAATATGCTTATTCGAAAAAACAAAACAGCACGAAGCCAAAGTTAAATATATCTAGGCATTTCAGAGACACCAAAGAAGGGTTTGTGGTTGCTTGAGACACGGATGTGTATCAAAACACAGAGTTTCAGCTAGAACTGAAATTGAGTACTGCAATGGACTGCAGCTCTGCTAGTGAAAAAGGGTTTGACAGCTCCTGTTAACAGCCACAGTCTCAGCCTTCTCTTATTTAAAGTTAAAATCCATTGAAGTCCAAGCTTCCAAAGAAGGATACCAGCAGATACTTGGCTGATGTGGAAAAGGGAATTAATTCGATAGAGTACCTGTATCTCCTTTGGTCAATCCTGCCACCCAAACAGCAATTCCAACAGGAATGAGTTTCTCTGGGAACAGGAAGATTTCCCTTCCTGTCTGCTCACTTAAATCAGACCACAACAAGTTCTCTACAGCAGATCAGTTTTTACCTAAAAGAGATATTCCTCCAATATCCTATTTTATACTAAATGACCTTTTCAAAAGCACAACAAATTAGTATATACAGACACTTATTTAAAACCTCTCTCACTTATTTTCCCTAAAGAAACTCATTCCTTCTGGTAGATATAACAAACCCTGAGAAGGAAGAATAATAGTACAAAGAATGCAAGTAGTCATTTAAGTGTTCTATCCTTTAGAGAACATTCACTCCTTCCCTGTGTGACTCAAAACAAACCTAATTTACTAAGAAAGACTTGGTTGCAATTAAGAGTTAAATCACCATTTTAAAGAAACAAAGGTTTGGGCTCTTCAGCACATTATCCAAACAGGACACATCCACATTTCTCCCACAGGCATTGCAGAAGTCAGAGCAGTTCGCAGCTCACTCTGTTATCGATGCAGCAGGGAAGGTAATTTTCATTTAATTCCAGATTTTAAAAAATATGTGTGTCAGGAGACTGCAGTTATCCACTTCAATTTTTGCATTCAAATCATTATCAGCCAGCAGAACTTAACCTTCCTTTAAAGAACATAAAGGTCTAAAACCATCCTTACAGTAAATTTACCATGTCCCTTCTAAATTGCATGTTAGAAAAACATACAAGAGCATGTGTGTATTAATCCCCGAGCTTTCCTAAAGACGTGAAAATAGCACAAGTCACGTTTGTAACATCGCAGTTCTTACCTGTGATTTGCAGATCTCAAGCTTCAATTAAATACACAGAAGTGGCACTCCACAGTAAAAATTAAGATCAACTAAATCAATCTATTTTTGGTCTCTATCATGTTATTTGAAGCACCCTCTGGTAACCACCCGAGTAGCAAAACCAAGCCCGTACTTACTGAACATGAACTCTGAGAAGTTTGCATTAAACCCATGAAAGTAAAATATTCAAGGTGCATTTGCTTGGAGTGAAAAAGTAAATCTGGTAAATTTTGGTTAAAAAAAGTAGTTATAATATTGATAAGGAGCAATAAACATTGAGGTTTGGGACCTGCCTTACTGCCTTTCTTCTGATGAAATTAAATGGCAAAACCCCCTGACCTCAGCTGACACCCTGGGTCGTGCTGCACACACAGGATGGAGCTGCTGAAAATGAACAAACACAATTCTGAGCCTCCGTTTGCTCAGGTACTCAAGGACCTCCTTAAAGATCTTATGAGGTGCAATCTCTGGTCAAAATCCAAAGCAAGAGAGGGCAGGAATTCCTCCCCTTCCCGTAACTCTCCAGGCTGCCGGCAGTAACGCTTGCCATCAGATCCAGGAGGACTGAACTTCCCAGAAAGCTTTCCTTCGGAGAGACACCAATTCCCCACCAGATCTCCGTCACAGAAACAAGGTTGAATATCCAATTACAAAACAAACAGAAGTTACTTCTGCCCCCTTTGAGTGCAAATGGGAACATACAAAGTACCAAGATCAATAAATAGCAAAAAAAAAAAATTCAGAACAATTTGGAATGAATGGAGAACAGCACACCAGGGAGTGCAAGCCCCCACTGGCAGAGTTCCATTACAGCAAGTTGTTCTTTGGACTCGTCCAGCTGAGGTTTGAGGATCACCAGGCACATCCTTTCTCCACAATCAATTCCAATATTAAAGCTGGAATCTGAAACCAACTTCAGAGAAATACTCGAAGGCAAAGGAAACCTTCATGCTCTGAGCAAAAACAGAACAAGGGTAAGTACAATGCTCAGAGCACTTAAGTGTGCCTTGCTTTTACTGTAAGCCTTTATTTCAGGTTATGCAGCTGGTGTAACACAAATCTACACGTGAAGACAAATCTAGAAGCAAATGCTCAGAGCTGAGATGAAAAAGCAACTGTAATTTAGATAAATAACAGCTCGCTGCAGGAACAACCTCAGCATTCAGGTCTTGTATTTCAGAGCTTGCACAGTTTTGCTCATTTAGATTCAAAAGCCAAAAAAATAGCCCAAGTCCTCTCCTGGATGGAAGGTTACATCTTTATGCAGGAGAACTTAGCTGGAAGCTTAGATAAGTCTGTCCAGGAAGGACAAGGATCCAAGGTTAGTACGTTTATTAGAAGTACCATTTCTGTGTCATCAGCATGGAGATGTGACATCTCTGCATCAGCTCCAGGTCCAGCTGACAGAATTGTTCCACAAGAATTGTCTGACAGGAGAGGCCTCCAAAGTAAAAATGCCACCACAAACCAGCACTTAGAGCCAAACTTCCGTGTTCAGCCTGAACAACTTGAAGCTTGAAATAAAGATTTCTCTTATCCAGTTGCCACTGGTTGGGTGCTGAAAAACAGATCCTGCAAGAACAGGTAGGACTGTTCTGATATTATTTCACATATTTCAGGAAGTCAGAGCGCTGTTGTGGAAGTGCTGCTGTAAGGGAAGGGATCCTTGACAGGCTGGCGTGGCTCAGTGCTGGATTTCTGGCCTAAGCTGTTACATGGAATTGCACAATGGGTAAACAAGGGAGGCAAAGCTGACAGCTGAAGCCTTGCATTAATGACCCAGCAGGTATTTTCACTGCTCATACCGCCATGGAAATCAACTTGTAATTGCAGCCTAAAGGAGCCCTACATAAAAACCATGGAGTGAAGGGCTACACATTAGGAAACGCAAGTACTGTGATCACCTGTGAAGCTTCTGCTCAGCCTCTCCTGGAATATGCATGATCCTTAATTCCCTTCTCCATCCTCTTCTTCCCATGAACCCTCGAGCAGTGAGCTGAACCCAGAACTTTTCAAACAGTCCTTTTCCTTAAACCCTGCAGTCAGTGTGGAGTCCTGAAGCAGGTCAGTCCTTCTTGCACTACTCCTTTTATGGCACCTCTTCTGCTAAGGATCCAACAGCACTCACCAGAGCCTCACAGGGTTCTGTGTGCTAATGGAGTTTAAAAAGGCTGGAAAACTAAGAATAGTAAGAGCTCAAACCATCAGGAGGACCTTCTGTGTCCAGAGCAGATGTCCAGAGTTCAGTTTTTTTGAATACTCCGAATTTTTATAGTGTTCCTGCTCTGTATTTGGGATAGACAACTGCAGTATCAGGGGTCTAGGCAGCAGAGTTGAGCACTCAGGCCTGGAGTTGCGTACTCAGCACCCAAACCATATCTCTCCACACACCTGGAAAGGTTCCCAGCAACTTCCTAGCCAGGACCACAACCCATAACTTTGGAAGGGACACACCTGCCTCTCCAGGATGGCACCAGCCTGACTCACCAGACCACCACCTACAACTTCTTCCCAGATAAAGCCACCTCACCCAGTGCTTCTACAAATACCAGGTAATTTAAAATCTTATTGGGCCACCTGGAAATTCTGGATTTCTTCAGGTGTCCCATCCTACTGTAGCCTCTGTTTAAAATTACCTCAGTTATTACCTGTGGAGATGAACTACTGATGTCAGCACACTCACAGGACGCAAAAGATCAGAAAGATTGTCAGACACCTGAATACCCAATCATCATTCCTCCCACAAACAGTCTAATCTTTATTTATATTAGTTTATTGGCTCAATTGCACAGCGCAGACTTCTTTGGGAGGGAGGCAAACCCCTGGCAGGCCTTTAGAATAGACCAGCACTCCCAGTTGGGAGCTTCGTCACTAGCCACGACCACTGGTACCAGAACACCCAGTTCATCTGGCTCTGGGCACCAGTTATTTCTGCAGCAACTTTAGAGCAGGCTGTTTTCTTGAAACCATTGACAAAAAAGCCACTAAATTAGCTCACAAGTCAGTCTGTGTAACACAGCACAGGCCACCTGCCTCAGTGAAGCCCCGCTGCCATGTTGTGCCTGCCACAGCTTTAACTCTTACTTAACTTATCGAAAGGATGTCAGAAGTCTTATGCAAGTTCACCTCTAACGTACTCGTTATCCTCTTAGGAGTCACTGAATGAAATGTGAGTTAATGAATAACACAGTAGGAATTATTTCATTATCCCCATGGTGAGAGAGAGCCATCTAATTCTTGGATATGATGTCAGACTTGAGAAACAGCCAGTGGTACTTAGGCTTCTACTGCTCACTCAACTGCTACAGCACTGCTGTTCCCAGAGCAAGGCTGCAGGCTGCTCTGACAGCTCGGGAGCAAAGCTGCTCCAGGAGAAATCAGGAATTCAAGCAGCAGGAGTGTGGAGCTGGAGCCTGTCACTCTGCTCCCACAGAAGGGAGAGGTTTCTAGCAGCCCATATTTAATGTACAGGCCTTGCACAGGTATGGGAATCAAGGCAGTAAGAGCATGTCAGCTCTTTGCATTTTCCTCTTTTACAGCGTCCACCACACGGCAGTCGCCATTTGTCTCTGCTACTAAGTAAACCTGTCTATTAAACTCCATCAGAACCCCAGGACACCTACTGAAAGGGAAGTCTGCAGAAAGGTTCAGATCCTTCAGCAGTCACTGGCAATCCCATCTTTTGGCATTCCAGGCTGCCTCACTTCCACTTTTAGTTCAACTAATGCTCTTCACTATAGAACTTGATGCATTGTGGCTGCCAGTAAATGTTAACTCCTCTGTGAAAAACACACATCTTCTGCTAGTGCAAGTAGTGAGGAGGACAACTCCAAGACCCAAGTGTCCTTCAGGACATCATTTGCCTGCAATAACAAACCAGCTCTAGATTGCCTGAAGAGTCTGTATGCTTAAAAGACCAAGCAGCTTCAGAAGGTATTCAGAGCTGGTATTTTATTGATTTCCTCACTGAGAAGTCCATCCTCATTGCTATCAGGACAGCTATGCCTGGCAGTGCCCTTCCAATAGTTTGGCTCCCAGGACACATGTTCCTTCCTGTCCAGAACACCCCCATACTTCCTTCACTTTAGGAGGAGCAGGAGCATGCAGGAGTAAGAAAGCAGCAGACATTTGAACAGCTCACACCAATCCCTTACAGAGCCTACAAGTATTATTCACCAGCTGTTCCCTTCTAACAACCTGCCTGATGAGGAATAAACTACTACACAAGCAAGCTAAAAACCTAAGAAAGAAGGAAAACTGGAAAGCCGGGAGACCAAAGCTAGAAGATGGACTTATACAGATGGAAAACCAAAACTATCTCCCTGGCATGTCACGGCCAATGAAAGGCCCAACAGAAGCAGATTTCTCTGCATGGGCTGCAGAAATCCTCATTCAAGGGAAAGATTTCCCCATAACCTGCTGCTTACACTCACTCCTGGACAGCCCCAGAGCACCAAGTCTGTGCAACACATCAGAAGCAAAGGACAATGGTGCCACACTCCTTATCAAACGGAAGGAAACACTATCTTCAAGCCTAGCACGTGCTGTCCTGTCATTCTCACGTGAGTGTGCACATGGAGAATGTATTCAGGCCTGGCATCACAATCACTGTCAGGATTGCAATGCTGCAGATATTTAGAATGGCTCTGTTAATACTATAGTTCAATTCCATTATGCTGTCAATATATCCCAGGCTGCAAATCCACTATTGTTCCACAAACATCCAACTTTAATTCTTCAATAACTGCTCAAAATACCAATACTTAAGATACAAATCTCATGGCAGTATCTGTAAAACTGATAGAAAATTCAGCAAGAAACTACGAAAAGCTGACTTTGGAGCAACTTTCTGTCATGTGAGAAGCTTCTGAACTGGTATGGAGCAGGATCACCCTGTGAGGAGCATCTGTGTGCAGGAATGCCTTGAGCACCTCAGCTGATCAGCAGAGCACACAGCTGCCAACAGTGCCTCAACACCCAACAATCAATGCACAACAACACAGAGTGAGGTAGGAACCACGTTTCTGAGGTGTGATGCCATCTAAGAGGGTAATGGGATTGAACTGATGCCCTCAGTGCTGAGCTCTCACTCTGCCTTGTACACTGATACTGCTGAAGTTGAACCACGTGCTTACATTCCCCACTGAGTCAGAGCTGTCCTTACACAACACATCCAAGTTCAGCAGGTCCTTCAGAGGCTGCAGCTGTGCTCCTTCTACAGCTGTGCTGTTAACCAGGCTCTCCTGCCAGGGAAACTGCCAAAGCCTTGCACAGCAAAGAGAGACTGGTCTCTCCTGGAAGCATCCTCAGTAACTACACACAAAAACTGCCCCTGGGACCTTAAGGCACATTCTCCTCACCAACAGCCAGATTTCGTGCCAGATATTGTCTTTTCAGCACTCCCACATTCTATCCCTCAGTGAGCTGCTCTTACCTATTTTGGCCACGCACTTCAGGAGACAGACACATGCTTGATTCAGCCGTGTGGTCTGGTGAGAGAACAGGGCAGCAATATCCAAGTGTCTTTAACTCCACAGTTTTCAGCTTAAAAACACTTAAGACTCACTAGAAGGGAGTAAACAATGCTATGCAGACTGTCTGGGGAAGCATCAATCATTTAAAAATATATCTGCACACTGCATCCTGGGGTCCAAATGTGAACAAGAGCTCAGACATTCCCTCTATTAACAATAAGGCCACTACAGCTCTTCCTCACACCCCAAAATTTTTCTTAGCATCAAGCAGCTGCCTAAGCGAAAGTCAGTTATAAAGTCATTTTATCATGACCACTATTTTCTCAAAGCTTAAAAATTAAATCAAGTACTCTGCTACTGGAATTTTCATTACCAGGAAGTTGCAGTAATGCTTATTGCATTAAGGTTATTGGTTTGTTCTCCCAATATGATAATTGCATCAGTTCAATGCTTTTGAGTTAATTATTATTGTTTAACTGAGGTAAATGCAAACAGAAACCTAAACAGCATGGAATGAACAGTAGGAAACCAAGCTCAGCTATGTAAAGATAAACCAAATACTTCATGATCCCCTGCAAGTATTAGGGAAATTCTCACACAGCTCTCATATGTATGAGAAATTAAAAGCCCTGACAATCACAGCTTCAGAAAATGGGCCCAGGAAAACTATACAGTAAGGTAAAAAAATTATGTTTACAGAATTAGAGATGTTTAATTCTTTAGGTTTAAAAGATGTTTTGGGAAGTGAGGAATTTATTCGTTTTATCTATTTTTGGTATGCTAATTAAATAAGTAGAAAGTGGGTTTTTTAAGATTGCATAGGAAAGATATATGATTTTTAAATTTTATATATTAGTTAAAGTTTTAGGTTGTTTAATTAGTAAATTTGTATTACTAAAAGTAAGTAAGTTGCTTAAAGTAAAGAAGTAAAAGAAAAACATTTGATAAAATTTTATATTCTTTTTTAAAACTATTATTTAATAAAAGACGCTTTTTTCCAGTATCTTGACACTTGGAATAAACTCTGAAGAAATGTTTATTATAATATTAAGAAAAAAAAAGAACTAGGCCATAGATAGTAATATTTCCAGAATATTCTGTCAGATTATCCCAGCAATAAAGCATAAATAAGCATAACTGATTCTCCGGAGACACCACCACACCTCCAGAGATCCTCTGGAGCTTCTTCAGCACTGATGAAGAAGTACCGGGAGTGATCCTGCGCTCTCATTCGACTGAGGGGCAGGAGCTCCAGCAGCCAGGGGGTGATGGAGGCGGCACAGTCAGCCGGGCACAGACCGGATGTGCTGAAGGGCCACCAGCTGCCATGGAAGTCTCCCCACGTTCTGCTGCTGAGGCTGACCTTGGAGCCGGTCAAACAAGTGGCTCCTGTGAAGCTGCTGCTCCGAGATGCTCAGGAAGGCTGTGAACTGCCCAGAGGAGTGACCGCCACATAACAATGTGCTCACTGCAAAGCAGCGCTCCCACACCACTGAACAGACTATGCAAAGAGCCATTCAAGTGTCAGTCCTCCAGAGCGGCCAGGACAAAGTGCTTTTTGTTTCTGTCTTTGAGATCCTTGACAAATCCAAACTAGATGAAGTGAGCTGGCAGAGCGGCCTTACCTCCCAGCCGGATCGGAGATCCCGTGGCACAGGGCGGCCAATGCTCTGCAGTAACTCACACCCAGCACACCCGGCCGTGCTCTGCCCTCCCTGGGAGAGCTCTGGAGGGAATCGCACCTTCGAGCTTGATGGGAAGCTCAGAGGAATCGCTCTGCTTACAGCCAAAATCAAATATAACTCAGAGATAAGAACTACTAAACTAAGTCCTGAGTCTGGAGGTAAAGAGGAGTCTGTGCCTGAGCACAGTAACCACTGAAGGCTTTATTATCTCCAGCAGAGGCTCTGAAATAGATACATTTGTGGTTTGTACAGTTTCCATTTAACCTTGCTAATTTCCTCAGCATTATTTTTTGCAGCTCAGGGACAAACAGCGTTACTAAGTAACTCTCCACGATGAAGTTTCAGCGCTCAGTTCTCACTGCTGAATTAAATGAACAAGCATCTTAACATCCACAAATCCAACAGCCCACTACTCCAGAACCCACAAAGGCTAAGCACATTTTATCTGTGCAAAACACATGAACGTTTATCAAGCAACATATCAAATCTTACCACAAATGTGAAACAAAAGCCAGCAATTCAACTGCTTCAGTTAACAATTAATAAAAGCTCTGAGGAAAAGGAATGCACCTGCTTCCACTTCCTACATAAATCTCAAGTACATCCGAAGGAATACCTCAGATACACAACAGTTTCAGGAGCTGCATTTTTGAAGGATAATTTGAAATCACCATTAGTGGATATCCTTTCAGTATTGAGGCCTTCCTGTGCCAGCAGGTCAGCCCAAGCCCCCAGAGTCACAGGATCCAAGGAGCAGCCCTGTTACCCTGCTCCTACCCCAGGATACAGCTCTGTGCCCAGTGAAGGCTGCTCTAAGCCAGCACCATCAGCACAGGTACCCTTTTACCACAGAAACACAGCAAAGCACTGCAAAAATACTTGTTAAATGCTTTACTTGCAGCAAGCCTGGTCTAGGAGGGTTCAAATCCCCTTCAGAGTGTCTGTGTAGTCATGTTGAGCACAGCACCAAGACTCTGAACAGGCAATGTGCTGACACAACACGGGTGGAGCTGCAGATTTCTACCTCAAATGGGTCTGCAAGGAGCACTGTCACCCCATCACTTATGACAACGAGTTAATGCACTGGAAGGAAGAGAAAGAGCAGCACCGGAATTGTGATGAACTTAACTCCCCTCTTGCAGCTCAGTAAGAGCACCAGTTCTGTGAAAGATTTGCACCAAGCTATCTCAAAGTACTAAAAAAGGATGTCATTCAAGCCTACTGTGTAACACCAAACAAATCTGCTACTTCTCCACTTGAAAATTCAGTGAGGCTTCAAAGCAGGATGCCTAACTAGACAAACTAGAAGACTAATTCCTAACTTCAGAGTTGAAGCCTTCAAGACCCTTCCATCCAACCTACTTCATTTTAGAGATATTCCATCTATCCAGCATATGGTAGAGCATTCACCCAGCCTATTCTGTGTACATGAGACATTAGTAAGGACTTTTCTCCATTCCGCCCCAAAAAGCACACCTGTAAAACTGCCATCAGATACAAAGTAAAATACATCACTTCAAGACAAATGATAGATACTCATCTCAAATCTATCAAGAAATTTCCAGGATTTCACAAAAACTCACCAGCAGACCAACTCCTAAATCCTGATTTAGCAGTTCCATAAAAAAAACCTGAAGAATAAGAGAGGTGTACAAGACAAGCACAGGTGCTTGCTCACTCCAAGCCACGTTTACTTTTGTGCTAAAGAAGAACTCACTGGGTAGGTAGGGTTTGAGTGACACACACCTTGGTATTTAAATAACTGAGATCTAGAGATGTAGGACAGAGGTGAACGAGCAGAAGTTAACTCTTCAAACAAATGCAGGTTTTAACAGGATAAATTCTTACCCTATGCTTAGAGTTTAAAGGTTACAAAAAGCTCAGTGTTGGAGGAACAGATCAGCACCAGGCAACAAGCTTTTTATAACAAGGCAAAGATGCTCTGAATTCCGTGGAGAGGCTGAGCTGTCACTCACCCAGCATGATCTGTGGAGTCCCAGCTCCACAGGAAGGTTCACACTTTCTCTTTCACATTCTTATATGCAATAAACTCTCAGTTTGTTGGTTAATATCTGAGCTTTGGTTAAAATGTTGTTAAAAAAAATTATCAAAATAACCAAGCCAATGATTTTTAGGGGTCACAACCCTCAGGAGTCACCTAACAAGCAGCAGATTCTTCAGACAAGTTTCAAGCCATCAAATTTGTTTCAACATGTTTCAAACTCTGCTAAGTCAAGTCTTTCAACAATGCTCACCAAAGGGTGACCCAGGGGAGAATACAATGGCACAACAACCTGACTAACTGCTATTCAGTCAAGGTGCTGGTTGTGTTTACTTTTGCAGGCATGATGGATGCACGGGGTTGTCCTACCAAAATTATCTTCACAGAACTGCACAAGCCCTCTCTGAACTGACCCCAGGGTATTCCTTCACCTTCCACATTTAATTATTTACAAATAGTTAAAAAGATCTTAAGAGCAGCAACCCCACACAGGCACCTAAGTTCTTCCTCCTAAGTTTTCTGGAATCAAACAGGAGGTTTGAAGCTCTAAAAATCAGGTGCTGCAACACCAGTTTAAAGTTTACTGTTAATCAATCCATGGAAGCTTAAAAGTTGACCTTTCACAAGCAGCAAAACCCCAGCTGGCTACGCCTGCAAGTGCACCACAAATGCGCTCCACAGCCACATCTCCAGACTCCAGAAATTCAAATATATCAGCAACAAAACCACCAAGACTCATCAGCCTACCTGAAGAGACCAGAGCGTTCTCAGCACCTGCAGAAGTGGCTACTGCCTCACAAACCCAGCCTGGAAATTCAGATTAGCTCTGTGAATTCTTTACTTGTCTTGGCAAGAGGCAGCATAAAAATTGTGGAGTTGAAGCGCATAAATTAGGTTTTGAGGGTGTTTTGGCATTAGGCCTTTCTTTAAGCTGTAAGCTAAACTAGATTCTCCCTAGCCCACCTGCTCACTTCTTGCACAAAAACCTTCAGTCCTTTCTCGTCCTTTTCAGGATCCAAGTCACTTCAGACCGATTTCTGTGGGCAAGGCATGTTTTAACTGACCACTCCTCGCCTTCATGAAGTCACTTTATCTCAATATACATTATTAGACCTCCAGCATATTTGTAGGAAAACCATTTCTTAACTACTACACAACTTGGTCTCCTGGGATTGACACATGGCAGTAAGGGTTGACAATGAGACTAAAAGCTGAATTTTGTTGGAAAAAACAGAAAAAATACCTAACAGTAGTTAGAAATACTTAGAAATTGAAAAGAGACAAAGTAGATTAAGCCATATTGCAGTCCTGGGGATCTCGAAATATATTCAAATACACCTTAGCCCTACTAGGTCTCTGCTTTGAATACCAAGTAACTTGAGTCTAGGAGGAAGAAGCATGCTAGAAGGGCTGCTCAGGTAATCCCTGCCTCTGTGAGCAGTGGTCCAGCCTCGGGCACTCATATAGTTTAGAAAGCTGGACAATAACTTGAAATACTAATGTTTAGAAAAATAAGCTACAGGGCACAGCAGCTTGTAACTTACTGTTTAGGGAGCTGCCAAGTGCTTCCTCCCTGACCTGAGCAAATCAAGGTGCCTTATGCAAGAGGAAAAGTCTTCATACCTGAGTGCTGAATGGGACCACGGCGGGCTGGGACATGATGCAACAGCACCATTAGTTTTAATGGGGCTGCTCTCTGGGTGTGACCCTGCAAGGAGGGGAGCACAACTGGCACCGTACACAAACAGCTTAGTAAAAAACCAGGCTTCACAAAGAAAGCAAGTCTTTGCTATACCAGTCTTACACTTGTCAAATGAAGCAAAACCCCTTGTCCACAACTCCCCGGGCTGACTCCTCCACCAGACCCGCCCAGCTCAGGCATCAGCAGTGGCAGCGACGAATCCAACCACTCTCCACAGGTGAGCAGAGCACCAAGCAGGTTTCCACATTGCTTCCTACTCCGAGCTGATTACAACAGCAGGTTTGACACTGCTGCCTCCTCAGAGAATTATTACTCCAGAACTCCCACCCTTAGACCCTTGTGCTGCTCAGTTACCGCCGGCCCTTCAAGAGTACACAGGAAGGAGTGCCTGTGCAATGAAAACACTGCAGAGGAGTTGGAATGCCCCAGCAATGGAAAGCTAGACAGCTCTCCAGCCCGCCAGTCAACACTGGAGAAGGAAAGGATAATTTGCCTGGAGTAATGAGCTAAGTATAGAGCCACCACGATTCCAGTGGCCCAATTATCTCTGCAATTCTTCTGATGTGAGTGGAACACCTTGAGAAGCAGCCACCTCCAGCTGCAGGTAGAACCAGGGATTAAGGCTACTGCTCTGATCTTGTGCTTAACAGACCAAATTCTGCAAAAGCAGCACCAAGAGTCAAGACCAACATTTTCTAACTCACTGCAGTCTTTTTGCCATCCTCAGTTCATTACCATATTATAGCACTTTAGGGAATCCTACTCTATTTTAGAAAACCCCTTGCCCAGTCCTCTCCCCAGGTCAGTGTTTAACAGTCACCCTCATCAAGTGTCAGCATTCAGCCTGTCATTTAAAAGCCAAAATTCCAGTTTGACAAGTGCAAGGCATTTTGGTTACAGCTTCTAAAAGCCTGCAGAACTGAAGGAGGGAAAAGCAACATGACAGTGACCAGGCATACTGGTACCAATAGACAGCTATACAGGGAGCTACTGCTTTTTGAAATTCACTGTTAATGAATATTTATTATTCATTTATTTTAACAAGGGTTTATGCATATAACTTATACAGCTCTATATCCACTGATGTCCCACGTGCTCACAGATTCCAAAGGAACGACCTACAGTTAGTTAGCTGCACCTCCAGTTTTCCTGCAAGGAGGTTTCCCTCCAAACCCCCTTGAAATTATTTGAATACACAGGTACAGTGTCAGTACATTGAGGCTGGAATCCTTTTTATAAAGAATTTGGAATTTTAGAGCAGGTACTTGATCTCCTTCCTTACTGACAAGTCTAACTGACCAGATGGCTCTGCCAGAACACAACCCAGCACAAAATATTTACCACTTGGCCGTGGATCTCCAAAACTGAAAACTTCCATGTGGCTTCTCTGTGTGGCCCCAATTTACTCATCTGTTACGTCCAGGGATGCTCTGCAGCAGTGAAGTACACTAACCAAACACCTCCAAATCATGTGATACTCATGCTTGAGTCTGAAGGGATTAAGAGATTCCAGCCCAAAGTAAAAGAAAACAAGCAAGCTATTGTATTCTGCATTAGAACACAACTGTGCCTTGACCATAATCCACCGGCCAAACCTACAATGAAAGCTGAGCGGACCTCAAAATATTTACCTTGTTCCATCTTCCTCCTTTTTCCTCAGAGAGTTCAGATTTTCCCAAAGTGCAAAAAGGTGCATTCTCTTGGAAGTTACTCAAAGAAAGGTTCACTGAACATAGACAAAGATGATAATTTAATTATAATGGGTATCCAACCAGAATATAATGCCCTGTTCACAGCAAATTCCTGCTACCAGCAGTGAGAGAAAATTAAGAATCTGAATTCTCAAATGTACTCATGACCAGTATGTTCACCAACCAGCATACAATTAAGCATTCCTGTTCTCTAATTGTAAAGATGAACACTTGTTTGATAAGGATTAGTCATTAATTTGATGAAAAGCTTAACCACTCTCAAAAAACCATGCACAGTGTTTAGATGGAAAGAAAAGTTCTGCAGGCAACGGCAGTAAATTGGCAAGTTTACATTAAGTACACTTCGCTTGCTTTCAAGCTTCCATTTATTAAAGGAAAATAATCAAAATAATCTAGAAATGCAATCTGCTTAGACATTTTAGTAAGGTTTCTTGGATCAAAAGTTCAACCACGCCTACACTACATTAAGTATTTGTTCTCAGAAGCAAATAGAAAAGAAATAAAGAAAATTCAACTATAACTATTTAAAAAATCAAGACTATCAGGTCAAAACACTTAAAAGAAAGGTGTTTCTACTCCACTCAGACCACAGCAACCTGGCTGCAGAGAGTTAAGAGAAAAGTCCTTACATTAAATTTCAAGCCAAGCCGCTCTGTGATATGGCAGGTGAGTTTTCTTCTCACTGCCTCTAATTTTGGCTCACCTTTTCTTTGTTAGGAGACAGACAAGTGTTTGAAAAGCTGAACTCAGAGACCCACAGAACAGCAGAAGTCAGCTTTGACAACAGTAATTTTAGCTGGAGAAGACACCAAAAGCTGGATGAAGGTAAAATTGAGATTCCAGCTGCAGCGCATCCAGCACTAGGTCTGAAAAGGTTTCCAAGCAAAGGTCTACAGCCCAACAAGGATGCAGCAACCAGCACAACTTTCCAGCCCATCTCTCTCTGGTTTAAGTTTCCATGATAGCAATTACACGCTTGCAGATAGCAATGGAACAAGCAAAACTTCCCCAGGTACACATTTAGATCAATTATGGCTGCGAGAGACGAGATCAGACAGCCACAGCCGCTGGCTTCCTCCCTGTCCTCATGGACTTGCAAGGATAACAGGGGCAGTCAGGCTGCTGGCTCCCTCCTATCTACTGGATAGGATATTCCAGGGAAATGCTTTTCACCAATTCCAATCCTAGAAATACAAAGGAAACTTTCCACCAATTCCACACCTAGTGGCAGCCACTTCCATGAGCAGCTTTGGACTTAAACTCATTTTGAATGGACAGAGCGATACCATAAGAGTGTCAGGACAGAGCTTAATGGTAGATCAGCTGCTAGACTGGATCCTTCTGACATCTCCTGTACAAAACTGAAGCCTCACTTTCAAAAGTACCTGAAGTTACTTTACTCAGGCAGCATCTTGTGTAGGATGTAGAGGGTGTTAAGACTCCACAGCCATGGTTCCATCAGTACAGTTCAAATAAAATGTTCTTAAGCTCTATGTCCTCAGTTCTTTCGTTACAGTTTCTTTAATCCATTCTTCAGCTTCACTCACCTCAACTCTTCAATACTTTCAACTACTACTCCTAGCAACTGAAAAACCGAAATCAGTATTCTGGTAGTCTACCCTTGACCTAGACAGTGCTAAACTCTACATGATGGGGAAGATATGCAAGGGAAGATCTGATTTTCCATCTGTTTTCTGAAATACTTCCACCAGATGTACAGAAACTTCAAAAAAATAAGAATCCTACTTGCCCAAAACAGTCAAACCTCAGAGGAACTGAGGAGTCAGACTCACAGGGCCTGGCAGTCTTATGATGCACATGAGCCCTACATGAAAGGCTGCTCTCAGGGTGAGCTGAGGAGATGCCCTGCAGCGAGTCCTGCCTCTGCTCTGCTCTCCAAGGGCACTCAGGAAGCCAACCAAGTGCATCATGTCTTCACAGACTCCATGTCAACCTACACAGACAGGATTTCTGTCCTCTCCTCCCTCAGGTGCCTGGCAGCAGCTTCCCCCAGGCACTTCCACAAGCAGAAAAAACAACATTGGAGAAAACAAGTCTCATTTTGTCAGGAGTCTGCCCTTTCCTGGTTGATAGAGAAGTCAAAACCCTCCTCTAAAGGTACAGGGGAAAAGAAACTATTCTTATTTCTCTGTCCTTTCAGGTAACACCACAGAATTAATGCTTTGATTACAGCCCTAGTGTGCAGTCCCAAACTTGGAGAAGCAAATGAGGCCCACAAAAGGGCAACACAAAACTGTTCTACCAGTGTTTCTATAAATAATGTCTATACCAGAGCACAAATCTCTGGTATTCGAAAGAAAAACTACAAAGACTTAATTATGGCAATGCAGCAGCCTTCCTCCACAAATTCAACCTGAAGTGTATTACTTCCTCCCATACTGATTACATGTTCCAGAAACTAAACCTCAGAGTACCAGAACAATCCAAAATACTTAGAGACTATTAGACTTGTATACACAAAAGACTTCATCATACAGACAGGCACCCTAAAGACCTATTTAATGCTACTTTGTTTCCAGAAATCTCAGTTAAAGAAAGATTTATACCATTTTCAATGGTTTTCCCTGATGAAAATCTTTCTTAAAATAGGGTACAAGAGCCTTTGGTAGAAGTCTTAGCCACGGGCCTGGTGTGCTCACGGCAAGGGAGAAACACATCCAGGAATTCTAGGTTCTGGAAGCTCTGAGCCCCAGAGCAGCCTTCCCTGCTGTCCAATCCCAGAAGTCCAAACATTTGACCATTCCCTGTTATGGCTCTCCCTCTGAAAACACACCCCAGGCAGGGGAGATGGTCTGTTCTGTGCCCTTGGGAAAGCCCAGCTCTTCCCAAGAAACCAGGGACTAACACCAAGTTTCTGATTTCATTCCAGCTTCAAGCTAATTCCACAGGTGACAGGATGATTGCCCAATCTAAGCTCATCTAGCACCAGTTCTAATGCTTCACCAGATACAGAATCAACTCTGAAGTTGACCCCACCACGCTGTTTGCACACTGCAGAATCATCTGGTGAACAACCAATGCCACAGAAGTCAGGGACAGCACCGGCTCCATCAGCACCTCGATGAAGCTCTCTACAACCCCAGCCTCATTTCCATTGTGGTTTGTCAGCCCGTCACAACGAATGCTGCAAACAACAGTGAGATGTGCTGAGCAAGGCAAAGGACAACTTGCTTTGCTTGTCACCTCCCAGGACTCCTCCAAGCCTCAGCTTCTTTGATGTTCTGCCCTCCTTCAACTAACACCCAACTGTGAAGTTGCATTTTGAAGCATTTACAATTCAGTATTTTGGTTCAATTTCCCTTTAAAAAGGGGGTTAATACTACTTAGGATCTATCTGCTTGTGCTATTGAGGACACATTTTATTACTGGCATGAGTGGTTACGTTCAACTGCCTGCCCCCCAAGCCACCCCACCAATGATGTTTCACAGCTCTTCTCTGCAATCCAAATCGAGAGGAAAAATAATGGATTTACTACTCCAAAATCAACTTCCACTGGTCTTGCTCAAGGTATTCATTTTTCAGAAATGGCAATAGTTCAATACAGCAGCTTGGATAAGTTCAGTTACAATGTCACTGAACAAGGAACATCCAGCATCAAGTCTCCTGAAATCCAGCTCCCCCAGGAAGGCCAAGAACCCTATTTAGGAAGTCTCTTGCAGAGCCTGGGTTTTTCCCCCCTTCTTATCAGAGTTTAGAAGAGTTCCAACACCATGATAGCTATTACAATGTCATTAGCTGCCTCACTCATACAGATACACAAAAATTCCAAGAAAACTTCCAGATGGATCCTACCATGGTTACCCTGTTGCAACTATTTTCAGCATTAATACCCATGAGGAGGAACAGCACCTCTGAAGTATCCAGTGGCCCCCAGGAAGTCCAACAGAGCACCCTCCAGTTACCAGCTTAACCTGCAGCCATACTCAGGCGTCAAAACAACTGCTGCTTTCCAGACTTCACTGAAGATTCCAAGTCTGAGAAGCTTCAGAAGACAAACCAAAGCCAGGAATCAGCAACTGTGTCTTAAGTGAACCCTTTACAACGTGCTTCCTGCTGGACATCCGTGACTCCAGAAACAGCTTTTCCATTTCAACCAACATTCCAGAAAGCCGGCAGTTGGCCCTCCCTCCCTTCCTCCCCAGCTCACTTTGCATGGCTCTGCAGGCCCAAGCCTCACTTCCAGGTGCACACTGGTACTTCCTGAAGGAGAACAGAGCACTTGTGGCTCAGAGCAGCACAACCTGACACCTCGTAACAGACTGAACATCAGAGGTGTCACTGCTTGCAACAAGATCACACTGCATTTCTTCCCTGCTGCTACAGGCTGGTTCCTCCTTGAAGTTCTGAGCAGCAGGGATGGACTCGAGGTCTTCCATAAGGAATGACACATTACCCCTGGAAAATCTACAGCCAGCTGGGGGTCACCTCCTTGACACCACTACCAGAAACCATTAAGCAGGTGAGGGGAAGAACAGGTCGGGGCTACTCACACTCCAGTTTACCCTTAGATTTCTGTGGTATCAAGTCCATCCTGTCAGTGCTTCTCAACTGTTTTTGAGACACACAAGCAAAGGGACAAAGTTTGGGCTGTTTTGCTAAAGCTGCCCTCCAAATAAGGCCAGCTGACACCAAAGGAGGCTGTGGTTTGTGACCTCTGCCCATCCCACGAGCAGCTGACACGTTTGCAAGCCAATGCACACAGCAATCTTGCACCGTTTGGGCTAATGCATCCAAGGTAGAAGCTGGAAAGCAGCAGAAGCTGAGGGCTCCAGCTCTTTGCTGGGCACAATAAACAGTCCCAATAAAATGTTAGTATTCCAAATTCCCAAACTGCCACTGACTTCACTTCAAAGTCTTCACTTTGTCACTGACTTCACTTTGAGGTCTTTCATGCAAACCACTCAGTCTTCCTGAAATTCTGAAGCACCACAAAGAAAGAAATACTTGCCTTTTAACAATCCAGTAATTCATAAGAACTACAGCAAAAACTGAGTCCTAAGCATATCCCTATAGTTTTCCTGACAGCACCGGGAAGTTACGGCACCAATATCTAGAAGAGGGCTGAAGTTACAAGACATGAAGCTCGCTTCTCAGAGTTTACGACCCACATGGGATCTCACAGGGAGATCTTTACACCACCAGCTACTCAGGCTGGAGACAAATGCAGAAGAGTTGCCCATTATTTCTGAGACAATTCAGTCTCTAAGAGGTTATTTTGAGAGAACCGTGACATTACTTTGATTGAGCCAGTGAAAGCTATTATGAAACACATACATGTATAAGTATCTGGACATTTCATTACGGTTCACAGGATTTGATAAGCATTAATTTGGCTGTTTGGAGTCACCTGCTCTGAAGACACCACCATCACCAACCGGAAGAGCCCTATCCTGTTGTATCCAGTTATAATTCCCAATAGGAAGCCAACACAGCAGGAACAGCCTTCACAGTCCTTTCAGCTGTAGGTGAAAAGACCTCAAACTCCATGCTGGATACCAACCCAGCTCCTCCACAGACACAATTCCTCTTCCCCGTCCCATCAGGCTCCTGCCTATTTACTCCAGCAGCCCAAAGATCCCCTTTTCCTTGAGTTACTCGCTTTTTTCCAAGTTACTTGTCAGCAAAGCACTGCACAGCCATGTTCCTCCTACTCCTGCAAGCTGACAACATACTTCTCTCCATCATCCTAGCTTGCATGTAGGTGGAATGAGATCTGAGATAAAATATTGTATCCTCTATTTCAGAAGCCTGGGCAGGCTCCATTTCTGTCTCCTCCAGCTGCAGATGGCCGTTTTTATGGAAAATAAATAAGATGAGAGCTTATCAAGCTGACCTATTCCACTTCTGTGGTATCATTTGTGGGTTGCATGACTTGTTCCCTAAGCAGGTTAACACTGATATTTTAATAATTGCTAGTGCAGACAGTTCATGCAATAGCTATTAACAGTACCCCAGCCAGGCACCGATATATATCACTGCCAGTGAGAGAGAACTCAGCTTGGCTCTCAATTTATCATTCCTATAACTTGAAGTGGGACAAGAGCACCTTTCAGTGCAAACACCCAGAAGAACATCACTGCTGGTGCACCTTTGCCCTTCCCCAAGCTCCAAAGCAGGCACAGAACCACTTGTCACTGAAGCATTTTAGAACCTCATGCCGCACCTTCACTTATCTGCACAGTTTCAACACTTACAGCCCAGCATTTCCTGTGCTAGGAAAAAAGCACCACTTCTATCTCCCAAACCCACTGTAATCAGTAACAGCTGAAGCAAAGCAGGTATCAGATGTCAGCCTCCTCCTCTACAGTTTACAAGCAGTCCTTCATAAAACCTCCTTCATCTCTACCAAAAAAGTTCATTTCCAAACACCACATGCTTTAGTAACAGACAAAAGGCATTTCAGTTCTTTATCTGAAGCTCAGAGCATGACAGGTACTATATCAAACCTGTCACAGCTCCTTCCGTCACGCTGCCACCCCTTCCCAGCAGACTCACCTTTATAATATAAATATTCCTTTATATCCACCAGAATGCCAAGCTGTGCTTCCACTCAGCACTACCTTACATGATTCACTAACCAAGCTTTTTTCTTCTAAAAGAAAGCCTTATTGCACATGGCTACATCACACAAGAAAACAAACAGGTGAAGCAAAGTGCCTACGAGACCTGAAGTCTGCAAGAGTTACAAGCTCACACCCAACCTTCCTACAGTAAGGGAAGTGTGCACAGAAAGGAAAGAAATCAGTTTCCTGTATAGAGTTGTGAAGAAACACCAGGTCTCATCTGCTGATCAAAAAACATTCGCTAAAAGAGCAAGAGCAGAAACAACTTCAGTGCACAAACTTAACTCCATGTTGGGGGAGCAAAGCACTTACCAGAGAAAGGCAACATCTGCTCATATCCCAGCGAAAGAACAGTACTGTTAAAAGGAACACGGGGAAGAGGCGCAATTAAAGCCCCAAAACCATATAAATAAAAAGCCTTAACAAGTCCCACTTATAAAAGGAACGGGAATTTCGGCCGCAAGCACAAGGGCGAGTGAACACTGCTGACACCACAGCCAAAGCGGCCGGAGCAGCCGAGCAGGGGCCGGCGGCTGCCACCGGCATGGGGCGATCTCCGGCCGGGCTCGGTGGGGACCGGCCACCCCCGTGGGCCGGGCAGAGGGGCGGCAGCGCCGGGCGAGGCCCACAGGCCACGGGCAGTACGAGCCCCCTGCCCCGGGGAGCCCACCGTGCCCCGGCCGCCCGAAGCCCGCAGCGCAGGGCCCGGCCCGGGGCCGCCCGGCATCGCCGCCCGGCCGGGGACAAGAGGCCGCCGCAGCGCGGCCGCGGGGCCGAGCCGCTTCTCCTCCTCCTCCTCCTCCTGCCGGCCGCGCCGAACGGAGCGGAGCGGGGCCGAGGGCGCCGTGCCGGCCCCACCGCCGCCCCTCTCCCGCAGCCGAGGGGGCGTGTGCGGCCCTCAGTGACAGCGCGGCCGCGCTCCGCCAGGCCCCGGCGCGGCGGACCGGCCCTCCCCGCCACGGGACAAGGGGCACCCCGGCGAGTCCTTACCGCTGGGCAGGGCATGGCGCGGAGCCCCCGCCCGTGCCAGGGCGCGGCGTCCTGCCGGGGCCGGGGTCGCTGCGGGCTCGGGGCCGCCGTCGCCGCCTCACGGACACAACAACATGGCGGCCGCAGGGCCGCCTCCCTCCTCTCCCCACGGGGCGGGGCCGGGCGCGCGCCGCTCCCGCCCTCCGCCCTGAGGGGAGGGGAGGAGAGGCGAGGCGGAGCGGAGCGGAGCGGTGAGGCGCGGGGGATGGCTCCCGGCCCGCGCTATGGGGACCGTGGGATCGCGGAATCAGGGGATCACGGAATCACGGCGTCACCAAGGTTGTTAGATCAGCTACTGGTTTAAGATCGTCTCTTCCAACCGTCAGCCCAGCACGACCACCGTAACCCCTAATCCACCACGCCACATCACTCAGAGACAGATGCAGACGCCTCTTGAACGCCCCGAGAGAGGGTGACTCCAGCACCTCCCTGGGCAGCCCCTTCCAAGATCTGACCGCCTGGACGGTGAAAAGTTTTTTTGCTAATCTGTAACGTCGCGGCCCCGCTCGCCTCAGCACTCGCCGTGCCCTCAGGAGGCGGCTGCCATAGCTCGGCCCCTCAGAGGATGAAAGGCAGGGCCGGCGGGGACGAGTAAGGGACTGAGCATCTCCCTGAGGAGGAGACACTGCGGGAGCCGGGCCTGGCTAGTCTGGAGAAGGGGAAACTCAGAGGGGATCTCACCAATCCGTGCAAATATCTCCAAGGGATATCAGAGAACAGTACCAGACTCTTTTCAGTGGTGGCCAGAGATAGAACAGGGGCAATGACCATAAACTAAAACGCAGGAAGTTCTACTTCAACATGAGGAAGAGCTATCCATTGAGCAGAACACTGGACCAGCTGCCCAGGGAGGGCACAGAGACTCTCCCGCTGGAATAATCCAGACCCTGGATGTATTCGTGTGTCACCTGCTCAAGGTAACCATCTCCAGGGGGCTGGACTGGGTGATCTCCAGAGGTCCCTCCCAGTCCCTGCTATTCTGTGGTTCTGTGAAGCCAACTCGCCTCTTCCCCATTATCCCCCTCTGAGGTCCATAAGCCTGGCACTGGCTGAATGAGGCTGTGGAACAGGGTCTCAGCAGAGGTTGTGATAGCCGCTTCAGCCACTCTGTGAGTCAGGTACCAGTGGAAGTGTCAAAACCCCTGGAGAAACACCCTGTTCCTCTATAACCTGAGATTAGCTCAGCTGGTCAGAGCATGGTGCTGATAACACCAAGGCTGTGAATTCAATCCCTGTGAGGTCCATCCATTTAAGGCTTGATGATCCTTGTGGGTCCCTTTGAACTCAGAATATTCTGTGATCTACAGAAGCCATTCTGGTGCACAAGGCCTTCTGGCCGATGTTTCCTGTGTTGCTTTGGTGACATTCAGCTCAGCTGTAGGAACATGTGTGGCCCCACGCCACCAGGCCACGCGCTGTCCGAGCCACCCTGCACAGCCCGCGGCTCCCAAAGCATGAGGTAATGGGGAGCTGGGAGCCAGCATGAGGCAGGACTGCCAAAAAACACATGGAAGCCAAGAGACAAGTGATAAAGCAAAAGGCCTCTGAGCATTAAGCTACAGAAAATACAGGAAAGCTGGAGAGTGGCAGCAGTGCTGGAGGTGGCAGGAATATTGTTGGCTCCAAAACGAAGCTCTAGCTAAGCCTTGTGCAATGGAGCTGCTTTCCAGCAGCAAGATTTATATCTGGGTTTTGTTGCAACTGTGGTGGATCATTAATGTTTTATTTTTATACATATCTTTAATTTACAATACCGTATGTAGGTCAGGTTGTACTTTTGCAGGAGATTTCCACCTGCTCCTCACGTTCGCCTTGATCTGAAATGAAATGCTTGCAAGTAGCTATAAAATGCACTCCTAAATTACCCACAGGACTCTCCCTCTGAGTCCAAGGCTAGTCATTGTAACAGATGGACTTCAGTCTGTCATTAGGTCGTGTCTAAGCTGGAAGGAGCATAAGTGTTCAGAGGGAACAATGCAAAACACAGAAGCCTGTGTCTTCACACTCAGATATGAACCACGCAGTGAGTTGTGTTCTGGTTTGGCTCCCTTGGTCAGGGACAGCAAACATTTGAAAGGAAGTTAATCAGCCCCTCTGAAGGGATTTTTTCCAACAACAAGCCATCATCTGAATGCAAATGGGATCTAAATGTCAATATGTACTTTCAGAGGAACTTTGGAAGAAATACAGGTAACTGAAGGGAAAAACAGCATTCCTGGTCTGTTTACACTCAAAAGGAATGAAAATACGTAGAGCCAGTAGAGCTGTAGCTGAAAAGGATGTGTGTTGACAGCATCAGCAAGCAAAATATGAATTTTGAGAAGTCCCTGTTAAATGTTGCCTTTTGCAGTGTGCCTGGAGGGAGATCAAATGTGACCTACTTTGGGAAACTGGATCCCGGAGACCTGGGGCTCCTGTACAGCAGAACCTGCTGGGTGCTCCTTCTGGTCCTTAAAGAGGGGGAAATCCTGCAGTGCCATCCCTGTGACAGGAAAAGCTGGCACTTCCAGCTGCTTGTTATATTTATACATTTTATCTTTACCAATCTGGTCGCACACAGTGCATGGAGACATTCCGTGTCTTGTGTCCCAAACCTCTCTGTATCTTGTGTTCCAGTCTATTTTTTAATACACGGCCCCGTGTTAAATGACTTTTGCTTCTATTTTCCATGATGATCGGGGCAAAGGATGAGAATTATTTTATGGAAACGGAAATTACTGGACCCAAAGGGAGAGCAAGGCCTGTGAGAACCTGACACACAGCTCAGGGAACGAGGTGTTCCCAAACCCAGAGTCCTGAAGGACCTGGAGTGTATCCTCACTAATCCAGTACAGGGGTTTTTGGGAGGTGGAGGGTGGTATTGAATTATGGAGGAACTCCTGAAGCACTGGCTGGTTTTAAGCAGGAGGAAGTAAAGCAATCCAGCCATTTAGACACCTGTTAGCGTGACCTCAAGAGCATTAAAAGACTAAAATATAAAACAGAAAGGAAAAAGTTGGGGACAGACAAGTAAGTTAAAAAATGTAAAATAAAAATGTGATGTGTCATTATACATACTCATACTAAAGATTGATTGGTTTTAACTAAGAATATACCCTTGATAATTGTTTCCTAGACATGGATATATAATAGATGTTTATTAACTTATTCAGTAAATTAATGGAAAGCAGGTCCATAAAAAAAGATAGCTAAGTGGAAAAGGTAGGAAGTCACCTCAAACACACACCAGCTGTGGATGCATCAAGGAAATTTGTGGGATAACAAAGGGAAGAATGAGTAGAAAGTGCCTGGATTCCCATGATCCCCCCAGGATCCCAGCCTGGTCCGTGTGTACTTTTGCTCTTGTACAATATTTTTCAGACAGGCCTTGGAACAAAAGGTAGGAGGGAGCTGATGGCATAAAGCTGGGAGGCACTGGCTGTGCAGCAAGAGTAGCTGTATTGCTGGGAGGCACTGGATAACATGGAGTGCTGGCACACTGGAAATGGGATGAAATTTAATAGTGGAAAGTACAAGGTCATGCCCTTGGGAATCGCTAACAAGAATCTCTGCCGCAAGCTGGGAGCTCATCAGTTGGAAATGACAGAAGAAGGGAAAAATCTGGGTGTATTTGTTGATCTCGAGATGATGACAAACTCCCAATCTGAAGCAGATCTAACAAAAAGCACATACCCATGGAGGTATTTCCAGGAGAAGGGGAATGTTAATGCCACTATAGAAGCTCCTGCTGCAACATTCTCTAGAATCATGCATGCAGTTCTGATCACTTTTAATCAGGGGACACAAACTTAAAATGTGACTGGAAAGTAATTATAGGCTAATCCTGATTTTTTTTCTTATACAAGGATCTTGAGATAATTTGTTTAGTCAGAAAACCTGAATGCTGAGAAAAGATACAGTTGTTCTTTGTGAAACTTAGGGAGTAAACACAGCAGTAAACACATCTCCCTTAAGAGCAAGGGTGATGTTCCTGTACGAGAAAACAAGTATCCGATGGCCATGAGAAGTCTGGGCTGAAACATGAGAACACCAAAGCTTCCAACAGCTCAAGTCCCGAGACTCTGGGTCATCCTTCCCAGAGCTGCTGCCCCCTGATGCCATTGCCACCAACAGCTCACCCTAGAAGTCCAACAAATCCTTTCCAAACTGCTCTTATCATTTGTGGCACAGCCACTGAGTTACCAACTGGCTTCTAACAGAAAGAAAAGCATTGTCATTGAGATGGCCACAGCACTCAAGAGTGCCTCTTTAATAACTTCAGGAGGCCTCAAGTATCAGTACCTTTTTATCTAAAAGGCTTTCATACCTTTGCTGTGTTGCAGTCTCATGAGTAGCTCCACACAGCTCTGGCTCTTTCTCTCCTTCTTTTACCTTCTTTCTGCATTTCCAGCTCACTGCTTCCTGTCACTAGCACACCCACCTAACCTTGTCTGTCATACAGCATCTTACCCCTTCTCTCCCTTCCACAACCTCCTGTCCCTTCCACTTCATAGCATAGCCAACAAACTCCAACTGACTCCTCTCCTAGCTAATTCACTCTTTTATCACACCCATAGCTGTGAGGGCAAGGCTGTTCCCACTCTTTGCTAATTAACACAGCTGCAATGTATGAGAGGCAAGATTGCCTTTAGCACTGTCTCTATCTGTCTTCCCACAGAAAAGAGGTGCCCGGTGTGAAAAGATATTCCTTGGGCTGTAGTTGCAAGCTAAATGTCACTTGGGTTATTGGCTGTGTTAAAATCTGCACACGGTGGTGGTGAGGTGAGAGTATCCTGTCCTGGGTCACGCCACCCTGGTCCCTCAGATCACCTTTCCAGAGGCTGCTCTCGTGCCCATCCTGTACAGGAGCTGCAGTCCTGGACCATCCCCGCCTGGAACACAGAGAAACAGCAAAACCAAAGGTGTGCCAGGTCCTTTCCTGTCCCTGGTGCCACCACCCTGTGCCCTTTAATACACTTCCCTCCTGTGGCCCCAACAGCCACCTCAGCCTTTGCAGGCTGTTTCTGTTATGAAGAAAAACTGATGGCAGGGTTAGATATGTCTTTAAAAAAACAGTCGGCACACCAAGTCTTGGTTCAGTAAGTACAGTCAGACCACAGAACACAGGGCAGTTTGCTTTCTCAGGGCTCCAAACTGGCTCCCTTGGCCAGTTTTTTACCCAAAACCACCTCTCCTCATCCCAGCTCTCCTATTTTGTTTGAGTTTTCATCTTTTAATCCATTTAAATGTTTCACTCATTTTACTCTCCTGGGTTTTTGATGAATGCCTGAAAAGAATGCTGACCCTGACCACAGTATTTACACTGTGTTCCTCCATGTGTAGGTGTTTCCATTCTTCCTGCTCCCATCCAACCAGTGCTATTTCATTATTCATTCAATCCAAGTGGCAGCAGGTGACATTGGGGTCAGCACAGAGTGAGGGGCACCCCTGATTCAAATGTGCCAGGAGAGAGGCGCTGCCAGTCATCCTGATGAGGCCCCAAAACAGATGCTCTGACTCATTCCCATGCAAAGTGGATGAATAATTTGAAAATAATGAGATTTTTATTACATACGTATCATTTTGGTCAGAACATTTTGCAAGAGCCTCATATTAGGATTTTTCTTGTCTTGTAATAACCCCGTTGTACAAGATGTGCCATTAGCGATGCTTTGCTGCAGGGAAGCAGCACGTGGACGCTGCCTTGGCTGCCCGTCAAGATGATCATCACAGGACTACTCAAACAGGAAGACTTGGGGGACTCACAACTTCAAATTCAGTGGAACAGAGACAACGTTTTTGGGCAGACATTGGAAATAGCTTTGGAGACCATGATTCCAGGTAGGAGCACAGCTGGCTGAGCCTGGCTCTGCAAGGATGCCACACTTGGAAGTCAAAGCTGAAGCTATCAGTATTGAGGATGTGCCAGGAGCTCAGTGTGGGCAGAATGTCCAGAAATCTTGGTTTATGGATGCTTATTTTATTTTCTTTAATAGACTAAGAATCCCTATGAGATTATTATTAGATTAATATGGCCTCATGTTAGACTCATCATTTTCTCCTGTGGATTCAGGTTAGGAGAGTTAGGTCTGTTCAGCCAGGAGAGGAGAAGGCTCCAGCTCCAGGGAGACCTCAGAGCCCCTCCCAGTGCCCAAAGAGGCTCCAGGAGAGCTGGAGAGAGGCTTGAAACAAGGGGCAATGGCTTCCAGTGCCAGAGGGCAGGGCTGGATGGGAGATTGGGCAGGAATTGTTCCCTGGCAGGGTGGGCAGGGCCTGGCACAGGGTGCCCAGAGCAGCTGTTGCTGCCCCTGGATCCCTGGCAGTGCCCAAGGCCAGGTTGGACACTGGGGCTTGGAGCAGCCTGGGACAGTGGAAGGTGTCCCTGCCAGTGGCAGGAGGCGGGAACGGGGGGAATTTTAAAATCCCTTCCCACTCAAACCATCCCATGACATTGTTTGCCTCATGAGCTGAAACATAAAATATTGAAAGCATTTTCTGCTGAACCTGTCTTTTCTCTGGAAAAGCAAACTGGCACAACTTTAACCTGTGTCATGTGTTGCTTCAACAAAGCTGCCTGTAAAAAAATCTTTTCATAACAAACCATATCTATTTTCCTTAATAAGCACTTAATCACCTTCCTCTTGAGGCTGGATAATTAGAGAAACAGCAGGCAAAGAGCGGGCAAGAAGCTGTTGAATCGGAGGAGCTGCTTGAAGTATCATTAGAAGACGATATTATTTTAGCTGAATATCTTCAGTTCTTTCCTGTAGACACAGCCTGGTAATCTTAATCTGCTCAGGGCTGTGCCTGCTGGGAATTCCCACCCGCAGGATCTTGCACCATTGAAACTCTGAAGGTGAGCAGTTCTTGGTTCCTCTGGCCAGGTGGACTCTGTACCTGCAGCCTCCTGGTGCGCTGGGAACTGCCGTTCCTGCCCCGGCGCTGCTGCAGTGCCAGGCAGGGGGGCAGTTAAGAAACATCTTGGGTAACCTCTGGTGACTTCCATTAGTGACCAAAATAAAAAAATATCCCACAATAAGACTTTGGGCTAAGAATAAACTGAGAGGAGGTTAATTGAAGAATGATGGAACATTGAAAACATAATTAATAAATTACTGTTGGATCCGTCAGGTCAACAGCTTAACATTGACACCTTTAGCTCTGTGGCTGTCAAGGACGTGCTGTGGAAGGTGTCATTGTCATTGAGGGGCTGGAGCGTGTCCAGGGAAGGGAACGGAGCTGGGAAGGGAATGGAGCCCCAGGAGAGGCTGAGGGAGCTGGGAAAGGGCTGAGCCTGGAGAAAAGGAGGCTCAGGGGGAACCTTGTGTCTCTGCACAGCTCCCTGACAGGAGGGGACAGCCGGGGGGGTCGGGCTGTGCTCCCAGGGAACAGGGACAGGAGGAGAGGGAACGGCCTCAGCCTGGGCCAGGGGAGGCTCAGGGTGGAGATTGGGAACATTTCTTCATTAAGGGTTGTGAAGCCCTGGACCAGGCTGCCCAGGACAGTGGTGGGATTCCCGTCTCTGAAAGTGTTCAAAAAATGCATGGATGTGCACTTAGTGGCTGGTCTAGTTGCCAAGGTGGTAATTGGTCAGACTTGGAGGACTTTTCCAATCTACATGAATCTGTGATTCTGTGATTCCAAGGTTTCTAACTTCCAATAGTCCTCGATAAGTTAATGTATAAATCATTCAGATAAAATAGAAAAAAAGGAAAAAGTAGAGCTGGATTGAAATATTGCAAAGCCCAGGGTTATCCTGATTCATGCCTATTACTGTAATTGCATTTCAGCTGCTTTGAACATTTAATGGGCATTTTCTACAATTTTACAATTTAGTACTGCAGGTCTCTTTTTTTAGATTACACTGACATTTTCCTCAGCCATTTTATTACTCTTCCATTTTTTTCTAATTTTTAAGTGTGTTTAAGAGGGCTGGTCCTTCAGGGTTCCCTGTCCCCTCTGACCTGTGCATGAGCAGCCTTAAACCTTCTTTGGTGTCGCTTGGAGAAGCAGGGTGGGGAACAGGGGCCTCACCTGGTTTGGGTGTGGAGCCCAGAAACCACTGAGGCTCCTGTGTGAGTAGGAGAACAGCTCCCTTTGAGGATGCACAACAGCAAAGCAGATCCTCTACCCAGCCCCAGGCTGTCATTTGGGACTTTGAGGTGGAATTTGAGCAAAGCCAGAAGCCACGGAAGCCTTGGTGCTGTTTGGGAAGCAGGATGCTGGACTTCAGCGTCCATGACAGCCCAGCAAAGAAAACACACTGACCTCCAGCAGCCCATTCCTGGGGTGGCTCCAGCCTTTCAGTTCTCTTCCCAGTGCTTTTTGTGCGGCTCGAGATGAAAAAGCTGCTTTTGTGTCTTGTCACCATCGGAGCAGGGAGCGGCCTCCCCGCACAGCCGGAGGCAGGAGGTGATCCCTGTGCAGCTGTCACTGCACCAGGACAGCGCTGCCGGAACAGGGCACTCGTCCCAGGCCTTGACTTGTGACATCTGATCATCCTCACTGCTAAATGCAGTGCTGAACGACTTCCTCCTGGCCATGAATCACACCGGGGAAGGATCCTTTCAATAAAAGCTCATTTTCCAAAGCTTTTTGTGTGGAGAAATTCTCCTCTTCCACGTCTGATCTGAAGCCTGCTTGCCCTGTACCTTCAGATGGCTCTGGATTGAATCTTGAAAAATAGATTTTCAGCAGAACCAGCAGCCAGGAAGCTGCTTTTAATGCTTTGCCTTATCTGTGCAAGACAGGTCGGCAGTTTCCCTGCACACTGAGATCAGAAAGCTGTGATTTCCACTAAGGTTTAAGATTTACCTTTTACCATGGTGAAGTCTTGAAGGTCTCTGGCACGCTGTCACAGGTGAACAGATGCAGAGTTTTTTTGCCATATAAATTTGTATGAAGAGTGTGTCTATACATAATTATCTAACCGGGTTATACATGCGGAGTTAATATCCCCAATTTTGGGCAGAGGCTTCAACAGCTCACAGTGCTTTAGGAAATCAAATAGGGAATACACAGTTGGTAAGGTTACAAAAAACACCCCAAAAAGAGGAATACTGACTCAAAACATCTCGATGACACATTCAAAGCCCACTGAGTCACCTGGCATCTCACCAGCACTGCTCTGAGAAGGGTTGGCACAGGAGGGGAGATAAACAGATGCCTTTGCGAGGGAATCATATTTCACTTGCCAAGTGTTCTCCTCCAGGAAAGAGAATTGGAGCAAACCTTGGATCATCATCCCTGGGGTCTGGGTCTGGTAGGTTGTTCTGTGCAGCGTGTTGGTGCTGGGGCTCCAGTCCCAAGGTCTGGTGCAGTGATCTTTGAAAAATAGAAACAATGAATTTCCATTTAAAAATTACTAATTCAACAGAACGGGGGCGATGGCAGGTTCCAGACAGCCCGTCGTGACATTTGCAGTGTGAATCCCGAGCGCCCAGCTCTGTGCGACGGGAACAGAGCCGGGGTGTGCTGCTGGCCCGGGGGAAGCCCTTGGGGTGTGCGGCCCTCTGCTCGCTCCCCCCGCGGTGCCAGGGCACCCAGCTGGGCAGCGGGCACCGAGAACCGCGGCTGTCCGCAGCGTGCGGGCACGGAGGGCACCGCGAGGGATTCGTTCCAACCCACCCTTAATGAGGCACACGACACAGCGCATGGCGTGCTTTCTATTTTAGGCCGCTTTGCCATCTAGAGCTGGACTCTCGGCTAAGTTTAGGAGGAGTTCCCTGTGGTCAAGGAGGAGAACCGAGACCTTTAGGAGCAGAGATTGGATGTGCCTGTGTCACCTTGCAGGCTGGGAAGCGCCCAGTTCCCGGAGTTTCGGTGCGGTGTAAATGTGACGATGTACTACCCTGTTCTCAGTATCGGTGCTCCTATGAATTGACAGGAATTGCCCTTTTCGTGCGCTGTCTGACTGTAGTGCACAGACACCTCCCCGGGGAGCAAGGAGAAGTCCCAGCCGAGGGAAGCGTGAGTGTTCCCAGCTGTGACAGATCCTTGTCCCCGCAGAACCCCTTCCCTGCCCGGCCTCTCCCCGCCTGTGACAGTGGCTGGGGCAGCGCACTTAAGTTTAAAAGGTCTCCTTCAAAAAGGCGATTTATTGAACCAGCTGGTTTTCCTCAAAGGAAGAACGGCTGGAGGCTCCTTCCCCTCCCAAGACAACCCACGGACGGTAACTGTCCCAGCCCCGCGGCTGCAGCCGATCCGGAAGGCAGGCGGGGGTTTGGGGCTAAACCCGCCCGTTTGGTCACTGCAGCACCGCCCGAGCCCGGCCCCGCCATCGGATCCGCACCCGGACCGGAGCCGGACCCGGCCGCGGTGCCGCCCCTCGGACCCACACCCGGACCGGAGCCGGGCCGGTGCCGCCCCTGCGATTCACGGCCGGGCCGGAGCCGGGCCGGTGCCGCCCCTGCGATTCACGGCCGGGCCGGAGCCGGGCCGGTGCCGCCCCTGCGATTCACGGCCGGGCCGGAGCCGGGCCGGTGCCGCCCCTGCGATTCACGGCCGGGCCGGAGCCGGGCCGGTGCCGCCGGCGGGGCGGAGCCGCTCCGAGCCCCGCCCGGCCCGGTAGTTCCGCTCGGGGCCGGAAGCAGCGCCTGGCCACGGAAGCGTCGCCGAGCCCGAGGGACGCCTGTGTCTGTGCCGGTACCGGGGCTCGGGCGGCTGTGGCGGAGTTGGGTTGGGTGGGCGGCAGCGGCCGGGCAGGGCTCGGTGCGACAGGGACAGAGTCCGGGCAAGGGACGTGGCCGCGGCGGCGGCGGGGCCCGGGGTAACCGGCGGTGTTGGGTTAACTGAGGGTGTCTGGCCATGGGGTAGGGCCGAGGTGACAGAGCTGGGGGTGCTCACCTGGAGAGGAGAAGGCTCCAGGGAGAGCTCAGAGCCCCTGGCAGGGCCTAAAGGGGCTCCAGGAGAGCTGGAGAGGGACTGAGGACAAGGGCTGGAGGGACAGGACACAGGGAATGGCTTCCAGTGCCAGAGGGCAGGGCTGGATGGGATATTGGAAAGAAATCCTTCCCCGGGAGGCTGGGCAGGCCCTGGCACAGGGTGCCCAGAGCAGCTGTGGATGTCCCTGGATCACTGGCAGTGCCCAAGACCAGCTTGGATGGGGCTTGGAGCAGCCTGGGGCAGTGGAAGATGTCCCTGCCCATGACAGGGGTTTGGAATGGGATGAGCTTTGAAATCCCTTCCAACATAAACCATTGCATGAGTCCATGCTGCAGCGTTCCCTGTGCCAGCTGTGCTGTGGTGGCTGCCTCATCCTCAGCAGTGTCCCCTCACCCTGGATGTCCCCATGGATGTGCACATCAGTGGGAATTGCAGGGCAGGGACTCTTTCTGGCATTGGGAAAATAGGTTTCCCTAGTTCATCGCGGTCTTTGTCTGGCTCTTGCACCGTACCTGAAATCACACAGCACAACAGATTAATCGTGGGCTTGTGGTTTAGACCAAAATTCTTTGTGGCGGGAAAAGCTTCTGAGAGTGATCAGGAATAATTCTCTGTTGAGTTTATCCCATACTCAGATTTATTCTCTTCTCTAGCTGGACGAGCTTTTGGGCAGGGCGTCTGTCTCTTCCAGAATGTTTTTGACTTGGACTGGAGATTTTGGTGCCTTCCAGGCTTGAAATGAGACACTTGGCATGTTTTTCTGTGTTACAAACACACATTTCTATGTGCAGAATGACTCTAAAAATTTTAAGAGCCAAATTAAATATATGATGAAACTGAACTGAAAGCCAGCTTAGCTTATCCTGCTGAAAAGTTTTGGTGGTTTCTTTTTTTCTTTCTTTTTTTTTTCTTTTTCCCAAGAAATTGTTAATCATAAAGTAATAATTGCTCCTGTCAACATTCTAATTTTTAAACTCCCCTGGAAAGACAGAAGACAGAATTATTTTAAATTTTCTAAGCTGTGGGTATTGCTGTTGCTGTGCTGTATTATTTTAATGAGCTTAAAATGTTACATTACAGAATTTTTGCCTAAATCCATAGGTCACAAATTTCTGTAATGAAAAATGTTATTTTTTCATTTGCTGTCTAAACCATGACCCCAATCCTGAGTCAGAGCTGTTCAACTTTAGAGACACTGCTCTTGTTTTAATTGTTATCCAGCCCAGACAATGTGACTGCAATTAAATGTGCATCTGAGGAGATGTGTGACCTTAATAAGACGGTAACTTTTTAGTTCCATTTTGCAGAACTCATAACCCCTGAAAGACTGTAAAAGCTCTGTTAACCTGCAACTTTCATGTTTTGTAAGTCTGATCTTCTTTAACAGTGCCTGTTGTCTTCCTATTGAGTTACTCTAATATTTGACTTATAGCTCATTTCAGAAAGGTAATGGAAACATTTCTGAGCCCACAAATGCCGTTGAAGATGAAGCTGTGGTTTTGTGAGCGTGTGGGAATTGGCAGGAGTGGGGAAAGCTTTTGTAGGCTCAGCTTGTGTCCCTTGTCTGGCTGAGTGCTGTGAGATTCTACGCACAAGCACAAAAATACTATTTTAAAGCACAGGCGAGGCTGTGTTTAGATTGTCCCTGCAGTTTGTGCTGTCAGGAGAGACACTACAAGTGTTGAAAGAGGCTGCAAAGGCCAGGGTTCAGCACAGCTCTTCAGCAACCCAATTTAAATATCTAATTTCCATGTTAAACAGTCTCCCCAAATGTGTTTTGTTGTCCTGGAAGGTATCTGTGGCCTTTCAGTAAGGAACAGGAATGAAAGTTTAGCACCACATTCCAGATTTCCTCTGAGACGCGTCCAGGTGGCTCCTGGGTGTTCCCTCAGGATTTGGTATTTTGGTGGGGTACAAATTGCTCGGCATAAATGTATTCCCAGCCAGCATGTGTGTGTTACAGCAGGGCTGCAGCCTCTTTTGTTCTGATTTTGCCTGACCAACTTTGTAAAGTGCATCCTGTGCTGCTTTTGTTTGCTGAGGACAGGAACAAGCCACCAGGATGCCAGCATTGCCTCTGGATGAGCTCCAGCTGACAGAAAGGGATCCCAAGACAGGAAAGCTGAGAACTTTGCCAGCACTGGTGAGTTCTGTTTTTCCTGAAAGCCAAACAGACCTTCAATAAGTAATTGTCTTATATTGAGCCTTGGTCTGGGATATGTGACAGGAATGGCTGGAGCTGTGTTGGAAGGTTTAGGTGGATTTCAGGGAAAGGTTCTTCCCCCAGAGGGTGCTGGCACTGCCCAGGCTCCCCAGGGAATGGGCACGGCCCCGAGGCTGCCAGAGCTCCAGGAGCCTTTGGACAGCGCTGCCAGGGATGCCCAGGGTGGGATTGGTGGGGACCTGGGCAGGGACAGAGCTGGATCAATGATCCCTGTGGGTCCCTTCCAGCTCAGGAGATTGTGTGAAATTTGTTCATCCTGCTTGTTAAAGAAGCTTTTTTAATGTGTTCAGAAAGATGAGATTTCATCTACCCACCATAAAAAAAACCCTGAAACACAAGAACCAAACTTACTGTGTTCAGCATCTGGAGTAAACTGTGTTTTCCCAGCACAACTCCCTCTCTTGAGTCAGGAACCTCTGCTGCAATGGCGAGATGCTCAGGGAGTTTTTGCAAGCTCTGCCTCAAATTTAGCTCCGAGCTGTAGCACTGGGATCCATCCCTTGTGCCTTCAGCTTGATGAAACCAGAAAATTCAACCCAGAGAAACCCTTTTCTTCCAGAAATAAGGCCTTTTGGCTGTGCTGCAGGAGTGGGACTGTCAATGCTGCTCACTCCTGAGCACACGTGTGGGATGAGGCAGAGCCCAAACCTGCTGCTCATTGGAATTCTCCTTTTAGGATGGGTGTATTTGGGCAAAGCCTATTCAGTAACCCTTGGGAAAGGTGAAGTGTTTTCTTTCTGTCTTTGATGGTTGTGTCAGTTTGAGTTCATGGAATATTGTGCAAGAACCAGTTCAGAGGAAAAAGAGAGAGTTCAAAGAGATGCCAGGTAGCTCCTGCTCTTTGTTCTGAAGGTGTGGGAGGATTTGTCAGGCTGTGGTTAAGAGAAAGCAAGGAGCAACATCTGCCAAATTATCAAGGTCTGAAAATGTTGCTCATAAAGAAAGATACAAACCCATTGCCTTGAAAGGGTAGAAAATGGGAAGTTACCAGGGTTTGAATGCTTCTGTCGACAGGACAAGGAGTAATTGGTTCAAATTGAAATTTAGGTTAGATATTGGGGAGGAATTGTTCCCTGGGAGGGTGGGGAGGCCCTGGCACAGGGTGCCTAAGAGAAGCTGTGGCTGCCCCTGGATCCCTGGAAGTATCCAAGGCCAGGCTGGATGGAGCTTGGGGATAGTGGAAGATGTCCCTGCCTGTGACAGGGGTGAAACGGGATGAGCTTTAAGGTCCCTTCCCACACAAATCATTCTGTGATTCAATAATGTCAAGCTGTATTAAAAGGTAACTTTGTGTTTCCTGGAATTCAGCGAGCAGATGGTAACTGCTCATTCCTGTCACTTGTTCTGGGGTTTTAATACAGTGGGGTTTTTTTGCTTTCTGCAGCACCCAGAAATTAAAGCAGATCGGTCGTTTGTGCTGTACAAACCCCCTCCTGCCATAAGGGATCCTGCTCTGGTGGAGGAGTTCCTGGAGCGAGCAAAATTCATTGCAGATGACCTGAACTGGCTTCTGGCTTTGCCTCATGACAAATTCTGGTGCCAGGTAATCATTGTTTTTTATCTGAAGATACAGTGTAAACATCTAGGTGCTTGTAAAAGCCATGAGCCTTGCATCATTTTCATATAGATTTGCTTATGCTTATTATGTCACGCAGGAAACATTTTCATTTCCATTACTGCACCTTAGAATGCAAAGAAAGTATTTCCCTAAGGATTTTCCACTGTGAATTTTAAGAGCTGGCTTGTATTTGATGGGTGTGGGAGTCCTTTTCATATGGCTGAGTGTTTTCGATTGCTTTAAATTGAACTGGGCTGCTCAGGAGCACAACCTATGAAGGTGTGGCATTCCCTCCTTCCCATTTTCGTGCCTTTCCTTGTGCCAGGTGATATTTGATGAGACCCTGCAGAAGTGTTTGGATTCCTACCTGCGCTCCGCCCCTCGCAAGTTCGACGTGCTGTGGGATTGCCATCCCGAGGTGAACGAGCTGCAGAAATGCCTCCATCGGAGTGTCTTCCTCACATTCCTCAGGATGTCTACCCACAAGGAGTCCAAGGTAAATATTCCTGTGCCTTGCCCTGTGTAACTTAGGAGAAAAGAGAATTAGAGAAATGAATCATTTTTCGTCTCGCCTGACATTCCTCTCCCTGATGATTTTATCAGCTGGATTCTCTGTGTGGGGATGATAACACTCAGAGCTGGAGTATCTAAACTATGCAGTGATTCCTTGGTTGATTGCCTGGACCTCCTTCCTGAATAATAGCAGGTTATCCATGTGTAGTGGTTGGATGTGTCATGGTAAGGGGAGAGAGAGCACGTTGGCCTTTGTGTGGCCACATGGAAAGGCTCCTCAGGCCACCAGTTCCTGAGCCTTCACTCCCTCAGGGCCACGTGGTGCCACAAAAACCCTGCTAATACTTGTCTCTCCTTGAACTTGCCCCAAGTTTTGGACATACAGTGAAATTGCTCTAAATTACTGTTATCTTGGCATCATCAGGCATTCAGCCTGGAGAAGAGAAGGCTCCAGGGGGACCTCAGAGCCCCTGGCAGGGCCTAAAGGGGCTCCTGGAGCGGGACATGGGACAAGGGCCTGGAGGGACAGGACACAGGGAATGGCTTCCACTGCCAGAGGGCAGGGCTGGATGGGAGATTGGGCAGGAATTGTTCCCTGGCAGGGTGGGCAGGGCCTGGCACAGGGTGCCCAGAGCAGCTGTGGCTGCCCCTGGATCCCTGGCAGTGCCCAAGGACAGGTTGGACACTGGGGCTTGGAGCAGCCTGGGACGGTGGAATCTGTCCCTGCTGGTGGCTGGGGTGGCAGTGGGTGGGTTTTAATGTCCCTTCCCACCCAAACCATTCTGAGATTCTATAATTAAATGCCATCCTCAGCATTAATTGTGTGAGTGCTGCTCCCATCTGGAGCTATGGGATTTTCACCAGGCCTTTGGGCAGGATGAGTGAGGCACCTTGTGTTCCAGCAGTCACTCCCTGGATCTCCTCATTGCTTCATGATGTGTTAGGGCTCTGTTGATTCCCGTGCTTATCACAGTGGTGACGTTCAGGATGTTTTGAGGGAAAGGCCTGGGAGTGGAGGGCTGGGACAGGAGCAGGATGAAGGAGTGCTGGAGCCTGCAGCTGGCACCGCTTCAGCAGAACTACCCGACACCTCTGTGGTGTCTTTCATTGCAGGATCTGATTAAACCTCACCACTCCGAGAGGCAGGCGAGCATTTGAAACCATTTTCTAGTTGAGTGATCTGCAGGGAATGAATAGTCTGTTGTCGTGCAGGAGTCAGCAGGAGTTCTGGAAAGGGAACCTGGCCAGCGCTGAGCCCCATCGCTCTGCTTCAGCAAAGAGAATGTGCCTGCCTTTCACTGGGATTGAAAACATTTGCTGTCACAGGCAAACAGGGCTTCTGAAAAACCAAAATCACATTTCAGCTGCCTGTTTCTCAGTGTCAGACAATGGAATTTTTCTCATCTGGAATTTTGTAAGAAATGCCTTCAGTGTGATGAGGTTTTGGCGCAGTGTTCAGTAGTCAGCATGTAGAGCTGCAGTTGTGGGGTTTCTCCCTGCCTGCCCCCTGATTCTGATGGTTCTGCTCTCCCAGGGTGCAAGAGCCTCAGGCTGTCCCTGTTCCTGGTTATTCATTCCTGCTCCTGAACTGAGCTGTTCTGGTGTCAGGCTGGGAGCTGGCATCCTGTAGGGAGATTTTTAGTAAAACTTCTGGATAGATTAATTCACCTCCTGGTGAAGGGATCAATGGGGTACCTGGTGTTGCAGGGAGAAGAATAGGGTAATAGATGGTTCCACAGAAGCTGTTTCAAGCAGAGTTGCTGCCTTCCATGAAATAAATTCTTTAGTACACCTTTGAGAACTGTTTTTGCAGGTGTCATTATAATGCTGGAGTTACTGCAGAGCAAGATATGGATTATCCTCTAAATTCCTTTTTTTTTCCCTGTCTTTGTAGGATCATTTTATCACTCCCTCTGTCTTTGGAAAAATTATTTACAATAACTTCCTGTTCGATATCCCCAAGATTATGGACCTCTGTGTCCTTTTTGGGAAAGGAAACGGCCTTCTGCTCCAGAAGATGATTGGTCAGTAAACAGCTTGCTGCATTTAGGCTTTTGCTTGTATGACAAGTGGGGTTTATACCAGTGGAACTGCTCTGAAAATCTGTAATTTCTAGATCAGATTGTGCTTTTCTTTTTCTCGTGCACTTCACTCATTCCAATGAAAGCTTCATGTCCTGTTTTGCTGCCCTGAGCTAGGCTCATGCTGTTAGACATAAACCCAGACTCTGTTGTTTCCTGTGCCAATCGAATGTCTTCAGCCCTTGTAAGAGCAGTGTGGGGCTCTGTAAAACCCTGATAGAGATGGGAAAGGGTGAGGAGGGAGGAGGGTTGGGAGATGGGCACAGTCCAGAGCCCAGAGCTGGGGGCCATGTGAAACAGTCAGTGTGAGGTAACCACTGCTATGGGAAGTGGGAGAACCTGAAACTTCAATGCAGACATTGATGTGTGCAGAGCTTCCAAACCACAAACACTTCAGAGCCTTGCTCAAACTGTGCTTACCCCTGGATTTCTGTGTCTGTACACACGGCCTTAGTGGCAAGTACACAGGGAGGAACATCCAGCCATGGATGCTGAGGAGTGAAGATGGAGCATATTGATTTAGCTTCTCTATTTATCCTGTGCTCCCTTCCCAATCCTGTGACCTTTAACATCACCTGAGCACCTGAGTGGAAGAATATCTACCCTTGGATTAAGTGAGCTCTTCCTGAATTCTAACCCACTTCATCTGCAGCTCTTGGGGTGAAGGTTTTCCATTTCTTTGGCAGTTATTCTTGTCTCATTTCCAAATTCACTAACAGGAGAAGTGTTAGAGATCATGTGGTGCAGACAGATTTCCAGTCAGAAAATATTAGATAAAACCTTTGCATTTTTAAACTTTTTATCATTTTTCAGTAGCTTCTACTCTGAATTCCTCTGTTGAGCCTCAGAGATGGAGGACAGGCATGGCAAGATAGATACTTCCCTTTCAGATGTGAAGCTTAGATTATCCGGGTCTTAAATATTCCAAAAAAGACCTAAGTAATGAAATCTCCTTTGAATTATGCTCTGGAGTGCCACACAACCATGCTGCATGCAGGTGACCAAGGATTTGCTCACCTGATGATTTCATTATGGCACGAGCAGTTCCGGTGTGTAATTCATAACTTCATAAACTTGAGGTTCTTCTCGGGGTATAAATTTATCTGAAATTTGTCTCATAGCTCTGTCCTTGCTGGAGAAAGAATTAATTTTCGTAATTTTTATAATCTGAACAGTAATTTCCAGGAAAATAGGAGCCTTGGTGCTTACTTGGTGAGGATTTATGGCATTGCATTACCCAGTGGAGTATTTTGTAAAGATAATGGAGTCCTAGTAATATAATAGCAGGTTTTGCTAAAGCCTCATTACCTTTAAGAAATATTCGGCAGCACATCTCCTGGTGTGTGCTGAACTGTTATCAGTAATTAAAAGTCAACTCCAGTTGTCAAATAAAGGAACTGGGGTTGTTCAGTGATAGTATTTGCATTATTCATTGATTCAGCCCCTGGAGCGTGAATCATCTGACATCTCATTTGCTCTGCTCTGATGAGCATATTCCCATCGCTGGATCTCCAGTGGCATTGGAGAGCTGATGGATCAGCTTTTTGGGAGCAGGGCCTGTGCCTGAGCTGCGTAGTGAGGGTGAGCTGTGTCCCACATGCTCAGCAGGTGTGTCTGGGGGTGTCAGCAATAACACAAGTGCCATTTTCTGGTGCAAATGTGCTCATTGGCATCAAGGTCTGAACTGATGGAAATGCTCTCCTTTCCCTTTTCAGGAAATATCTTCACTCAGCAGCCCAGTTACTTCAGTGACCTCGATGAAACTCTGCCCACTGTCCTCCAGGTACTGCTTTCCTACTGGGATTTCATCTGGAAATGGGGTATAGCTTGGAGAGTGGAAAGGGAACATTGTAGGCAGGCAGAATGTATTTCATGAAATCGTGGAATATCCTGAGTTGGAAGGGACCCATAAGGATATCAGACCCAAGCCCTGACCCTGCACAGGCACCCCAACAATCCTCTCATTGTCCAAACACTCCCTGAGCTCTGACCACCCTCTGGGGGAGGAACTTTCCCTAACACACAGCCTAAACCTCCCCTGACTTGCTGTTTCTTCCTTTCCCCAGTTTGTTAATGTGTGTCAGGGAGGTTTTGAACCTTTATCGAAAATTATTACTTGATGACTGTTCCCTCCCACCTTCCTTTAGCTTCTGGCTTTCTCTGCTGTGTCCCACTGCTGGCTCCTGTCTGTTAACACTGCCCTGATCTCCTGATTTAGGTGTTCAACAATATTTTGCACAAGTGTGGTTTGCAGTGTGAAGGGGCCTCTGCTGAGCCCCAGAAACTGGAAGAGAAAGTGACTGTGACTGCAGGGAACATGCCCCTCCAGGTAGGACTGAGCTTTCTGTAATCCTGCACGTGCACAAACCACAGAGGATCACTCTGTTCTGCTACAGCTCGTGGTTCTGTGCCATTGTTGCACTCTTTGTCCTGGGACATGATGATAAAACCTTTCCACCATGAGCTGATGCATTTCAATCATATCCTTTGGAACGCGGATTGTTTTAAACCTGGCAACTTTTTTGCTTAACCAGCTTATAAATAATGTAACAGAATATCTGACACAAGTCTCCACCTAACCCTGGCAGCGATAAGAGCTGATTTTTTTTTTTCCTTCAGTAATGTGTTTTAACAACAGTGTAATTTAACTGTGGAAATTAAGATGGGTTTATGTGCTGGGGCTGTACAAAGGCAGTGAACGTGGTCCTCTGCAGAACCTGAGTATTTCAGTTTGTGTGTGGGAACAAACTATCTGTTCAAACTATGATTTATTGATACATGATAGTTTAAAACTATCATTTAGTGTGTCATTCAGTTTGTTTCAGCTGCCTCAGAAACGCAGCTTGCACTGGACCAGGCTGCTGAAAACATCCCCTTGATTCCCATGTTTCTGCTGTGCAGTGCTTCATCAAAAGTGCTGTGTGGGGAAGAGTTCCGTATGTGGAGGGCGTATTGAGGGCAAAGCCACTGTCCTGAACAGGATCTGATGAGGATTCTTACAATCTCACAGGATCTTTAACGAAAGCAGACAGTTGGGATTGCATTATAGATCTTTAAAGGACAGGATTTTTAGGAGGAATGTCGTCTCTGCCCCCAGACCCTGTAACAGGTTTATGCTTGATCCAGACTCTGTGCAGTCAGGAAGAGGCCTGGCCCCAATATTCTGTGTCCCTGCTGGGAAAACTTGCCTGGCTCTTCCCTCAGTAACTGCTCTTTCCCTCTCAGGAGCTGAAGGACATTGTGCTGTATTTATGTGACACCTGCACAACTCTCTGGGCCTTTCTTGATGTCTTCCCCTTGGCTTGCCAGACCTTCCAAAAACACGAGTTTTGTTACAGGTATGTCTTGGAGTGCAGACAGAGCTTGTCCTGGCCGTGTGAAGATACTGAATGTGCTCCTGTGTCCTGTCTCATTGTTAAACGAGGAGACAGATTTAATGCAGAGGCTGCTGGTTCTCTCTGACAGGAATGCAGCATAATAAATACACAGATATAGGGATATGGGGATTTTCTGTTCTGTGTGTGTTATTATCTAGGAGTGATCCTAGAGCCAGGCATCCATGACAATTTCCAAAGTCAGTACTTGGTGTGCTCTGGGAAGGGTGGAGAGGGACAAGTTATGGACAAAAAGAACTTCCTGCAAGGAAAGCAGAAAGTATTTCAGAGAAATAGTTCTTCAAGGTCTGAAAACAAATGTCTTTGATGTTATGCCCAGGTTTTATGCTAGAGAATATCAATGAGGTTTGGCAAAAGCTGAGTGGCTGGGAGAAGGTGACAAGGCATGAGAGGGAACAGCCTCAAGCTGTGCCAGGGGAGGGTCAGGTTGGGTATTAGGGACATTTCTTCATGGAAAGGGCTGTACAGCCCTGGCACAGCTGCCCAGGGCAGTGCTGGAGGGATTTAACAGCCAGTTGGATGTGGCACATGGGCTGTGGTGGCCTTGGCAGGGCTGGCAAATGGTTGCACTCAGGAGGCTTTTCCAACATGAAGGTTTCTGTGATTCTGTGAGTGTTGGGTCTTTGCAGGCTGCAGATCTGTGTTGGGGGTTTTTGTGGGCTGAGCAGATGATTTTGATCAGCACCAGGATGTTTCTCTGTTTCCTACCTCTTCAAAGACCTCTCTGTGATTTCCTTAGGGTGCTGCTCTTTGTCTGTGCTGTGTTTGCTTGTGTTTTGGGGCAAAAATACCAAAATGAGGTGACACTCATGGGTGCTGCTGGTGAGGAGGGTTTAATGAAATCAGCCATTTGTTCTGCCTTTTAGCAAATGATTTTTGGAACCTCAGCTGACAGGTACAGGTTTGTTCCCCCTTTGTACAGATTAGCTTCGTTTTATGAACTGGCAGTTCCTGAGCTGGAATCTGCAATCAAGAAGAGGCATTATGAAGATAACAGGTGAGAATTCCTGCAAAGGCTTCCTTTGGCTCCTCAGTGAGACTTCCCAGGGCTTAGTTAAAAATTCACTTCATGCTACTTTATCCGTCCCTTAGGAGCCTGGCTTTTTTTTTTTTTTCTGCTTCAAAGAGCTCTGAAGAGATGACTTCTGTAATTCTGAATTTTCCTGGGCAGTGGGATGACAAATCATTTTTAATGCTGTGAAAGAAGGAATTTGATGGGAGGTGCATTCAAATTGTAACAAAGGGTGAGAACATGAATGATATCTCCTTGTAGCTCAGTCTCACTGTAAGGCACAGGCTGTGCTGGTACAGTGGGGGTCTCGTGTGGGGGGCTGCCAGGACAATTGGGATTGAAACCAGCTTTATTTGGAGCATGGATTTTCCTTAATGACCATGAAATGTGTCTAATATCTGGTCTTTGCAGCAAGAAAATTATTCTCCTAATGAAATTCTTCTTCTAGAGGATTGAGTCTGCCATAAAGATGTGTTACAGATTCTTGTGCTGACACCAACAGTGTCTTTTGCTCTCTCTGAAGTGTTTTTGCTGATTTGTGGAGGAGGATTTCACACTCCAGAAAGAAGATGATGGAAGTTTTTCACATCCTAATAAACCAAGTCTGTCTGCAGCCCATCCTAGAGAGCAGGTATTGGCACTTGGCTCTCTGCTACTCGCCAGCTACTTGATTGCTGTGTGGGAGAAATTGTTTCTCATTTACAAATTTACTGGAGAAAATGAACAGAAACTGCTATTTGTGTTGGGATTGTAGCCAAAGGCTTGGCTAAGGTCAAATTCTCTTGTCCTGTGTATCAGGAATGTTCCAGATGGAGCTGTTTGGTCCAGAATCTTTGTGGTGAGCTGGGTCTAGTGAGCTTTCAGACCCCAGTATGTGGCTGGTGCAAACTTCAATCATGTGTAACACCTTGAGTCCTGATTGTGACCTTCCAGGACTTGGAGGGCCCAACAGTACAGATGGAGAGAGACTGTTTATAGGGGCTTGGAGTGACAGGACAGGGGATGGCTTCCCACTGCCAGAGGCCAGGGAGATTGGGCAGGAATTGTTCCTTGGGAGGGTGGGCAGGGTCTGGCACAGGGTGCCAAGAGAAGCTGGGCATCTCTGGAAGTGTCCAAGGCCGGGTTGGACCGGGCTTGGAGCACCTTGGGCTAGTGGCAGGTGTCCCTGCCCATGGCAGGGGGTGGCACTGGGTGGGCTTTAAGGTCCCTTCCCACCAAAATGTGCGTTGGAATGAGGCTTGGAGCCTCAGCAGCACCCAGGGGTTTGGGCACTGAGGCTGCAATGGGAGTTTGCTTGGCAGGTGTTCTTGCACAGGTGAGCACAAACTTTCTGGAAAGTTCACTGGTGTAATCCCAAGACATCATGAAGGCACAATTACAAAAGCTCTACACACCTTTTTCTGCTCACTGCAAGTCTGAGGCATCAAACTGTTTGTAAAGTCTGTCTGAAAACTTGTAATTCTAGGTGTGATACAGCATTAGATCTAAGTGCTGAAATGTTTGCTGAAGCCTTAAAAACCACTTGCTTCCATTTGACTCTTTGCTCCTATGAAAGCCAAATGTGGCCTGAAATCTCTTTTCAAATAGTGTGTAAATGTGAGTGGTTTGGCTGGTGGGGCCAAACCTTGGCAGACTTACCTCTGAGTGTTCACTGTGCTGTGTTTCCTGCAGCTGTGAGAATATTCAGCCATTTATTGAGGAGTTTCTGCAGATCTTCACCTCGGTGCTTCAGGAAAGGAGGTGAGCGGCTGACGAGACCCGAGGGGCTCAGCTCCTTCCTCTGCCATTCTTTACAGCAGAATTGCCTGAGGCAGCATTACGAGGCCTTTGGGAGTCAGAAATCGTTGTAAGTTGTTGGGAGAAGTGCAGTGAGAGGATTTCAGCCTGCAGCACAGACCCTGGCGCTGAGAAATGCTGTTCTTCACTCCCTTTAATCCAGCCTCTCAAAGAGGAGAAGAGCAATTTAGCCATTAGCTCCCTTGACAAGTTAGGCTGTTATTACTGATCTGTGCTTTCCAGCTGGGCTGACCAGACCAGAAAATATTAAACACTAATGCTGGAGATGCAAAGGAAGTGGCAGAACTGGGAATTCCATCTTGTCCTGCTGCCCATGCTGGCATTCTGAGCACGTTGACGTGGTAAAGCAGAGATTTTCCCTGTAATGCAGCACTGGGTTCCACCCCTCACACCTGAGGAGTGTTGCTGTGGTGTAGCGGGACCAAAATCAGGCATGGCTGGAATCCAGCATTGGGTGAGAGGTTCTCTGTTCCTACCTGAGCACTGAGGCAGTCAGAGAGGCACAGCAGTGGTAATTAATTGAGCTCCACTGATTAAACTTGCTCCTGTGTTTTCAGATTTCTCCGTGACTACGACGAGCTGTTCCCCGTTGAGGACGACGTGAGTCTGCTCCAGCAGGCATCCTCTGCACTGTATCCTTGGGCTTTGCAAGCCTGCCTGCTCTTGGATTCCTTCACACCAGGGACATTTCTGCCTCTGGTTAAGCTGCATCACTGGCAAGGAGTACTAGGAAGCTTTCCCTTAACAGAAAAAAAAAAAAGGAGAGGGGGCAGTTGTTGCCCAGAGAAGCTGAGGCTGCCCCATCCCTGGAAGTGTCCAAGGCCAGGCTTGGAGCAACCTGGTCTAATGGAAGCTGTCCTTGCCAATGGCAGGGGGTGGGACAAGATGAGCTTTAAGGTCCCTTCCCACCCAAAGCATTCCGTGGTTTTGTGAGTGTTGATGTAGGCACAAATTTGGATGCGCTGACAATCCCATAGTTACTTCGAGGTGATCTCTGACCGTGTGTATCCAGGAATGCCCTTAATGCTGTGCTCTTAGAGATGAGACCAGGACGGCCTATATCCTCCAGGCAGTGGAAAGTGCCTGGGAAGGGGGAGGCAGGAAAAAGGGACAAGCTGTTAAAGATCCGGCAGCATCCAACAGAGCTTCAGCAATAGCAGAGAGCACCCCTGAGGACGGGGAGGATCCGGGGGCTGCGTGTGCTCTGGAGGATGAGGTGGGTACAGCTCTGTGGTGGGACGTGGCTCTGCTCTTCCTGGGGGCTCTGCTCTGCCTGGGGGCTCTGCTCTGCCTGGGGGCTCTGCTCTTCCTGGGGGCTCTGCTCTGCCTGGCCTTCCTCTGTCTGTGAGGACAGGCTTGATTTGCTCAGCTTTGGGGACAACATGAGATTTGGTGTCATTTCTGACCTTTGCTGGATCTCCATACAGCCTTGGGAAATGAGAACTGAAGCTACACCTGAATCCTGAGTTATCTCTGAGCAAATTGCTTCCAGCTCCCATGGCTTGGGTTTTCCCTTGCTGAGGATTATTCAAATACTCTGCTTCATCCCTGCAGTTCATGTGCATATTTTTGAAATGCAGAGCTTGCCTGTTATTTGAGGAAGGGATTCTCCAGGGTGTCCTTGCTGACTCAGGGACCGGCAAAAGTAGCTGCGTGCCCAAATCTGTGTCGGAAGCCTCACGTAGTTTAAACAGCTGATTTCTCTTTTGGCTCCGGTCTTGAACTTGTGTGTTTAAACCTCAACAGCCCAGAGTGCTGCTTTCCCTGTATTTCTGTGCACACTGCCTGCCCCCAGCTCAGTCCCTCCCCAGTGCCCACCAGTTGTGTTTGGTGCCCGCAGTGTGCCGGCGCTGCGGCCGCGCCCGTCGCCTGCGTGTCCGGCGTGGAGCTGGACTCCCTGATCTCCCAAGTGAAGGATCTGCTGCCAGACCTTGGAGAGGGATTCATCCTGGCCTGCCTGAAGGAGTATGGATACGACACGGAGCAGGTGATCAACAACATCCTGGAAGACAAGCTGGTGCCGTACCTGGATAAGCTGGACCGAAGGATGCAAAGGTGTGGGACATCCTCTGGTTGTTTCTGTTGCATTTAATTGTTCTCACTGAAGGCTCAACGCTTTTAGGGCTCTAAGAATTTGCATATTTGGGGTAGAGAACTGCAGTGAGAGCTTCTCATTGTCACCTGTCACCAGTTTTCTGCCCTCCTTGTGTTCCTGCAGAGGAGTGGGACCTTTGCTGCTACGTGTTGGAGTAGAGCAGGTGCTAGGTTGTGTTTTGTGTCAGGACAAAACCACTTGTACATGAAATGCTGGAATAGGAACAGCCTAGACTAGACTAGACTAGACTAGAATAGAATAGAATGCTGGGCAATAGGATATGTTGCCTTCAAAAGTTATTTTTCTGCAGCGTTTGTTGTCACAGGTGTGGAAATCCCAGCTGTCCTGCAGGCAAGGGCATCTTCAGAGGAGCCAGTTCAGCTGGAATTCGACCCACAGGGTCAAATACGGTTATTTAACATGCTGCTGTTTTGTGAGTGAAGATATGACAATTGAGATCCATTTTTATGTTCCCTCTGATAAACTTGCCAGGCTTGTCCTGCTTTCCTGGATTGGACAAGGGATGGAGGCTTTCTAGCTGGTGGCAGGATTGAGCTGTTGGAGTTTGTCTGCAGCTGTGAGTGTGTGTTTGTGCTGCACCAGCAGTTCCTGACAGAGCATCAGGAAGTGAATGTGCTGTTTGTTCACATTTCATGGAGTTATGGGCAGACTGTCTCACTGTTGCATTAAAGGAAAGCATCTTTATCGGAAAAATGATGTAAAAAAATCTTAGTTTTGCAACAATCTTTGTGTTCCTGCAGTCAGATCTGCTGACTTTGGCACAACTGGTGCAGGACGGGCTTTAGGAAGGATTGGTTTTTCTGCAAAGCCAGCAGTTCCACAAGATAGAGCTGGATTTTTTTTTTCTCTCCCTGCCTTTTGCATCTTGAAACAAAGCTGCTGGTTCGATAGGAAATGTCGAATTCTGACCCCTGCTGATTTATAGGGGAGCACAGCAGTGTTTGCAGCTGCCCAGCTGAGCTGCCTGCGCCACCAAAATGAATGTCAAAAGTACACTCCTTTGACTTACAAGTTGAACAAACACAAACCTGGAACACTGAGAAAGATTTAACCAGGGAGATAAATATCTTGAAATCAGCAGCAACAAATTATTGGAATTTTTTTCCAGCCTGTAATTCATCACACTTAGTGTTTGTCTTCACTGAGTCACTGTGTTGAGACCAGGCAGTCTGTTGAATATTCTGTTGTCCTGCATGGTTTGATAGACTCTGAAATGAACAGAAGAGTTTTCTCTTGGCTTTCTGTGAGTTCTTTAGTTTCCCCTCAAATCCAGGCTTTGGGAAGTGCTGTGCTTGTGCCAGAGCGTGGCTAGGAGGGGAAGGAGCTGTGCCCTGAGACTCAGCCAGCATCTCTTGGTCAGGATCGTTTTGGGACTGACAAAGGATAAACCAAGGGTTTAGGGACAGGAGAGGACTCCTGTTCCTCACTTCACTTTTGTTTTTATTCTCTCTGCTTGTTTTTTACCAGACAGCTGAAGCCAGACCCAACCCCTCTGGTCAGCTCTCGCTATAACGTTTTCCAGAATGACGAGTTCGATGTTTTCAGTAGGGATGCAGTGGATGTGTCTCGGATCCAGAAAGGCAAGAGGTGAGTGTTGGCACCCAGTCATTGACTCTGCCTGTCAGGAGGAACAAACACCTTGGAACCTGCTCATTTATCTTTCCTAAAAACCTCCTGCAGGAATGTTTTGGCAGGGGAGAAGGCTTATCAAAAATGTTTCCCACCTGTTTGTCTGGGAAAGTAAAATGAAATCTTATGAGGGGGTTGGTTTCATTTAGTGTTTTTCCTAATTGGCTTTCCTGTGTCTGCTGCTGGAGATTGCTCTGCCAAGCTCATTTGTAATGTCGGGCTCTTGTTCCTTGGGCTTAATGTTAAATTTGCACTGAACAACAAACCTTGAAAAGCGCCATCCCTGAGCCTGGGATTGTGACTCAAAGCTGAGAATAACTAATGATTTGATTTAGAGCCAAGGGAAGATTCAATATCCATCTACTTCAACATCTGGTAACATTCAGTGCCTTAGACTACTTCTGTTGTTCCTGCTGCTGTAAAGCTTTCTGCAGAAGGGTGCTTGGACTTGTGGAGTAGCTTGGGTTGGGAGGAACCTTTAAAGGTCGTTTAGTCAATCTGCCTGCAGTGAGCAGGGATCCCCTTGCCATGAGCAGAGATTTCTACCAGTTTTCACTTTGCTTTCTGCCCAGCAGGGTGTGTGGTGTTGGCTCCCACCGATGTCAACTCTGTAGTGCGGTTCCCTTGTTCCAGATTCTTTTAAAACATGTCACAGAATCATGGAATGGTTTGGGTTGGAAGGAGCTTTAAAGCTCATCTTGTTCCGCCCCCTGCCATGGGCAGGGACACCTTCCACTAGACTTTAAATACCTCCTCTAACCAGACAAGTGTGATCTTACTGTTGGGATGTATTTACACAGCAGATAACTAAAAGTCTGGCTGGAGTTGGAGCCACATGACCTGAGAGCTCCCAGTTAAGGTTTTGGTTGCAAAGTTGCATCAAACTCTAGGAGAAAACCACTTTTGTACCAAGTCCAGTGGCCCAGCTCCTCAGAGCTGTGTGACAGTGCTGACCCTGTCTTGGCTGAGCAAGAAAGGAATTTCTTTTCTCTCTGGCCAGGGCCATGACTTTTGTTGTGTCCATAGCTGAGAATTCCAGACAGAACCTTTCGTCTCATGTTGGTGCCTTGCTCTGTGAGACAAGTGCACTGTACGGGTGTGCTGGGTTATCCCTGATTCCCAGAGCCTTGCACAGGTGTACGGGGTTATCCCTGAGTCCCAGAGCCTTGCTGGTTCTCCCAAAGCCTTGCACAGGTGTACTGGGTTATCTCTGATTCCCAGAGCCTTGCTGCAGCAGCTGGTCAAGGGAGTTCAACACAGAGCATCCAGTGGCTGGAATATCCTGCTCGGAGCTCCCTCTGCAGATCACTTGGAGAGCTTTGGAAGCTGTAAATCATCCCTGAGCTGGGCTCTGGGATGTGCTCCCATGGTACTGCCCTCCAGGGGTACCATCACTCCTGGAGAAGTTCTCCTCTCTCCTGCTGTAGTTACATGACCTCTTGGGATTATCCTCTTGCTGCTGCTCTTCCTGGTGTCATTGCCTCTCCTCCTTGCAGAACATTTGGGAAAACACTGCAGGCCTCCAGACATATTAGCTGTGGTTTGAGTAGTTTAAAACCTGGAGATCAGCAATGCCCAAAGAGGACTATATCCAACCAAATCCAAGGGAAAGCTGCAGTAGCTTATCTCCAGGATTTCATATCCAGCACTGATGGTTCACCCCAGTTTTTGGGTAACAGGGTTCTCCAAGCTTAGTCTGAGATCTGCTTTGGATTTGAATTGTATCAATTTTTTTTTTCTCCTTCTAAATACCTTTTGCTTACCAAATTCACTTGTGTTTGGAGTACCTTTGCTAAGCCTGGTGTCACCATAGTGCCTGAAGAGCCAGAGCAGGTTCTTCTGGCCACTCAGCATCAGCAGTGGGGGGCAGGGACTGTCCTTGAGAAAGAGAGATCCAGCCAGGATGAGGAGGGAATCAAACACAAGGAAATGAATGTGCTAACACAGACTGCCGATCCTGAAAAGTGATGGCACTTGTCTGTGCCTGTCCAGCCCTGGATGTCAGGTGAATCTGTCTCCCGAAACCAGAGCATGTCCTGAGCTCCATGGGACTAGAGGAGTTCTCCCACTGTTTTTCCTGGGATTGGTGCCCAGACCATTTCATGCAGCTCCTCTGCAGTCATCAGACCAGCTCGACAGGAAGCAATTAGCAGGAGCTGGGTCCAGTGCTGAATTCCCACAGGAGGTGTTATCCCAGGGATCCCATGGGTGAATTCACCACATTGTGCAGCCACTGCAGGCAGTGAGTCATGGCAGAGGGGGAACCATCTCCAGCTGTAAACTTACTTTGTTCTGAGATTCCGAATGAAAACCGGGCTGCTGGATCACAAACCCTCAGTCTGTCCCTTCCTGAGTCACTGCCCCTGCCTTGGACAGATCTTTCTCTGATAAAATCCACTGATGCTGGGTCCTCCTGGACTTGGGGGCTGTAAGTGGTCCTGGGAATGCTGGACAGTGGAATCCCCCATTGCTTTGCTGTAAATGTGTACTTGGCTGGTCTGAAAAATGGGACTTCAGAGCTTATGCTTGTGCAGCTTGAGACACTCAGCAGCTGCTTTTAATCCCTCTTTTTCTTGGTCTTCCTTTCTTTAAAATGACTGTAATTTACTTGCCTTCTAAATATGACAAACAAGCCCTTGCTGTGCTTAGAGAGGTTGAATAACAATCACTCTCTACTGTTTTGTTCTTTGCCATGTGAGTTGTGTTTATTCTCATCCTCACCTGCACTGGTTATTTTTTGGATCTCTCCATCTGCATTTGTCCTTTTCCCCTCACGTTTGTGCTCCATGCAGCTTGGCCAAGTTTCATCTGGAATAGAATTGCACTTGGCCTCCTGTGGAAGCCTCCTCTCTGTCTAAAGTGATAGTGGGGGTCTCCAATTCCTGCTCTTTTTTAGGGGCCAAACAGCCCCTATAGAAATGACCCACACTGGGTCACTCCACCCAACCCTGGGGCCCAGCACAGGAAGGACCTGGAGCTGCTGGAGTGAGACCAGAGGAAGCACCAGGATGAGCAGAGGGATGGAGAAGCTCTGCTGGGAGGAAAGGTCGGGAGAATTAGGATTGTCCAGCCTGAAGAGAAAGCTTTGAGATGACCTAATTGTGGCCTTCCAGAACCTGAAGGGGCTGACGAGGAAGATGGAAGAGAGACTGTTTACAAGGGCTTGGAATGACAGGACACAGGGAATGGCTTCCAGTGCCAGAGGGCAGGGCTGGATGGGAGATTGGGCAGGAATTGTTCCCTGGCAGGGTGGGCAGGGCCTGGCACAGGGTGCCCAGAGCAGCTGTGGCTGCCCCTGGATCCCTGGCAGTGCCCAAGGCCAGGTTGGACACTGGGACAGTGGAAGGTGTGAGGATGGAGTAAGATGAGATTTAAGATTCCTTCCTGCCCAAACAACTCCCTGATTCTCTAAACCAGCAGGTGGGGTAAGGAGGGCCTATGGCATTGGGGGTCAGACCCGCATTGCTTCACACTCCACTGGCTAACAGGGGAAAAAGCAGGGGAAATCTTCAAGGGAAAGTTGTGACCTCTGCCTTTTCCTGCCCTGTTCCCGGGCAGGAGGGAGAAGGACACGACCCGGAGCCTGGTGAACGACAAGCGGCTGGTGACGGAGCAGAGGCAGCGCTACAGCCAGTACAGCGTGGTGCTGGAGGAGCTGCCCCTGCAGCCGGGAGCTGCCCAGCCCTACGAGGACTACGAGGACGAGTACGACGACACCTACGATGGGAACCAAGTGGGCGCTAACGACGCTGACTCGGATGACGAGCTCATCTCCAGGAGGTGAATGCTGAGGGGAGGGGTGGGGAGGGAACCTCTGGAGAAGCACCGCGGAATTCTCAGGCTCTCACAAACCTGGGAAACGCTGCTTTGGGCTCTGTTCCTCCACGAGAGCTTCAAACCAGCCCTTTCTCTGTTTTCACAGTGGTGTGCAAGGAGGAAGGTTTGGGTCTCCCTTCTCCTGTGGATAGGGAGTGTTCTCATGGCAAACTGTTCCTTGAACACAAAGTGATTGCACCCTTGGGGCAAAGGACCTCAATGAGAAGTGGCTGTACATAAATACAAACTAAATTCCTAGCCAAACGATTCCTAAACTTCAAGGATGTGTTCCAAAGGGAAGCAGAGTGTGTCCAGGATGTTCTCCAGCTTCCACTCAGCCATTGCCTCAATTAATCAGCAAATCCAAGAGGGGAATTTGCCATGTGTGGAAGCTTGCACTCAGCAGTGCTTCTCCTTAGAGAATCTACCCTGCAGCAGGGAAAAACAGCTTGGAAAAATCAGTGGAGCTGGGCAACCTACAATGGCTGGTTAGCAAAGGAAAACTTCAAAATTTGGGAGATTTTACAACCAGACCTTTCCCTGCCAATCCCCTCCGAGTGCTGACAGCAGGAATTGAGTCCCTGATGGGCTGCACAGTGCTCTGCACCATGACTGACAGCTGCACACAATTAGTTTTTGGGAAGCAAAGGGTTAGTGGCGATGGAGGCTGGAGAATATTTATTTTAGAAAACACGTGGTTTAAAAGCTGCTTTAACATTTCTGAAAGGGGCCTTTTGAATTCTGATGTATTATGAGAATGTCACCATTCCTAACCTCAAATCAAATAGAAGCTTTGAGGCTCTTTTGTCTTTTTTCCCCCCTCCTAAAGTGCTGAGAAGCTTCAATTTAAATCCTTTTTGTGTTTTTTCCTGTAAGAATGTGGCACCCAGGTGTTTGCCCCTCTTTCAGGTCTCACTGCCCTTAGAAACAATTAGTGGATGTCACTGCTGAAAACTGGATCTGTTGCTCTGACATAACAAAGGCTTCTCCGGTTTTACATTTATTTCTTTGGCAGTGGAATGGTGGGTCTGAATTCCAATGGAATTGAAACACAGACACATATTTATGTTAAAGAGGAGTTTCAGCATGTGGTAAATTCTTCCTCCACCCCCAGGCCCTTTGCTCTGCATGTCCAGAGTGATTCATAAAGCCTGATTAATTTCTCCAGGGACTTCCCCCTGTAGGAAGTTTGGGCACTGCAATGGAACTGGGGTTCCCTGGATACCCCTGACCAGTCTGAGGGTTTGGAGCACAGCACCGCTGAGCATTGATGGTTCTGTCCAAATTTATCTTGTACAACAGATGCTCCCTGTCTGCTGAGCTAAAGCCTAGCAAAGGATTCTCCTTAATATTGCCTTCTGGCTGTGTCTGCATGCCCATTTCCCAAAGGAAGCAGTTGTTTCTGTGGAGAAATTCCTTATGAAGTTCCAGGGTTGTTTTTTTAAACTATTATTATTATTATTATTTTCAGTGACAATTTCATAGTGAGCATTCCCCGGTGGAGAGTCTGTGTTTGTTAATTGCCCATAGGAATGTGGCATTAACTCCTGGGTCTCCTGGGTTTTTTTGTTCAGGAAAATGAAGTCCATCTGTAGAGTCTCATCTTTTTAAGGACATAATGCAAACCAAAAAGGATTGCTGTTCAGAGAAATGTTTGTGGCTCTGCTGTTTTCTTTTCTAACTATTTGTGTCTTAATTCCCAGGCCATTCACAATTCCTCAGGTCTTGAGACCTAAAGGACAGGAGGAAGGTCAGGAGACAGAGGAAGAGGATGAAGAGGAGGAGGAGGAAGCTGAAAAAGAAAGAACAAAGGTGACATTTAGCTGGAGTTGCATTAAGATTTACCACATTTCGTCCCTGCTTCACCTGCAGGCGATGTGGAGCAGATTTCCTATTTCAGAGAGGGAATCTTTGTGCAGCAGCAGGGGCTGAGCTGCTGTTCAATGGCTGCTGGGCTGTGATGTGTCCCCAGGGACAGCTCTCCACTGTTTCCTGGCCTAACTGCTGGAGCAGTGACACTTCCTCCGTGGGGAGCTTTAATCTGCTTTATCCCAGAGACAGACAGTGCCAGCAGAGCACTCTGAGGGTCACTGACGCTCCATTTCCATGGATGTGCTGGGAGCAGCCATGGCGTGGGGAGGTTTTCAGGCAGCTTTTGTGCCAAGTGTTGTGTTTAGGGTCCCTGACACCAATCCCACTGATTCAGAGGTAATGAACCAGGAATTGATGACTTTCCTTTCCTGTCCCCTTGCCTCCTTGTAGGACCACTTCGTGCAGGACCCGGCGGTGCTGCGGGAGAGGGCTGAAGCCCGGCGCCAGGCTTTCCTTGCTAGGAAGGGGTAAGCAAGGATCTCCCTCTGGCTCTGCAGCTGTTTTGCTGCTGATTGGAACTGTTGAGGGTGTTCCTGCTCCTTGACGTTCCTGTGTGTCAGGGTCCTACCACAGTGGGGTGAACTTCCTCACCCACCCTTTACTTTACCGATGGTTGTTTTATCCCATTGCACAGGGGTAGGCACGGCATGGAATCGTGGAGTGGTTTGGGTGGGAAGGGACCTTAAGACCATCTTGTTCCACCCCTGCCACAGCCAGGGACACCCTTCACTGTACCAGGCTGCTCCAAACCCTGTGCCAGGGCCTCAGCATCCTCCCAGGGTACAATTCCTCCCTAATACCCAATCTAACTCTCCCCTTTTTTCAGCATAAAGCCATTCCCCCCTTGTCCTGTCACTCCAAGCAGCAGAACCCTGTGCAAGACAGAATCTTGGAGAGCGCAGCTTCCAGAGCTCCCACAGGGATTTTGAGGCAGTTTCATGGCTGTTTTCAGCTGATGGGCTCCGTGTATGGAAGGACACAGTGGTGGTGTGGCTGATGCTGCTCCTGGGCTGCTGTGGGAGCCCTGGGAGGAGCCGAGGCCCGAGGCTGAGCCCCTCACACCCCGGTGTTTGTGGGAATCCGGGATTTCACCCCCAGCAGTGCAGGGTGCCTGTTGTGATGTCCTTTCTCTGTGTCCTCCAGGCACAAGCACGACAGCTCTGCCGTTGTTGGGAATGCCAAGGGCCACGGGCAGAGCCGGGAGACGGTGCAGGAGCGGAGGAAGAAAGAAGCGAACAAAAGCACGAGAGCCAACCACAACCGGCGGGCCATGGCCGACAGGAAGCGCAGCAAGGGCATGATCCCTTCCTGAGCGGCTCCCGGGGCAGGGCCTGCACCATCCCCCAGCCCCTGCCCGGGAGCAGGCTCCGTTTCCTCGGCATTCCCTTTGCTCAGGGGATGGATGTTGTGTGCAATACCTGGCACCTGTGCTGACACGGAGCTGCATTCCCTGTGGGAGTGCTGCCCGTTCCTGGCAGGGAGCTGCCCTGACTGTGTGTGCCAGTGGCTGCCCCCAATACATGGGACAGGCTGCAGCAGCCATTCCTGCCCTTTTGTACTATTTATAATTCTCAGAGTTTTATTTTCATACTGGCTCTTTGTGCCCTCCCTGCCCACCTTGGTGTGGGCAGATCTGACAGCACAGCTTCCATGGACATGCCTTATCCTGAACTTGAGTTACAGATTTTCCCAAGTTGGAAGGGACCCGCAGGGATCACTGAGTCCCACTCCTGTCCCTGCACAGACACCCCCACAATCACACCCTGGGCATCCCTGGAGCGCTGTCCAAAGGCTCCTGGAGCTCTGGCAGCCTCGGGGCCGTGCCCATTCCCTGGGGAGCCTGGGCAGTGCCAGCACCCTCTGGGGAAGAACCTTTCCCTGAAATCCACCTAAACCTCCTGACGCACCTGGCGGAGAAAGGCCCAGGCTGTTCCCACTGCCAACAGACCCACAGGGACCCAGGTGAGTAAGACCTTATGAGTGAGGTCTGTGAAAACAGATGGTACAAATAAAAGATATAGATGTCTTAGTTGTTTTTCTTAGCCCCTTACAGACAGTATTGATGAACTTCCTGGTATCCAATTAGGCTTTGCTTGGTTAATTTACTGGTTAATGTGCCCTGAGTGCCATCTCCCCAGCATGCTCTATTTTCTTGCACTGCAGCAGTGCCTGTGGCTGTCACCCCCACAGGGAGAAAATCAGCAGTGGGTTGTGCTGCAGGGCAATCCCAGTGCTGCGGGAGCAGTGGGGTGGTAAAGTGGTAGTAGGGTGGTAGTAAGGTGCACACCTTGGTGCCTCGTGTTGTGCAGAGGGCAGGAATGTGATGGGAGCTGCTGTGGGGCTGTTTGCAGAGAAGCAGAAATGCAGCAGAACAGCACTGCTATGAAATGAGGGGAAGCCCTGAGAGCTCTGAGGAGAGTTTTCTTTGCCTATCAGTGCTGCCCAAACCTCCCAATGGCAGGCATCCCCAAATGCTGTATCCAGGGAAATCCCCTGCTGGATAACGCCGCTCTCCTGCAGCTCCTGCTCTCTGCACCGATGGCTTCGGCTCCTCCTGGCTGCCCACTGCAATGCTGTCCCCTCATCCTGTATTCAGCGTTGGTTCTTGCTGCTCAGAGCCTGCAGCTCTTTCTGAGCTACTCAGCCTGATGTGGAACAGCAGCAGAGCACAGGGAGCTGGCATTGACTCAGATGGGATTGTCCCAGGAAAGCTTAAACCTTTCTCTTAACCATCTCCATAAAGCACGGCTGGGACTGGGACAGCTGTAGTTGGGTTTGGCTCCAGAAACAAGTGTTTACGTGCTCATTGTGTTTTCAGAGTAAACGTTTCCCCCCCTGGCACTCATTTGCAAACCCAACAAAGCTGCTGTGAGCACTGGCTGGCCTGTGCTGAAATTCCTCCTGATTAGTGAAAATGGACTGAGGGAGACATGGGGCTGCTGGGCTGGGAAAGTGGGAAGAGAAGGAGTCACTCAGGCAGATCTCCCTACAGCGACCTGAGAGCTGAGCAATTAACTGAGTCATTAACCCAGGAAGTGCCCAAATATCCCTTCCCATGTAGAAAGAAGTGTTTGGCTGGGCTCTGCAGGGAGAAGGGAATGACTCTGCTCAGGGTGAGAGAAGGTTCAGGGGGAGGAACTGGACGATCTTTAAATTCAAACCATTCCATGACTCCTCTGAGCCAGCTGCTGGGGGGAGCTGAGTGATCCCTCTCCCTTCCCAGCACCTTCCCTTGGGTCAGCTGGGATGGAGGCAGGTGTGTGACACAAACCTGACATCACTTCTGCTCCTCGAGCCATGGGAAGAGCCAGAAGGTACGGGAATAACTAGGAAAGGGACCCACATCACTTCTGAAAGTTACAGCTGATCCCCATTCTCAGCCCAGCAGTGCAGAGCACATTCCTCTGTTGGGGCAGCAGCACCTGTAGCTCTGAAAGGGCCAGGCCAGGAACTTCCATCACATCTGAGCTACAAAAGGTGCTGTGAATGATTTTCAAGCCCCTTTTCTGTGGACAGACCAGAAGAAGCAGACAGCTTCTCACCCTTTGCAGGCAGAAGCCAAGGGTTGTGATGAACTACAACTGTCTAATTGCTTTCATTTTAAGACGCTGTGGTTCCTAACAGTGCCTTGGAACTAAAGAAAAGGGCTGTTTATAAAGATTCTCCACCTTCCAGAGGAGGAGGAGGCACAGAAAGGCCAAAGGATGAGTGAGACAAACACACAGACATGAGACAGGACCAGGAGTTTTATTTGAACACAGTAAGTCGAGTAGAGCAGCAGAACTCCTTCAGTCCATCTGGCTTCACATCATATCAGTAGGTGGCTGATAGCATCTGGCTCGGAGTTGTTCCATCAGGAATCCATTCCCAGTTTCAGGAGGCTGAATCCATCCCTGTTGCCACCCCAGGCTGGCTCCTGCTGCTGAGCTGCTCAGTTCTCATACTTGTGTTTGATGTGCTTCCACAGCTTCTGCATGCAGAATAAGCAGAGGAAAAAAAATCAACACTTTTTAGGCAGCTTCTCAGTGGGGCAGGGATAACAATCCAAAATGCAAATTATCCTGCCTGGGGAGGTGGTGATGGAGCCCTGTACTGGATCTGGGGGACACAGGGATGCACATGGGGGCTCCTGGTTTCTAATCTGAACAGGGAGGAAGCTGTAGAGATTCCCCTTCCCCTGTTCTGCTCTGGATTAGTGGCCCAGAGACACTGCCTTGAATTCTCACCCAGGCTGGAGAGGGCAGTTCTGCCCCTGCACATAAGGAATGCACAGAACAATCCTATTCATGGAATCATGGAATGGTTTGAGTGGGAAGGGATCTTAAAGCTCATCCAGTGCCACCCCTGCCCGTGCAGGGACACCTTCCACTGTCCCAGGCTGCTCCAAGCCCCAGTGTCCAACCTGGCCTTGGGCACTGCCAGGGATCCAGGGCTGCCCAGCCTCCCAGGGAACAATTCCTGCCCAATCTCCCATCCAGCCCTGCCCTCTGGCACTGGAAGCCATTCCCTGTGTCCTGGCACTCCTGTCCTTGTTCAAAGTCCTCTCATCTCCTGGAGCCTCTGTAGGCCCTCAGTGTGGCTCTAAGGTCTCCCTCGGTATCCTGCAGTCATTATCCCGTCACTGCTGTACTTAGGAACCTAAGGACTATTTGACTCCTTTCACCCAAGGTTCATACGGGGGACACCCGAGGCCAGCAGCCCTTATCCCCTTCCCCCGCCAAGGGGCAGATCGGCCAAGCCGGAGGACTACAGGGCAAAATAAGCTCCTTTTACCCCTCCCGCTCCCCCCTGCCTTGCACGCCCCTTCCAAGCGGCCAGAAAAGCCCAAGCACATCCCAAAGCCCCGACCATCGAGCGCCACGACAGCCGCGGAACCCCCTCGGACCCGGCCGAGCCGCGCTGACCCTCAGCGAGCGCCGGGGCGGGGCCCAGCGGGGCCGGCCTGACCTTCAGCGCTGGGCCCGCGCCCGGGCAACCCCGGCGGGGCCTTACACAGCCCTTACCCCTTCGTTGAGGTGCTCGAAAAGCGCGTCCGCGCCCTGGTCGAAGACGCGTTCGAAGAGCACCGCGCCGAGCACGACCGACAGCGCGAAGGTGGAGCTGCGGCGGAACAGCGACCCGTACACCTGCCGCAGCAGCGCCATCTTGGCCGCGCGCTCCGCGCCTGCGCCGCGCCGCACGGGCTGCTGGGGGATGTAGGCGGTGCCCTGTGATTTGCACGGCGCCCGTGGGGCAGGCTGGAAGTTGTAGGCGGCGCGACGCGGGCCTGGCCAGAGGTGGGTGAGTGTGGCCGGGGGTCTCTGAGGGGCTCCGCCAGGAGCTCCGCTCGTCCTGGCCCTCCCGCAGCGGCCTCTGCTGGGTAACTCCGGGGTCTCTGCCCGGCTTTGTGCGGTGAAACCGGCCCGGCCGTGGCTGAGGCGGGACCCAGTTGGTGCTGGGGCCAGGGGGCAGCGGGGCCGGGGCTGATGGGGGCAGAGACAGCCCGGGCCAGCCCTGCCCTGCCCGGGTGTCCGGCCAAGGGTGACAGGAACAGGAAAGAGACTGCGGTCACTGCCCTCGGTTCACCCCCGGAAGGTGGGTGGGAGGGGATTCGGGGTGGATTCGGGGTGTTTTCTGCAGTTTGGGGTCGCAAAAGGTGGTTGGTGCCAGTGTTCGGGGAGTGGGTGGCAGGTATGCGGCTCATGAGTCATGGAATGGTTTGGTTGGAAGGGACCTTGAAGCTCAGCCAGAGCCGCCTCCTGCCGCAATCAGGGACACCTTCCACTGTCCCAGGCTGCTCCAAGCCCCGTCCAGCCTGGCCTTGAAAATTTCCAGCGATCCAGGGGCAGCCACAGCTGCGCTGGGCATCCTGTGCCAGTGCCAGAGCAGCCTCTGACAGCTGCTCCAGAGGCCTCGGGATGAGTGGGACCTGGCCCCATGGGGCAGAACAAAAGTGGGAACGTTCCCATTTGCTGCCCTCTCTTTGTGTTTCTCTCTTTTAAACCTCAGTGAGGGCTGAGCAGCCCTGGGGTGACTCTAGCACACATGGGAGAGAGGTAAATTTGGATTTAGGAGGGCAGAACGGACAGGGGAATCCTAACACTGAAGCTGTTTCGCCACAGGGCTGTTGTTAAACAAGTATCTACATGAAATTCCAGAGCTGACCCTCAAGTGACACTGCTCTGTTGTTTTGTTTGTCTCACCCACTCAGAAGTAGCACAAGGTCTGGCTGCAGAGTAATTTATCCTGATTTATTTGTATTTGTTCTCTCATGCAATGACTGTGGGGGTCTGTGGGATTTTTCTGAGTTAGGACAAGACCTCTGCTTGTTCTGGAAGCCTGGAAGGTGCCTGGCACATTCCTATACCGTGTTATCCCTTTGGAACCCCAGAATATCTCGAGTGGGAAGAGACCCACAGGATCATCCAGCCCAGCCCCTGTCCCTGCCCAGACCCCCCAACAATCCCACCCTGGGCATCCCTGGCAGCGCTGTCCCAAGGCTCCTGGAGCTCTGGCAGCCTCGGGGCCGTGCCCATTCCCTGGGGAGCCTGGGCTGTGCCAGCACCCTCTGGGGAAGAACCTTTCCTGATCTCCAGCCTGAGCCTGCCCTGGCCCAGCTCCAGCCGTGCCCTGGGTTTTTTTCCTGCTCACCACAGATCAGTGCTCAGAAAAACTTAATTTTTTATTTTTCAAATGTAACTGCTCTGGATTATCTAAGACAAATTCCTCCAGCTGCTCATTGCTGCCACCAGGGTGGTTTGTGTGTGGTCAGGTTGGTGCTGATCCTGAATTAAGCTCTGGATTTCCAGCGGATGTCCCTACCTGTGGCAGGGGTTGGAATGAGATGAGCTTTAAGGTCCCTTCCAACCCAACCATTCCATGATTCTACAACAGGACACAGGGAATGGCTTCCCACTGCCAGAGGGCAGGGCTGGATGGGAGATTGGGCAGGAATTGTTCCCTGGCAGGGTGGGCAGGGCCTGGCACAGGGTGCCCAGAGCAGCTGTGGCTGCCCCTGGATCCCTGGCAGTGCCCAAGGCCAGGTTGGACACTGGGGTTGGAGCAGCCTGGGACAGTGGGAGAGGTCCCTGCCCAGGGCAGGGGTGGGACTGGATGAGCTTCAAGGTCCCTTCCAATCCAAATCATTCCATGATTCTCTGATTTCCTCTGGGTGTAATGGAAAGCAGGATCTGTGCTCTGTCATTGGGAAGGTGTTGGCAGATTCTGCTGCCATTCCAAGTCTCCCCGCAGATCTGAGCCCATTTAAATTGGCAGCTGAGTATCATAAGCCTGACACTTGGATTTAATTAATTCACATCTGCCTGGGTATCCAAGGTGGCTGGAATGGCCCCGAGCCCGGGCTGTGAGAAAGCAGGAAATTGAGGTCAAGGCCCGGCAGCACCTCCTGGGGCTCGGTGTGGAGAGCAGCAGCTCCCCCCAGACACAGAGGAGCCTGTGCCCCTTCCAGGGTCACCTTCCTCCCTCTGCCTGGTGAAACACCCCGGAGAGTCCGAGATAAAATCTGCAGCTGATGCAGAGCAGCGTGGAGGGTTCTGGCAGCAGCTGGAGAAGGGAAAATGTGGGATGGTGCCCAGGATACCTTGGCTGGAGTTGTCCCAAGCCCCTCGCTGTCACCTTCGAGGTGCCTCACGACAGGACATTGCTCACCCAACAGGGCTCCAGGAGACTCCACGCAGCATTGCTGTTACACATTCATACAACACAACGCCCTGGGTTGTTGGGGGGGGGTTTTATTTGCATTTATTCAGACTTTTAAGCTAGCACAAAGCGTGGCTGGAAGCGTTTATGGCTGCAGTGGGTCCAGGTCTGAGCTCCCTGATTCAGTTGCAAATCAGGGGCTGGAGATGCTGAGAGGAAACGGCCAGGCTGAGGCAGTTCTTTATAGAACAGCTACATTTACTTTATTTCATAATGACTAAGATGGATTTAATTAGGAACCATCTCTGTTTTCAGCTGAATAATGCTCTTTGTTTACTGCTGGAGCCGTTTGGGGAGATGGAAATAGGTTGGTGCTGCTCAGAAGCAGCTTTTTACTCCCCTGGACTCACAGAGCGCTGGGAAGTGCTGGTGTTGCAGAGAGTTGGCAGAACGCAGCGAGGTATCCGTGCAGTGGAATCCTTGAAAAGATGGGAATAAGTGTTGGGTATAATCACTGAAGGGGGAAGTCTCAGGGAGAATCTGATACTCTTCTAATTGCTTTTTACACTCCATCTGTCCCCTGCAATGGGAATTACTTGGAGAATTTGGGAGCAGGCAGCCGTGGGATGTGGGATCTGGAATCCGTAGGAGCTTTCTGCCCTGCTTGTTGGGGGAGGAGGGGGAAGGAACTTCTGCAATTATTGCTGTCGGGGTGATGAAAGAGAAAGTTTGAAATATGATTTCAAAGGCTGGCTGCTGCTGGGCTTCCGCAGACAGAATTCCCTGGGAGATCTCTGGAAACTTGTGTGGGACCACTGCAGAATCTCATTTGTTTTCCCTGTTTGCAGCATTCTCTTCTGCAGAGATGGAGTGCAGGAGCCAGCAGCTGAGACAGGGAGCTTTTTGTGTCACCAGGAGCTCTGGGAGACTGTGGAATAACATGTGGAACAGGGATTTTTCAGTATTTAGAAGCAGACCCTGCCAGTGGGCCAGACTTGTTCCCTCTGAATTCCAGCAGCCCCACCACAGTGCTGCAAACCTGGCTGCAAAGCTCAGGGATGCAGAGGGTGAGGGAATGTATGGCTCCATCCTCATTAGGCAGTGCTTGTGTTTGGATTCTTTGGAGGAGGACGATCTCAGACCTCAAGCCCTGCAGAGCTGAGCTGGGATCACCCAGGGCGTGTGGGATTTGTGGTCCCAGCACACATCCCCCAGGAAAGAACCTCAACACGAGATTTCCAGTTCACTTGGAATATCTGAACATTTTACCTTCAGTGTGGAGCTGTTCAATCCAATTAAAAAAATCTCAGAAGGTCTTCCCATCGAATGCAGCTTTGCTTTAACTTGTGGTGTGAGGCCTCGGAGATTCCCAGGGGTTTGATTTGGAAGCAGTGGTTCCTGGGAGCAGAGGAGGAGGGGAATGTGGTGCTGGTGCTCCTGCTGGGATGGATGTCTGGCAGGAGGCTTGGCTTCCCTGCCTGAGCTGGGCACGCTGGGCTCTGAGGGATTGCCTGGTGCCCTGCTCTTTGTGCTGAGCTGGAGGAGTCGGCCAGGGGGCTGTGATTGATTCTGGACCCGTTTTATTTATAAAATCTTTATTTCTTGTGCCGGTCTCTGCGCCACTTTTTAAATGCATTCAGCTGTCAAAGTGTCAAAACCTGGAGAATTGCTTTTGGAGTTTATCTCCCAGTCCATTCATCTTTGCCATTCATCAGGTACCTTTATATCTCTCAGGAGAGAGCTTGCAGCTCCTTCAGGGTGTTTGTTGCACCTCCAGCAGGGACATCTGATGGGGACAGGTGTCTGAAGGATAAAACACAAGCTGATCTCACCTGCACTGACAGTGGCTCCAGGCCCAGCGCAGGTGGCAGCTCCCAAATTCTGTTGTGATCTTAGTGCTGTACTCAGAGCAGACACACCTGGGTGCCATAGGCTGGGGGGGATGAGGAGAGCAGTCCATGATGTACAGGAAAAAACAGGGCTCAGTGGTTTGTAGGAAATCTGTCCTGTAGTGTTTGTAATGCAGCTTCCCACCTGCAGCACAGGTGAGATCAGCTGCTGTTTTATCTCTGAGGATAAAATGAACTTTGCTGAGTTTCTTCCTTACCTTGCAGAGATGGACACGGGGGAGTTTCCTTCCTCTTTTGTATCAGCTCGTGGATGTTTGGGTCAGTGGTCCCCAGGACCTCCAGCTCCTCCTGTTTGCACCTTGGATGGTTTGTGCTGCACCTTCCCTGGAGCCTGTGGCTCTCTGTTTTCTGTGGTCTGAACTCAGGGAAGGAGAATCCTTCCGGCAGAGCTGTTGTGGCTTTGTGTGACAGAGATAAATGCAGATCAGGCCTTTTCTCCCATGTGCAGGCAGCCGATCCTGCCCCAGCAGTCTGTGATGGACAAGGATATAAACTGTTGTGTCTCACCTCTTTCTCTGTCTGCCAGCCCTAAGTGATTTGAGTTCTCCTCCTTTGGAAGCAGGCACTGTAAATCCTGGATCCTCCATTCCCACGGCTGGGCGCCGAGGAGCTGCCTGGTGATTCCAGGACATGCTGATGCTGTTTTGCCAGGACAGAGATGGGGAAAAGGTACTTCTGTGACTACTGTGACAGGTCCTTCCAGGACAACCTGCACAACAGGAAGAAACACCTCAATGGAGTGCAGCATCTCCGGGCTAAGAGAGTGTGGTACGACTTATTCCGAGGTGGGTGCTCCCAGCTGTCTGCCACTCCCTTCCTGGGACTGGGGAGGTGATGGATGAGTGGGAAGAGAAAATAAATCAGCACTGATGGTTTATACACTCCGTGTGCCTGTGGATTGAGCACGTGGTGCTGCTGAATCAGGCAGTCTCAGAGGTGAATCCCTCATGTGAGGCTCTGACCTGTCTCAGCACACAGTTCCAGGTGTGTTAGTGCCCGCCTGCAGTGGGAGTGGGTTAAACTGGCTGTGAAACCAGGGTGTCCCTCTGCTTCCTTCTGGTCCCTGACCGGTTTGGGACTGGACGTGACGGGATTTTGCTGTGCCCAGGATCTTTACCTGGGTTCACCCCTTGTCTCCCCAGATGCTGCTGCTATCCTGCAGGAAGAGCAAACCAAGAAACCTTGTCGGAAGTTTCTGCAAACAGGTGAGGGGTTCTGAGTGCAAAGAAGTGCCTGGGTTCAGCAGCTCCTTCCAGAGGCAGCCCAAGGCTGGAGGGAGGGCTTTGGGCCTGTGTCTGGCATCCAGGTGTGATGGAGCCTGGGTTTGCTTGCACAAGGACCTCTTGTGGGTGGTTCTCATGGAACTCTGGCTTTTCCCAGAATTATTAAAGTTGGATAAGACCTTTAAGATCATCAAGTCCAAACGTCAGTACAACACCACCATGTTCATCGTTAAACCATGTCACCAGGCGCCACATTCACACACTTTTTTGAGCACTTCCAGGAGTGGTGACTGCACCACTTCTCTGAGCAGCCCATTCCAATGCTTTACAACCCTTTGTGTGAAGAAATATTTCCTAATATGTAATCTAGAGAATTTTGAAACTGAATTTTCCAATCTCACTGTTTCATTGCAGGACAGTGTGATTTTGGGTCCAACTGCAGATTTTCCCACATGACAGAGCAGGACCTGGAGAAGCTGAGTGCCCAGGTTCAAGGTGAGTCCTCCAACCAGGCCATGTCCAAGGATCTCCTTGGAGGGAGAGGTGCTGCAGGGAGGTGTGAGGGGTTGTGCAGGCTGTGATCCCCTGCTGCCTGCACAGAGCCAGCCAAGCGTGGATCCCTCCCTGCTGCTTCCCAGTGCGGTGTGAGCCTGGAAGTGCTGCAGTTTGTCATATGCTCCCTGCTCTCGAGCTGCTGGCGCGGACACAAACCTGGAGCTGAGCAGTGCTGTTACCGCTTGGCAGCAAGAGTTTGGAGTGGCCTTCGTGAGCCCTCGGGGTTTTGTTCAGTCAGGGAATAAAAACTGTCAGCAGCAGAGGGCACTGGTACATCACGTCCCCTTAAATTTATGGATTTGATTTCCCCCCACCTTGCTGCTGTTACCAGGGAGGTGCTGCTTCCCCCCATGGGAAGAGGGGGTGGGAAGAGCTGTCCCGCTGTCGGGCTGTGAAAGGGGTCCTGGATCCAGAAACAGCCTCTGCTTGGGTGGCTTTGGATGGAAGTGAAGTGTGGGCAGAGGGTGGATGGCAGCTGCTCCCTGCTGGGAGTTTGCAGAGCACTTTGGACCTTTCTCCTGCTGGGACTGCCATTCTTGGAACTACTTTTCTTTTAGGGAAAAGAGGTGGCAGCTCTGTTTTCTCCATAGGAGTCATTACTTTAGTGGTTAAAGAAAATGACAGAATCACAGACTGGGCTGAGTGGGAAGGGATCTTAAAGCTCACCTCCCTCCAGCCCTGCCGTGGGCAGGGGCACCTTCCACTACACCAGGTTACTCCAAGCCCCATCCAACCTGGCCTTGGACACTGCCAGGGAGTGTGAGTGAGGTGTTGGAGAGAACTTGTGGAATGGTTGAAATCTCCACTGGAGATCACCTAAAATCCTAACCATGCTGAGAGCAGGGTGCTCTGGGCCACGTTCAGTTGTGTTTTGAATATCTCAAGGCTGGAGACTCTGTGGGTGTTTGACTGGGCTCATAATAAAAATGAGTAATTTATTAAATATTTAAATAGAAATTCCTGACGGAAATTCCCGTGTTTTGGGTTGTGCCCACTCTCTCTGTGCTGGGGAGCCCAGCACTGGGTACAGCACCCAGATGTGGCCTCACAGTGTGGAGCAGAGAAGAAGGGTTCCTTCCCCAGCCTGGTGTCCCAGCGTAGCCCAGCTTGGAGCAGCGCCCATGCCCACATCCTCGCTGGAGCCAGCTGTTGTTTTGCCAAGAGTCTGGCAAAGCCGGGCTGAAGTGTTGGAAGCGTGGAATGTGAGACGGGGTGTGCGTGGGGTAGAGCCTCTCCTGGCCCTCAGAGGGATCCCATTTGGGGAGGAAGAGCTCAGGGGAGCCAGGGGGAGGCAGGCAGGCAGCACAGAGCTCTTCCAGGCTGTGCTGAGTCAGTGAGAGCCCCCGAGGTGACTCTTGAGTCAATCTCCGAGTCGATAAATCCACGGTGGGGACGGAGCACTCCAGCCCTTCCCAGAGTCACCTTCAGCCAGAGCCTCACCCTGACCCCTCTCTGCTGGGCTCCCCGGGGTGGCACAGAGTGACAGGCACTGGAATTTCCAGGCACTGGCTCTTCCTGCAGGAGAAGTGAGAGCTCTCTGGAGCAGAGCAGGGGATGCTGGCAGCTCCTCTGTGCCTGTGCAGCTTTCCTTGCCAATTACACTTGTTACTGAGTATTGACTTGTGACAAAGGGGTCGGTGTAAGTGCAGGATTGGCTGCTGAGAGCCAATTCCAGGGAGATCACTGGGAAACCTTGCATTTGTGTTCTGGAGTCAAACATTTCATTTACCAATTAGCCCTGAAGGAGCAATGGCCAGGGGACAGGGGGTGCTTGGCTGGAGAGTTCAGTCCTGCTTACCTCTCTCGGGGTGTGGCTTCGTGCATCACACAGACTCCAACCCTGATCAGAGAGTTTGGAGGGATTCGGTGCAGGGAAAGGCTCAGCAGGATTTGGTGGAGGAGAAGGACAGCCTGTAACAGACAGGATGGAAGGATCAGGCTCTGGTGAGTCATGGGGACATTCCAGCACTCCTTCAGCTGCCAAATCTCTCCTGTCTCAGGTGCTGGGGCTGAGGGCAGAGTTGAGGGCAAGCTCGTGTGTGGCAGGGTGTGTAATTCACAAGGATCCTCCATCAGTGATGTCCCACCAGCATTCCCACTCAGGATCTCTGAGCCGTCAGCCATCCCAAGCCACAGCCAGTGGGACTGGAGCAATCTGGACCAGGCTGCCTCTCACTGACCCAGCTGGGAGATTTTGGCAGGTTTGGAGCTGGGGGTTGTCAGGGATTTGAGATGACTGGGAGCTGGGAGCTCCAGAGCCCTCCCAAGCCTGGGGTGACCGTGCTGGGGGTGGCCAGGCTGGTGGGGGACGCTCTCCTGGTGGGCCCACAGTGCTGCTCAGCCCCCCTTTCCTCAGCTCTGGTGCAGGCAAAGCCTTGTCTGACTTTTTTTTTTAACCCTGCTAAACCGTGATGGCACTTTTTTTATCATGTAAATATTGAACCTGTCCCTGAGTCCCTGTGAATGTTTGGTGTTGGTAGCTCCGTGTCTGTGAACCCACCTTGATAACGAAGCAGTTTTATCACAGCCAAAGGGAACATGACATTATCCTTAACATTTGGCCTTTTTAATGCAGGGAGTTCACCCTGTCGTCTGTGTAAGTTTTGTGGGTTAAGTGGGAAAATTTCTGGATGATTCCATGTCCTAGAACAGCTTGGAGCCTGGCCTACTTTGGCATCAGCATCTCTGCACCCTGTAGAATATCCTCATCAAGAAGCAACAGTTTACACCTTCAGCAGGGAGGGAGCTCATATTCCCAGCTGTTCCCCCATCAAAGCATTAGCCTTCTGCATCTGCTGCATCATTCATCAGCCAGACACTTGCAGGCTGTCGTTTTAAGTACAGTGGTGTCAGGAAAAGTCACTGTCAAATTGCCATCTCCTTGCTCAGAGTTACTGGCTCCCGCTAATCCGTGTCCCTGGTGCAGGCAGGATCGACCTGGCTGGGCTCTGGTGGCTCCAGCCAGCCAGGGCTGCCAGAGGAGCATTTACAGGATGTCCATGAGGTTGAAGGCATCTGAGGGACCCTGCTGGGCTGGCTGGAGCCCACTGGTTTGAGTGGGAGCGGAGCGGGAGGGGTGCTCACACCGGGCTCAGGGCGGTCGCTTGTTTGGCTGCTCCCATTGCAGGGGCTCCTCAGGCTCATCTCAGCCACGCTCTGCTGCTGTTCTTGTGCTCTGGAGGAGTTGGGGTTCCACATCATCCACCGGGGAGGCAGCTGAGGGATTTCCTGTGCGTCTCCTTGCTGGGTGACCCACCCACACTGAGGGTTCCATCTCTCACACAGCAGTGCCTTTTTCAAGAAGAAAACTCATGGGGACAGAAGATAAATGTGGACCCTGCTCTGGCATCATTAGAGGCACTTCACAACCGCAGATGCTCTTTTAATTGGCTGTAATTAGGCTTTGAAGCAACACCACAGTGAGGAGGAGGGGGTAAGCACCTCCACACCTGTCCGGCTGCACAGCCACGTGTGGGGGGCAAGGGCTGGTAAAGGCCTTTCAGAGCTGCTGCTTGGAATAGCTGTTGGCATTCAGGGAGTATTTGCAAAGGCAGGGTGGTCCCTGGATGGAATGTGTGTGCTCCAGGGGGACGTGGACATCATCAAGGTGGGCAGAGCTGGAGAGCTGCCTGTCCCTGCTGCTGTATTTCTGAGCCTGAGGTTTGGAATGTGAGAACAGGGAGACAGCTGGATATCTTTCTAATGTAGGTACCTGGGGCTTGATTTGGGGCTGTGTGAATCCAGAGCAGTTCCACGGCATCCAGTGAACTTTTCTGGCTGGGACCATGAGCTGTGGCTACTCCGTCCTTGGTGTGGTACCCTGGGGCTCCCTGCTCTGAACAGAGAAGCTTGGGCTGTTTATGGTCTGTTGGGGCTGGGAGTTGGATGAAGAAATTGCAGTGGTAGAGAGGTGGGAGAAATTCTCTCCATGATTTTCTTCCCTGCCTCATCAAACCTTCTCACAGACACTGCTCGTCTGTCCCCTTGCCAAGGTGGGATGTGCTTAGGAGGTGGAAAAACATGGAACAAAGGGAAATAAGGTGCTCAAGGACCCTGAGTGTGAGCAGTGTCCAGTGTGAGCTCTCTCTTCTCTTGCCTCCCTATCCCCCCACCTGGCCAGCTGGTTGGGTTGACCCCATGTAGCTCTGCTGGGGGTTTAATCCATGGGAACAGCGGTGGAAGACTGGAACATTCCTGTCTCCAGCCTTCTCAGTGGGTTCAGAGCAGCCCCCAGACATGAGGACCACAGCGGGCTTTCTGTGGTGGCACTGGGCACATCATCACCCCGCCCAGCAGCAGCAGCTGAAAAGGCTGGATGACAAATTATCCATCTGGCTGCTCATTGTGTAGCACATCCCTGCCATCCTGATTTAGTATTCAACAGGCAGATGAATAATTGGTTGCCACCAGTAGGATGAAGTGATCCTTCACTCTGCCCAAGCACTATTAATTTCACACCCTGTCTGCAAAGGTGTAATATTTTCCTTAAAACGTGTGACATATGGTGGGTGGGTGTGGAGCAGACTCCTGAGGGGCACGGCTGCAGGTGCCTTGGTCCCTAAATGGGAGCAGGGATCCCCCAGAAGGATGGAGGAGCGGGGCTAAGGGAGTGACACGCAGCTGCCTCTGCTTCCTTTTTATTGTCACCAGTATCTGGTTTTCTGAGTTCCCTGTTCTGTTAGGTGGGAAGCTTCCACTAGGCTGGAGATGTGGTCGTTGGGACCGTGTCCTCATCCCTGATGTGCTGGAGGAGTGTGGCTGTGTCAGGACTCCTGCTAGACCCGTTCAGCACCAGCTGCCTCCCTGCAGCTGCGGGGGGCTGGGGAGCTCTGCTAACTGGGCAGCTGTGGGTTTGTGCTGGCTCTGTGCCCTTCTCCCCAGGGGGTGCCTGTGGGCATCTGCCCCACACAGCCCTTCCAGAGTGACTGGAGGGGTTGAAATCTTGATTCAGTAAACAGCAGTTGCTGGTTCTTAACCCCCATGAGAAACAGAGCAAGGAGTAACGGGTTCAAACTGAAAGAGGGGACATTTAGGTTAGGTATAGGTTGGACTCAGAGATCTCTCTTGAACCTGATTGATTCTGTAATTCTGTGATTTATGGAAGAAATCCTTCTCTCTGATGAGGTGAGGCCCTGGCACAGGGTGCCCAGAGCAGCTGTGGCTGCCCCTGGATCCCTGGCAGTGCCCAAGGCCAGGTTGGAGCAGCCTGGGATAGTGGAAGGTTTCCCTGCCCATGGCAGGGGTGGCACTGGATGGGCTTTGAGGTGACTTCCAACCAAACCATTCCGTGATTCTAAATACAAGAACTTGTCCCCTGGTTCTCTCTGCCCTGGTTCTGCCCCTGGGCTGGTGACAGCTCTGCCTGGGCTGTGCAGGGGTTGGGGACACATCAAGCAGGGAGCTCCTTAACCAGCCCTGACAGCAGCTCTGGGATGTGTCTGCCGGCTGGAACACGCACCCGGAACCGTTCAGAGTCTGCCGGGCTGCCAAGGCTGCATCGATCCGGACACTGGCCCTGTCACTCCCACCTAACAGGGCAGGGGTGGGGCAGCCGCTGCTGCCGCTCGGAGGGACGCGGCTCTGGAAAGGCTCAGGGCCAGCCGAGGCTGTTCCAGGCGAGGATGAGGCTGATCTGCCCCCGGGAGGAGATGTCAGACTCCCCTCCGTGCCCGAAGTGCCTCCGTGCTGGTTTAGCTCTTGTCCCCTGCTCTGCCTGGCTGCAGCTGTCACCAAGGATGACTCCGAGCGTCAGATGGCAGGAGGGCAGAGCAGGAGGAGGAGGGACTGCCACAGGCACGGTGCACACTCTGCACCCTCTGAAACTGCGCAGGGTGATGAGCAGCAGGTTTAATGGAGTGAAAGGACAAGGGTCTGGTGGCCCTTTCTCTCATGGCCCTCCCTGTGATCCAGCCCTCTCTGATCTCAATCTTTCTCTCAAGCAGGGGAGAAGAGGCTGAAGGAGCTGCAGAGGGAGGGAGCAGATATCCCACCTGGCGCCATCGAGGACTGGCTGGACAGGAGAGCCCAGAGGCTGAGCGCAGCTCAGAGCAACAGGTACTGGGGATCATCCCGGTGTGGAGCAGAGGGGGTCCCACAGGAGGCTGGGATAGGGGAGGGTGCAGGGCTCAGAGGTCCCACCCCCCCAGGCAGCGCTTGTGAGGGGCACATGTGTGGGTCCAGCCCTGCCTGTCCCACCAGGGATGTGTGCACAGGTGTCCCTGCGTGCCAGGGGACAGCTTTGGGGACAAGCCAGAGCAGAGGGACGCGCCTTGCTCTCTGCAGAGTGCAGACACACCTGGAAGGACAGAGCCCGTGCTGTGCTGGGTCATTAACGCCCGGGGTTCAGCGTCAGGAGCCTGCTTTCATCTGTTCTCGGCTCCCCCAGCCCCTGCCTGCCGGGGAGGGTGGGATTGGCTCCTCCTCACCGTATCCATTCGGATTCGGCCGGCTGTTCCCTCGCTCACCTGACTGTGCCGCAGGCTTAATGGGATGACATTTGGGCAGGTGCCAAATCTCTCTTCTGTTCTTTCTCTGTTTGTTCCCGTCCTCTCCGTGTTTGGACTGGGCAGGATCTTCCTTCTGGTGCTTGTCTGAGCTTGTTGCTCTGGGATTGTTCTGTCCCTCAGCTCAGCTGCCCTTGGCCTTGCAGAGCTGCCCAGATTCCTGTTCTGTACACTTCACTTGCCCCATTTTGGTTTTCCTGGCTGTGAATCCCTGGAACTTGGGGTAGATCAGCTCTTAAAGAAAATAGCCATCACTGTTCCCAGAGGAATTTCCAGACCTTCAGAATTACTTGGTCATACCCAGAGGAATGTTCAGACCTTCAGAACTTGGTCACTGCTGCCTCCATAGATGCGCAAAACAAATTTCCAGGATTGTTGCTCTTTTTTGCAGCCTCCCTGTCCCTGCAGGCTCAGAAACCATCTGCTACAGGAATTAAACACCAACTTTTGGAACTTCCTTTTCTCTCTCCAGCCTTGCCAATGTCTCTCCCGATCATCTCTGTGCTCCCCTCGTGCCTTCCAGCCCCACATTTCATGGGATTGATTTTTACCAATTTCCAAAGGAAATGTAGGCGTGGGTTTCCATCAGAAAAGGGTCCAAGGTCTCAGAGCTTCTGAGATGCCACAAGTTCCATGGGTGTGGAAGTGGGTAGAGGAGACATCCCATTAACACCTTTAGAAAGGAAATATTCTTGCCCTTGCTGGGCACTGGGGAGTCCCTGTGGGACAGCCATTGAGAATGCTCCAGCTGTAGGTAAACCTTTGATAGAGCACTTGTAGCTCATGAGACCCCAGGGAGCTGAGTATCCAGTGCTGCCTATTGATCAGTCCTGCTGCTCAGCAAACAGCTCATTAGGCGATGGCTCCACTTGCAGCATTCCCTCTGTTCCATATCCATATGTGCCGGGGGAATGACACCAAATATCCCTGCCCAGAGGGGCTGGTGTGTGTCCTCACGGTCCTGCCTCATCCTGGCCTCTGCAGAATCCCCACTGAAGGGACAAACCTTGAACCAAATGACTTTGCTCTCTGTGAGTTGCCTGGAAAACGCTCCTGGAAAACTACTCCTGTAGTTGGCTCTCGGCCACGGCCCCGCAGGGAGAGGAGGGTGCTGCTTCTCCCCGGGGTTATGTAAAGGAGTTTGATTAGATTTCTTCTGGCATAACAATTAAAAAGATTCATCAGGATCGAAGGCAGAGGCCTGAGAAGCTGCAAGGCTGCTGTCAGGGCTTGTGTGAGAGAACAAATGAGCTTCCTGCACTTGGGAATTAATGGAAAAGGTACGTTTCCCATGAATTTAAACGTGCCCCGGTCAAGCTGGAGGCAAGGGAGAGATGGTTCTTGCTCCTGCACTTCTTCAGCCCGGTGTGGTGTTTGCAGCAGCCTCGGGCAGTAAAGCTGAGGCGAGGGGCAGGGACAGAGTGATTCCCAGGCCGTGGGGCAGGGGAGAAGCCTGTTCCCTTTGCTGAAGGGTGCTCTGTGCACACGCCCTGCTGGCTTGGCAGCTCCTCCGTTTCCGAGGGGTCCTTGTCCTACAGGAAGTGCACAGCTGCCGTGGGATTCGGGCTGCTCTGAAAGAAACATCTGCTGGTTTTGTTTGTTCTCCTTCCAACTCAGCTGTGTGAGGAGTGGGGATGGAGGGGCTGGGACCAGCCCTGCTCCCAGCACCTGGCAGCTGTGCCTGCTGAGCCCCTCTTGGGGGGCTGTGCTGCTCCCCCCACCACAGAGCACCTCAGTGTTCCCACCTGAGTTTTCGCTGGCACACACTGTTAGGCTGCTTGGATATGCTGGGAATTGTCACCCAACTGTTCCGGTGCTGGATTTGGGATGGGGAGTGAAGGAACCTATTTGGCGATAACCAAACCCCTCCTCTGCTGGCCCCTTCTCTTGGGGGCTACCGGAGGGGGCACGGGGAAGCCCAGCCCCCAGCATGGCCTTGGTGTCAGACTGACACGCTGCTTCTCACCTCATCCCTTTCCATTTCCCCTCACAGTGCTCTTCCCGAGAAACCAGCACCATTCCAGTACCCCCCGGGCTGGCCGCCGGTGCAGGAGCTGCCCCCGTCCCTGCAGGCCCCCCCGCCCGGGGGGTGGCCGGTGCCCCCCAACCTGCAGTGGGGCTGAGGCAGTGGCACCCCCAGAGCCTGGCTGGGGCTGGCTGCCTGCCTCTGCTCCAGGAAAGGGACAGGATTATTTATACGCACTTTTATTTCAATAAACCCTCCTCCCGCCCGTCACAGCCTCCGTGTGTCGTGTTCTGCTCACCTGGCAGACTCCCGTGGGCTGGGCCGCTCTCTCCCTGCCTCTGGAACAGAGATCTGTGCTCAGCAGAGCTCCAGCCCTGCTCAGGCGCTGTCTGTTGTCACCTGGAGCCAACATTCCCCATTTTCTGGGTAGGATCCATCTCCTCAGGTTGCTGCTGTCTGCTTCATCTGCTCTTAGTCCAGCTCCATGCTGGGCTCTGTGACCCCGGCTGGGGAAGGACCCAGGCTTTTAGAGCTGATGTTTCATTTCCTCGGCTGTTTGTGCTGTGTTTGTTCCTGATGAATTCAGGGTGTGACCCTGCCTGGGTACAGGTGCTGGAGCTCCCAATGAAGAGCCTGGGAACTTTTCCCTCAGCTCTGCTCCTGCTGTGCTGGAGATGAGGGGCAAGGAGGGAAAATATCCCAAGGTTTCTCCACGGTGAGAGTTTGAGTCATCTCTCCTTGCTGCTAAAGCGTGGGCTGAGGGAGGCCCTTGGCTGTCCCAGGGAGGGAGCAGGGTGCTGCAGCTCCAGGGGCAGGGGGGATCCTGTCCAGCAGCATCCTGGGAGGCAGCTCTGGCAGCGGGTTTGTCCAGGAGGGCTGTGCCCGCTGCCAGAGCATTCCAGGTTTGGCTGGGCAGGGAGGTGATGGGTCCAGATTCATGAAGAGCACAGGCAGGAGCCAGCTGCCTGTGGCCAAATCCCGCCTGGATCGCTCCAGCAGGGCAGGGCTCCCACCTTGGGGTGTGATGGCAAATTGTCACCGGAGCGTCAGTCCCATCCTGGGACGTGGCTCTGACAGGAGCGGGGGCTGGATGTGACAAGCAGCCTTGGCTGGAGCCTGGATGAGCTCTAGGTCCAACTAGAGAATGTTTTTATCCTTCCAGGCAGGAGCCCTGGGCTTGCTGGAGAGCAGGAACACAGGGCTTGGTCCTATCCTCCCTTCCACAGGGGGAGAAAAAAAACAAAAACCAAACTAGGACAATTTAATTTGCCTGCAGGCCAGGTGTGTTAATGAGAGCACCCAGGTGGCTCCTCTTTGGGAATGGATGGGAGTCCCTGGGATGGGAGCTGGGCCTGCTCTCTCCAAGCTTGGATGTTCATCCCTGTGCCCCAGCCTGGCACAGGGGAAGAGTTCTGGGGAATGTTGAGAGGCTCCACTGACTGGGGGGGACGGTGGCTGCTCTGCTGGTGGCAGCCAGAGCACGCTCCCGGGCACCTTCCAAGTCCACCAGCACCAACAGATCAAGGAACTCCCACTCCAGTCCTTTCCATGGACTTTTTTCTTAGTCAACATCAAAATCCTTCCCTGTTCCTCGTGTTGATTGGAGCTGTGCTTTGATCAGCTCCCAAGCCTGTCCCTGCTCTGTGTGCTCTGGTCCTGGTGGGTTTTCCAGCTGATCCAGGAGGGGTAGTTTTACCCAACACTCCCAAACTTCAGGGCTCCCCAAATCCAGCTTAAATTAGATAGAGTTCTCTGGGCAAGCTCTGAAACCCAACTGTAAATGAAAATTCCAGTGTAAAACACAACAGCCATAGCCTTTCCATGTTCTTCCTTGCTCCTAAGGAATTGAGCTGCTCTGGAAGCAGAAATTCCCAATAAATGCTGAAAGGCCAAGAGCAGGAACATTCCCTGCTGAGCTCCAGCCTGTCCAGGGTGAGGTGAGAGGGGCTGGCACAGGGGATTCATTAAAATTGGGGTTCTCCCACAAAAATTGTAGGATGTGCAGCTGATGGGCCAAACCCAGCATCACCCGCAGGATGTCGTGGATTCATGGAGCTGTGTAACTCCTGGGGGTGGAGGAGGCTGGGAGCTGCAGGGTGTGTGGGCTGTGTGTTCCAGCGGGCCCAGGAGCTGTGACAATGCCGTGGATCACCGGGGTGGGACACAGCCGCTCTGGGCTCATCCACGGGAAAAGGCTGCGGGAGGACGGGGCTCTGGCTCCTCCCCACAGCACGGCTGGTACCCCATCCCAAGGGATGCTGCAGGGATGGACTCACTGTCCCCGGGGTGGGGTGGGGGAGCTGCTGCCCGCTGGTGAAGCCCGAGCCAAAGTGCCTTTGCTGGAGCAAGAGCCGGAGTAATTTATCGGGAAGCTTTTAGGGAAATGAGCGGCTGCTGGGCCCCTGCCAAGCGCAGCCCCGCTGGGCTCTGCCCGTGTCCTCTGGCAGCTCTTGCTGGGAGAGAGGGACGGGAACTGGAGTGGGAATGGGGACAGGATGTGGAGCGGGGTGAGCACAGGACAGAGGGAGGGAGGGATGGATGGAAAAAGGGGTTGGAATTGGGGTGGGGATAGGGTCATGGATGGGGATTGGGGGAGGGGAGGGGGCAGGAATGGAAATCAGCATGGGAATGGGAATGGGGAGAGGTCGGGGATGAGGATGGGACAGGGATGGGGAGAGGATGGAGATGGGATGAGGATGGGACAGCAGTGGGGATGGGGAGAGGGGAAAGGGACAGAGAGAGGAATGGAAATAAGGGTGGGAGTGGGACTGAGGATGGGAGTGGGGACGGGAACAGAGCTTGAGACAAGGACGGGCATGGGAATGGTACCAAGACAGGGATGGAGCTGAGCCCATCCCACACTTCTTGCAGCACAAGAGAGAGAAACAACCTTTACCAACTTCTTCCCTTCCTGTCCCAAACACTTTCCCAGAGCTATGGAATCGCAGCCCTGCAGCCCCCACTGGGTTTGCTGCCACTTTTGCTCCGTTGTCCCCATGTCCAGAGAACCCGTGCAGGGTCCTGCCCCCTCGCACCTCCCCGCCCCCGCGGCATCCCCCCCTGCCGGCACATTCCCTTTGTTTTTCCCTTTCCTGGCGGTCCCTTAATTGAATTATCCCGGAGCACTCTGTTGCAGCAGCCGCAGTGATCCGTCGCCGCTGCGGCAGAGCGGGGACGCGGCTGGGACCCCGCTCGTGCATCCGGCTCCGAGAGCTGCCATCCCAAACCTGCCCCGAGAAATCCGTTCTGCCGATTCCCATTAAAATTAATTGAGCAGCTTTGAAACGCTGAGCTTGGGGGATGGCCCTATTCCTTTTATCTAATTTTTTTCTTTTACGTTATTGTATTTTCTGGCAAATTAAATTGTCCTCGGTTTTTTGGTGGGTTGGGGTTTTTTTGCTTCTCTTACGTTTATTCACAGCGTCTATAATAGACCTGGTTAAAAATAAATATATATATATATATATATATATATACACACACACATGTCTCCGAGGCCACGTGGCTCCGTTGGAAATGCCGGTCCATAAAAAATCCAAACTTTCTGCGGGGAGATGGATGAAATTTCATTACGGATGCGGAGCCTCCCGCACTTTGCGAGGCAGCCGGAATGATTTCATTGCCGTGGAGCACTTCCCATTTCCATTTTTCATTTGGACGCTCGCTTCGATTTGTTTGATAAATTAAAGGAGATCGAAAAAAGGCCCCACCCAAACCCCAAATCAATAAAACGCCGCCAGTTCCTCCTGGCATCCCAAAAATGGGGTGTCCCCGCCGTGGTGCTGCAGGGTGGGAATTCCCATGCAAGGAAATGCATTTTCCCCATGGGAACAGGCAGGGGAGGTGAAGGTGGCGATGTCCCAGCCCCACTGTCCTGGGATGGGCTCCTCCAGCCCCATAATGGGGAAGCAGCAGCTTTGCCTGATTCTCTCCCAGCCCCGAGCACTTCTCCTGTTTTTATTTATTCCTTTAATCTCTTTGCCATTAAAAATGCATTGCTGGGGGCTCCGGAGGGCGGTGCATTAGGTGGGAATGGGCTCCCAGAGCACACACAGACGTGAGGCCAGGGGATTCCCGATGTCCCTCAGCTTGGGGGGCTCACGCCAGGGCCGGGCCCCAGTGGTGTAAATCAGGAGTAACAGGGTGCTCCCCGCCGCCAGCCTTGGGCCGGATCCCCAGCTTGGCCCAGGAATTGTGACTCTGTGGAGCCTCTCTGAACACCGCAGACAGACCCTGGTTCCTGCTGGAATTACTGTAAATCCAGGTGAAAGCACTTCTGGGAAGGGGCTTGGGCTGAGCGTCCTCTGCATCCAGCCAAAGGGGACTGAAACATTCATCAAACCCAACATCAAATATCAAACCAAACATAAATATCAGGGCACGAGATGAGGACAGGGATAAAACCACTGGGATCCATGGGAAAAGGCAGGACCTATAGCAGGATCCACAGCGGGACGTGGGAACTGCTGGGAAGGAGCCAGGTCCCACTACCCTAAAGTTTAGGGATGTTCCAGTCCCCAGAATCCTGGGGGTCACAGCCCACCTCCCATTTCAGGAGGACTCAGCAGCACCCACGGGTGCTCCCAGGGCCCCACCCCAGCATCTCCAGGAGCCCCCGCAGCCCAGAGCGCTTCAGAAATCCCAGTTTTATTTCAGATCAGAAACAACCAACCAGGAAGAACAAAAAAAAAAAAAAAAAAAAAAAACCAAAAACAAAAACAAAAAAACCCCCAAACAAAAACACCACCCCAAAACCCCCAAAAACTCCAAAGAATGAGAAACGGCCCCAAATCCGAACCAGTCCGTGCCCAGGTGGGTGCTACATACAGGCTGGGGGTTCCGGGGCGTGCGGGGCTCCCCGGCCTCGGGGTCGCTCCGGCTCTTCCCAAGGGGGGTGGGCTCAAAGTGCATCAAGCAGGAGGTCAGGAATGTCCCCGCACCGGGCAGGTGGGGAAACCGAGGCACGGCACGGGGCCGGGCCGGGACAGGAGGGACGGGAAGGGGCTTTGGGGGGGGGGGTGGAATCCAGCCCTTGGCAGCCAAGTCCATGCAAACGCTCCCGGCTCTAGGAACCGTCTCAGGCGCGTGTATTGCTTAGGGGATGATTTGGTTTATCCTAAATACGAGCTCTAATGCTAGATCGGAGAATCCGACGGGACCCGCCGCGGGAGGGGGCTCACGGGGCTCCATGCACGTCACATGCACTCACGGGTCGATTTTGGTCTGGCGAGGGGGGGTCGGCGTGTCGCTGTCGCCACCAAAAGTCTCCGCGCTCCGCCAACAGTGGCGACGGCAGCGCCCGGCGCGGCTCTGTCCCCTCGGCTGCCCCCCTCCCGGGGGGGTCACGTCTCTGGGCCACGGATGGATGTACACAGAGATATTTATAGATATTTATAGGTGTCTCCTCCTCGCCGTCGCTGCGGGGCCCCGGCGGCGGGGGCACCCCGTTACTTCATCCCGCTGCGCAGCACCTGGTTGGCGGCGATGAGCATCACGCTGATGATGAAGGCGATGGCGAAGGCGCAGATGAGGCTCTTCCGCACGCAGGTCTGGCGGATCTGCTGGCTGGAGCAGGCTGGGGGTGGGAGAAACACCGAGTTACCCCAATGCCAAACGCGCTCTCCTTGTGCTGAGGGTAACCGGTGCCATCCCCGCGGCTTTTGGCATTCCCGGCGCCCGGCACTCACTCTCCACGTCGACGGGGCACTCCTCGGCCGTGCCCATGTGGCTCTCCTCCTCCGTCATGATGATGTTCTCGATGTCCTTCATGGACAGGTGCTCGCAGAAGGTGTCGTACAGCAGCCGCTTCAGCTCGTCCACCGTCAGCTTCTGCATGTCACACTGCCGGGGACGGGGGGGGCGAGGGGTGATCCCATGGCCGGCAGCACAGGGGGCTCCGGGGTCCCCCAGAACCTTTGGGTGTGGTGGTTTGGGTGGATCACCCTGGAATAGTCTGGGGAAGGCCTGGTGACGCCCAGCAGAGCGAGGGGCACCCAGAGGGTGCTGGCACCAAATGTGGCGCGTTTGTGACAGGGGCATCAGTGACACTGATCCTGACCCTGATCCTGACCCTGACCCCAGCCCTGACCTTGAGCCCACCATTAAACCTGATCCCAACCCTCATCCTAGCCCTGACTCCAACCCAAACCCTGATCCTAAACCTAGCCCTAGCCCTGACCCTTAAACCACTGCTGACCCTGACCCTTAGGCTTATATTAACGCTAAACTGGAGCCTGAGCTTGATCCTAATATTAAACCTAACCCTGACTCTTAAACCAACCCACACCTCAACCTTGACCCAGAGCCTGACTTTCACCCTTTGCCCAACCCCAATTCCAGCCTTGACCCTCATCCTATCCCTGATCCCTGATCCCAGCCCCAGCCTTGGCTCTGACCCTGAGCCTTCCCTGGTGCTCTCAGTGCAGGTTCTGGGGTGCTGCCCCTGGGAGGGGCCTGGGGGTGTCCCATGGGGGCTGGGGGTGTCCCTGCATTCCTGTGGGAACTGGGGGTGTCCCTATGTTCCCCTGGGGATGTCCCTGCATTCCTGCGGGAACTGGGGGTGTCCCTGTGTTCCCCTGGGGATGTCCCTGCATTCCTGCGGGAACTGGGGGTGTCCCTGCGTTCCCATGGGGGCTGCGGTGTCCCTACCTTCCAGAAGACGGTGTCGAAGTCGGTGCCGTGGAACTTCTCCGGGATGCCCGAGGTGGAGAGCTTGGGTCCCAGCAATGTCACAAACTCCTCGAAGTCCACCTGCCCGTCACCTGTGGGTCACAGGGGTGGCCATCACCCCCTGCCTGGGCATGGGGGCACGTGGGACACTGCCCCTCCCAGAAGGGGCCCCATGGGTGGTCACAGGCCCCCCTAAACCAGTTGGGGACCCTCAGGATCGGTTGGGAACCTCCAGAAAATTTAGGGAACTTCCAGCTTTGGCCAGAATGCCCGATGCTGGATGGGGTCCCTAGTGGCAGCCAGGACCCCAGTGCACACTGGGGACACCCAATGTGAGCTGGGGACACCCTAATATCACCTCATTCCCCCACAGTGTGATCTGGCACCCCAGTGCTGGCTGGGGAAACCAAACATCGTCCAGGACATGAACACGAGCTGGACTCCAGTTCCAGCTGGGACCTCAATCTGGAGGCCTCCCAGGGCCATCTGGGGACCACAAATGTTGGCTGAGGACCCTCAAAACCAACCAGGGACTCCAACACTGGGTGGGGACCTCCAACAAAGTTTGGTGTCCCCAGCACCAGCTGGGATGGCAGCGTTGGCTGGGGTCCCCAGTGCTGGCTGGGGCTCTCACTGCCATGTAGGGACCCCCAGCAACATCTGGGGACCCCCAATGCCATTTGAGCCCCCTTCCAGTGGGACCTGGGGACACCCGGTGTCACCTGAAGCCCCCAGGACTGGTTGGGAAAGCCCAACACTATGCAGGATTCTGAACAACAGTTGGACCCCGAATTCCAGCTGGGACCCCAATTCCAGCTGGGACCCCGGTGGTGGCCATCCATGACCCTGGTGGTGGCTGTGACCCTGGGGGTGCTTGGTGGCCGTCCTGGCCGTGTCCTCTGGCAGTGGGGGACGCTGGCGTGGGGCTGTCAGGGCAGCACTAACCATGAATAATGAGGGGAGCGGCGCCTTGGCAGCGCTGCTGGAAAGGCTTTTAAATGGGGAAAAAAGGAAAAGCCATAAATTAAGGAGCTCTTTCAGGTCCCGGTGGGCGAGGGAGGGGTGGGGACAGGGTCACGGTGGCAGCGAGTGCTGGAGGGTGTTGAGGACGTGACCCAGGGTGCAGGATCCACCCTTGGGTGCGGGATCTGGCAGGTTTAGTGATCCCATGAGCGTCCAGGATCCTTAAATCTTCCCGAACAAAGCTGCAGTGGCGATGATGATGATGACGATGATGGATGAGCTCCAGTGGGAGGCAGAGCCTGGGTCAGGCTCATCCCACATCCCGTGCCGTGTCCAGCACGAGGGGTGGGAAAATGGGAGGACTGTGCGTTTCTCCCAACCGTGGGTCCCGTCCCTGTCCCCAGCCCTACCGTCCATGTCGAGGCGCTGGATGATGACCTCCAGCTCCACCTCGTTGGGCATGTACCCCAGGGAGCGCATGGCCGTGCCCAGCTCCTGCTTGGAGATGAACCCGTTGCCATCGCGGTCGAACACCTTGAAGGCTTCCCGGATCTCTGTGGGGGGAGCAGGAGTGGGTCCGGCTGAGCTCCGCGCTCCAGCACCCACGGAACCCCTCTGGGGATCCCACCCGCCCCTCCGGCCTCCCCAGAAGGCTCCGAGCTCCCCACCAGACCCCGAATATTCTCTCCAATTCCCGTCCCCCGCTGGCCGCACCCACCCTGCCCTTGCCCCTGGCACGGCCGAAACCGTGGCATTCTGCCCTAAAAACGCATCCCTGGGGGTGCCTGAGCTTGGGGTGCCACCAGCTGGGCGCTGCAGTTGGGGGCATCCCCACGGTGCCGCAGCTTCCAGGGAGCATTCCTGAGCACCCGTGGGGGGCTGGGGACTGTGCCCATCCCGGGGTCCCGGGATGGTGGGCTGGGATTGTGCCCCATCCCACGGTCTTGCGTTGGGTCTGTGCCCCCATCCTGGGGTCCAGGGGCGGGTGCTGGAGCTGTACCACACTTTACCCAAAAAACAATCCCAAATCTTGACGGAATTGCTGCAGTGCTCAGCACTGTTGGGCGCAGAGGACCGAGTGGGAGGTTTGGGGGTTTCTGGCTCAGAATGAACCCCTGGGATGTGGGGGAAGATCCCTGCAGGGTGGCAGGGAGACACTGCAGGGAAACTGAGGCACGGCCTGAGTCCATTGACTCCATCCCACCTCCTGCTGCACTCAGGACTCTGCTCCTTTTTGGGGCAGTTTCTGGCTTTTTGATGCCACCTGATGTGCAAAGCTGGAACCAGGCTGATGGAGAGGAAGGACCAGGGAATTTGTACTGTGGGAGAGTGGGAAGCCAGGCCAGGACCTGGAGCCTCTTCCTTCTCCATGTGGCTGCCAGGGAGATTTGTGCTGGAGGATCCCAGCAGGAGAAATGGGCTCAAAACCCTGGGTTTGGGGGAAAAAAAACATATTGGGTCACAGTACCGACCTCAAGGGTTTGGGAACATCGCTGCCTGGGTGGTGTCACATGGGCGATGTCTTTGAGGTGTTTTGGGGGACTTTTGTGGAATTTTGGCTGTCAGTCTGAGCTTCTCCATGGCCAGTGTCCCTGCCTGGGCAGAGAGATCCTCCAGCTTCTCCCCGTGCTCCTGGGGGGCCTTGCTACACTCCAGGCACCCCCAAAATTCATCCTTCAAGGACGTCATCCCAAGGAGCTCCAAGGTGGCTCCTCCTCAGATGGTTCGGGGTGTTGGAGGACAGACAAGGACGTGTCCTGACAGTGGCCAGGGTGGGGTCCTGGCTCCCCCCTGAGCACCCCCTGCCCCAGCTGCGCCCCAACTCTGCTCAGCCCCAGTGTGAAGCCATGTCAGGATGTCGCCGGTGTCCCCCAAACCCGGGGACAGGGGGAAGGGAGGAGCCCCTGGGTGCCTGGCACCTTGTGGGGTCCCCTGGGGCTCCCAGCACCGCCAGCGATCCCCAGTGCTGTGCGCAGGTGGGTGCTGAGGGAGGAGGGGACATCACACTGGGAGCCAGGGACGGGGTGAACTGGGACAGCAGCCGGTGCTGGGACACGGGGAGTGGGCACACGGGCACCACGGAGGGGTGTGAGCACACACGGACACACAGACACAGAGACACAGACACACAGACACACACAGACACACACGGAGACACAGACAGACACAGAAACACACACAGACACAGAAACAGACACACAGACAGACACATACACAGACAGACACAGACAGACACATACACAGATGGACACAGACAGACATGGAGACACAGACACAGACACACAGACAGACACAGACACATACACAGACAGACACAGAGATACAGAAACACAGACACACAGACAGACACAGAAACACACACAGACACACAAGCACAGAGAGACAGACACACACTGACAGAGACAGACACGCAGATAGACACACTGACAGACAGACACACCAACACACACATACACAAACAGAGACACACACACACAGACACACACAAGACAGACACACAGACACACACACACAGACATCCCTGTGACACCCCTGGCAGTGACACCGGACCTGTGTGCGCACACACGGACACACATCCCTTATGGTGATGCTGTGCTGGTGTCACACACCAGCACCTTGCAGGGATGTGCCCAGGTGTGCAAACACACACACAAACGTACACACAGACACAAACATACACACAAACGTGCACACACACACAGACACAAACACACACACAAACACACACACACACACACAAATGTACACACAGACACAAACACACAGACACACACACAGACACAAACATACACACAAACGTGCACACACACACACAAACGTACACACACACACACAAACATACACACAGACACAAACGTACACACAGACACACACACAGACACACAAATGTACACACAGACACAAACACACGCAGACACACAAATGTACACACAGACACAAACGTACACACACAAACACACACACACATGCATAAACACGCAAACACACACCCATAACATACAAACACACAAATACACTCACACAAACACACACAAACACGCACACACACACAAACACACAAGCACACACATGCACAAACATGCAAACACACCCCCATAACATACAAACACACACACATACACTCACACAAACACACACACACATACAAACACACACAAACACACACAAACGCAAACACCCCTTGCACTGACACTGCGTGCACACACAGGGACACAACCACAACCACGCTGCAGCAACGCTGTACCTGTGTGTGCGCACACAAACATTGCGGTGATGTGTGTGAGTGTGCAAACACGCCCCAAACACCTTGGAGCGTTGTGCTCGTGCACACACACACACACACGGGTGCGCTCACAACCCCCTTGCACTGATGTGCATGTGTGTGGATGCAGCACACACTGACACCTTGCATGGGTGCACCTGTGCCTGTGCACAAACACACCAACACCTTGCACTGAGGTACTCGTGCATGTACACAAACACTTTCCTTGCAGTGCTGCTGCTCTTCTGCACACGCGTGGACGCGCACAACCACAATGCAGTGGTGCTGCACCTGTGTGCACGCACCAACACCCGGCACAGCTGCGTTTGTGCGTGCACACACGCGCTGATGCACACACAGCCCCATTGCAGTGTCATCCCTGCGCCTGCACTCCCGCAGCCCCTGTGTGTGCACACGCATGGACACGCACAACACGTCACGGCGATGCCGCGCTTGTGCACACTGACACACGAACACCGTGCACAGCTGCACTTGTGCCTGACACAGCCCCACTGCAGCAAAGCTGTGCTTGTGTTTGCACACACACACACACACACAGACCCCACCATGTTGCAGCGATGCTGAAGTTGTGCACAGGCACACAAACACCCTCTGCAGCAGGGCTGTGCGTACGAGCCCGTCCTGCTGTGACGCTGCGTGTGTGCACACTCACACAAACACCTCCTGCAGCGAGGCTGTGCATGGGCACACGCACGTGCTGCAGTGACACAGAGGCCGGCACAGCCACGCAGGCAGTGACACCGGCACAGCCACGCACACGGAGCCACCCTGCAGCCAGGCCAGGCGTGTGCACAGATGTGAGCACACCGAGGTGTGAGCGCACCCACAGCGCGGTGCGAGGGGGCTGTGCTGTGCCTGTGCACACACGCAGCCCCTGCAGTGAGGCTGTGGCAGGCACGTCAGCGCACACGCGCGCCCTGCAGAGCTGCACACGCACGCACGCACACACAGCCCTTGCACACTGGTGTGAGCTCCTGCTCGGGGCTCCCAGATGGATTTTGGGGCTCCCCTCATTCCCAGCCCTGTGGGTTCTTGCCTCAGTTTCCCCACGGGGATGCCGAGGGCTCCAGGTTTGATGCCGGCCCAAGGGTGCTCTCCCCAGGCAGAGTGCAGGCATGTGTGGGGTCACCCCCGTGCCTCAGTTTCCCCCTGGTGCCGGGTCTGGAGCAGGGGGTGCTGCACCCCTTTCCCTCAGGTTCCCCAGGGACACCCCAAAGCCGGGCACCGCCAGTGCCCGTCCCGCCGCCCCGGCAAACTTTTGGGGTGGAAAAAGCCATTCTGGTGGCGGCCGGCTGAGCTCGGCCCCTCTCATCGCACGGGCGGGCAGAGCCCCGCCGGCCGCTCCTCCCGGCCGGAGTCCGGTGACACCGGCACCGCGTGGAGCCGCCGTGACCCGGGGGGTGACACGGGTGACAGCCGCCCCTCGGGTCCCCGCGCCGCCAGCCTCTGTCATATTATGACAGCGGGGAGGGGGTGACCCCCCCGCGCCGCGGAGGGGAAACCGGCCCCCCGCCACTCTCGCCGGTCCCTGCTGTGTCATATTGCCACAAGCGGGGGCCCGGGACCCCCGCACGCCTCCCCGCTTCAGCTTTCCGTCTTCCCCTCCTCCTTCTCCTCCTCCTCCTCCATCCATCCGCATCCCGCTCGCCCTCAGCTTCCCCACGGCGCCGGGGGAAACGCGCACCCCGACTGCCCCACGGCCGCATCCCACGGGATGGATTTCCCGGACCCCCAAACCCCCTCACCCCGCAATCCCACGGGATGCCCCCCTCACCCGCCCTGATCCCCAGGCAGCCCCCCGAACCCGCTCACCCTCCAGCTCATCCTCGGGGATCTCCACGGGGCGCTGCTCGGCGAGGATGTTGGGGACGGTGTAGATCCCCCGGTACATCAACGCCGCCGTCACCGGGTGGAAAGGCATCTTCGGGGCTCCCCAAAACCCAAAGTTTAAACCCAAATCTCGTCGGGTAGCGGGGGAGCTCCCCCCGCTCGGTGCCGCCGGACGCTAAACACAAGTTGCCGGTACCCGCCGCCCCCCGCCCGGTGCCCACCGGCCAGGGGGGGCCGGCGCTCCCCGTCCTCCGGGGCCGGCGGCGGGACGGGGCTGGCGGCCGAGCCCCTCACCGCGGAGTCAGGGCGCGGGGGGGCTCCGCTGGGGGCGGCCCGCTTCCCCCGCGCACATGCCCTCCCGAAGTGGAAACGGGAGGCGAAAGCATCCAAGCCCCGGTTAAATCCCGGTGGAAGCGGCGGCGGCGGGGGGGACGGGGCTGGCCATGCCGCTCGGGGCCCCCACCCTGCGCCCGGAGCCCCCGAACCTCCGCCCGGGGCCCCCCTTCCGCCGGCCCCGGGCCGCTCACAGCCCCCGGGGAGCCGCTGCCACCGGGCCACGCTCCCCGGTGGGGCCCGGCATGGCGGGGCCGAGGTTGAAGGCGGCCTCTTCGTCTTCCTCCTCCCTTCTCCTCTTCTTCCTCCCCGCCAAGTGTCCCGGGCAGGCCGGGGCTCGCTGCCGCCGCGGTTCAGCCCCCGCCGCGCACCCGCCGCCCCCCCCGCCGCCGCCGGCAGCCGGAGCATCCTCGGCCCCGGCCCCGGGAAGCGGCGGCGGAATCCGGGGAGCGGCGGCGCCGGGCGGGTTTTGAACGGTCCCGCCCGGGAAATGGGGCTGGGGGCGGGGGGGAGGTGGGGCCTCCCCCCGGGGGGGCTGCGAGGGGGGGGCAGTGCGGCAACGACGGGGGAGCGTCCCGGGCCGCAGGGAGGGGGAGTGGGAGACGCTGGTACCGCGGGGGGTTGCTCGGGGGGCTGGGGGTCGGCGGGCAGGGCCAGGGGGTTCCTGCGGCACCCCCTGTCCCCGCGGGTGGCACCCCGGGGTCCCCGCGCACGGCACCGCAGGCTCCCTGCGCGTGGCGCCCCGTTGGTGGGGCAGTCGCCGTGCCAGGGTCCCTGCAGGGTTCTGGGACCGTCACCATCCCAAGAGGCCGTGACCCGCATGTGGCACCCCAAACCCGGACATTCGTCGCCCCCGGGTCCCTGCGCGCGGCACCCCGGGCTGTCATCGCCCCGAGGTCCCTGCACACGGCATCCCGTGCCCGGGCAGTTGTCACCCCCGTGTCCCCCCATTGGCACCCCGAAGCCCCTCCGCGTGCCACCCTGTGCCAGCCATCACCGCGAGCTCCCCGGGGTTCTGCGGGGCGACAGGGCCAGACCTCCTGCTCCCACGGCACGGAAAAAATGAGCCATGGAAGAGGCGGGAGCGGGGCCAGGAGCGAAGCCCTCCATCCCCGTCACCCTTTCCACTCATCTCCTGTTCGCCCCCAACCCTGGTCGCATTTTTCACCTTATTTCTCACTTGGACGTTGACTGATCACAGCAGGGCTCCTGTGCCAGGGCAGGTCCCCACCGTGCCGTGCCGTGTCCCCGCCGGGCCGTGTCCCTGTGACATCCCTGCGCTCAGCACGCGGCAAGGATCGCTCCCAGCACCGGGCACGCCTTCCCTCCCAAATCCCGCTGTCCCCCTTCCCCGGGCCGGGCTGTGCTGGGACAGCCCGGCCCGCTGGGAGATGGGCGATCTCGGTGTCCCCTGTGCCTGGGTGGCATCTCCGCAGGTGGGGACAGTGGCACGGGGAGGCTGCCGAGGCTCCTGCTCCGCGCGTTGGGAGGTGCCTGGTGGGAGGGAAGGGTCTGGGGGCCGGAGGGACGCGGTTCCCTGAGCTGGAACAGGGTGGGAGAGGGAAAAGGGGAACAGTTGGCACCTCCCAGGTTCTCAGCGGACACCCAAGGGTGCGTCAGAGCGATGGGGAAACTGAGGCACAGCCGGAGAGGCTCCAGATGTGCCTCTCATCTTGGCACTGCCACAAGAACCCCAAAACACTTAGAACAGGATTCCTGCTGCTCCAGCCGCTTCACCAAGCCCCCCCCCCCCGCCTCCTGCAGCGGCCGCTGACACGTGCTCAGCCTCAGCCCTTTCGCCGCTGCCGGGAATTCTCGGGCTGCTCCCACCTCCCGTGTCCTGACCCCTCCATCCCCCGGGATGGAGCCCGGACCCGGCTCCGGGGCTGCCCCGAGCCCGGCGCTGCCTCCCGACGGCGCTGCCGCTGCGGCCGCCCTTGGCTTTAACCAGCTGGGGTCCCCTTTAAGCTATTTTTTAGTTGGGAGAAATTTCCCTCTCCGGCAGCAGAAAACCACCGCGCTCCGGAGAGGGGATTTCAGGGATGTGCAATCCCCGATGCTATGGGGTCTCAGCTCCCAGGGCAGGGTCGTTCCTCCCTGGGGACTCGTGGCTTTGCGGTGGATTTTCCCAACTCTGCTGAAATTCCCTCCTCCCCTGGAGCCCGCCATGGGGTTGGGGCTCATGGATCTGTGCCCCACAGGGAGTCTCCAGCGTCCGATACCGCGGCTGAGTTCCCAGCACGCGAAGGGGGAAGTGCTGATAATGACAAGTGGCTCTTTGGGCGAAACAACCCCCAGAAAAGCAAAGCCTGATCGAAAATCTCCTCACACACACACATCCCCACACACACCCCTTTTTTTTTTTTTTTTTTTTTTTTTCTTTCTTTTTTTTTTTTTCTTTAACAGATCAATTTGCTCCTCGATGTTAACGAAGTTCCCTCCCAATTAATTCTCCAGAGGCCCTGGGCTGGAAACTCATTAATTTGTCACCACCCAAATAAATCCCAGCAGGAATATCAGGGCCAATTTCTGGGCTTTTCCCCTCAAATCCCCAGCGGAGCTCCCTGCGCAGTGACAGGAGTGTCGGAGCCTCCTTCCCCGGGGATGGGGCCGTCGGTGATCCCGGCTCCCGCTCCCTGGGGATGGGGTGGGCAGGCGGCACAGGGCGGGGGGGAAGGAAAATTAATTACGTTTGGAGCCCTGATTGGGTTTTTGTTCATCAGGGCTCTCCGTGCCTTCCCGGAGCCCAGCTCGGCCCCACTGCCCTCCTCCTCAGGGGATGAAGGCTGGGACGAGCAGCGCTGGCTCCCTGCGCTCCTCCCCACGGTCCCCGTGAATTCCTTCGCTGATTCTGTGGGGAGAAGCTCTGGGGTTTCCTCAGAGCTCAGTCCTAAGGCGATGGGGTGGAGGCAGTGGCGCCCCAGGGATTTCAGCTGAGATCCCAGCCCCGGCCGCTGGGATGTTGGGAACGTTCCTCTCCACGATTCCCCCTTTACCTCACCCGGGGCTCGGGCCAGCCTTGCCAGCAGGTCGGTGCCACCTCTCCCCTCTGTCCCTTTGTCCCTCTGGAGACAGCAGCACTTTCCCAACGCTCCCAGGTGTTTTCCTAATTAGCTGATCCCGCTAATGAGGCTGGAGAAGCTCGATCCAGGCCCGGTGTTCTGTGGTTCATTTGGAGCTTCAGGGAGATCTCACTGTCAAGGGCCCTCGCTCTGGGTTCACATCCCAACATTAACGTCCTTATTTCTTTCAGGAATTTGAGGGGATGGAAAGGGAAAGGACTGAAGTGGCTCTGGCACACGGATGGGACTGATTGAGCGTTAATTAATCTGCTCCTTGTTCATCCCTCCCGTGGCAGCTCTGAGGGGCCCTTCTGGCTCCTCCCTGCCCAGCCGAGACTCCCGGGCTCCCTCCTGCCCTGAGGGATGTGATGGGGATGAGGATGAGGAAGGGGATGTGATGAAGATGAAGATGAGAATGGGAGGAGGATGAGGATTGGGATGGGGATGACGTGAGGACAGGGATAGAGGTGGGATGAGGCTGGGATCAGGGCTGGAAATGGGATGGGATGAGGATGGGATCCCTCACAGGAGTGGGGAGGGACGGGATGTGGACGGAGGTAGGATGGGGATGGGGCTGGAGATGGGATGAGGATGTCCCAAAGCCAAGGGAAAGCTGGCAGGGATGAGGAAACCTTCTGGCTGGGGATGGTACAAACCTGTGCTGGGCACTCTCAAATCCCTCAGGACAACCCCAGGGACCTCCCGAGAGCCTGAGGGGGCTGGGATGGGGATTGGCACCGCAGCATCCTCCAGACACTCCACTCCCCCGGGCACCGGGAGGGGACTCGAGCGCCCCAGGGGCGTCGTTGTGACATTTTAAAGTCACTGGCACCGAGCCCTCAAGGCGCTGGAGGCATCAATCTCCCGGGGCCGTGCTGTCAGGCGGGTATTTAGTGAAATGTTTCCTAAATGAACGCTTGATGGGAGAAGAGGGATGGCTGCAATGTTCCGAGCCACAAGGTTATCCCGGCTGCCGGCTCCCGGCGGCCGCTGGAAACCCGGGAAGGGCAGCGGAGAGAGCGCCTGGGGAGGGGACAGGAGCCTCCTCCCGGGACACTTGGGAGCAAATCCCACCCGCCGTGGGGAAACGCAGGGCACAGCTCCAGGCAGCTGCGGGAGGGAAGGAGGAATGGGAAAAGCTCGGAGAGCTCCGCTGAATTTGGGTTCTGAAAAGGGAAATATCCCTGCCAGAGGAGGAGGCAAGAATTCTGCTTAGGGGAAATTTTTCTTTATAGAAAAATGGCAAAATTTGAGATGAGCCTGTTCTCAGCACCCCTCCAATGGGATGCAGCCGGGGATGCTGAGGGCAGCGGTGACTCCGCTTGCTCCGGCCAGGAGATGGAGCAGGAAACAACTCCCAGAGGTCGCAGTCAAAGACCCTCAAGCTCATTAACAGCATCAGAACCAATGCTTTGGACAGCACAGCCTGCGCAGGGAGGAGTGCCGGAGCGCAGGGAGGGACCTGGCGTTTTCAAAAGGAACGGTGGTGGCTCCTGGAGGGAATTTTGCCTCCGGGACACCGGGCGTGGCTCTGCTCCCATCCCGCTGCTGGTGCAGAGTAACACCAGCTCCGTCTCTCCGGGATGCTGTCACCTGTTGCTGTGGGATGTCCTGCGGCGCCAGAATCCGGCGGTACCCAGCGCCAGGATGGGCAGAAAGGGACAGCAGGATGTCCCTGCAGGGCTGTGACAATGCCCAGTGTCGCTGTGGCCGAGCAGAAGGTGACGGCAGTGGCACTCCAACATTCCTGCCCCGGATCTGACCCCAGGGCAGGGATGGCAGCACGCCCCTGCCTGGTCCTGCACCCCACCAGGACCCCACACCCATCACACTTCACCCCAGACCCCACACTCGGCTCCAGGGATTCGCTCTCTGCTCGCTGGGAGCTGGAGCAGCTCCACATCCATTTGATCCCACCAGGTCCATGAATTACCCCTTCCTGGGCTGAGCGGGCAGCTCCGGTCCCAGCCAGGGGTTCCGGCTCCGCAGCTGCGGCTTCCTGCACGATAATAAATCCCCGATGAACCTGGCACAGCACGCGGAGCTTGCCGGGCCTCCGTGGGGAGCAGGGGGCCCTGGGTGCCAGTCCCCATCCAGGCTGCCTCTCCCCTCCCTTCTCCCTCTAAAAATTCCTTTCCCTCCCCTTTTTTTTCTCCCTGGAAGACAAAGGTGGGAGACACTGTGCCAGACATCGACGGGGATGGACAGGGATGGACAGGGATGAGTTGGGATGGATGGGGATGGATGGGGATGGGTTGGGATGGATGGGGATGGATGGGGATGGACAGGGATGGATGGGGATGGATGGGGATGGATGGGGATGGACAGGGATGAGTTGGGATGGATGGGGATGGATGGGGATGGGTTGGGATGGATGGGGATGGATGGGGATGGATGGGGATAGATGGGGATGGACGGGGATGGGTTGGGATGGACAGGGATGGATGGGGATGGATGGGGATGGATGGGGATGGATGGGGATGGATGGGGATGGACGGGGATGGATGGGGATGGATGGGGATGGACGGGGATGGATGGGGATGGACGGGGAAGGGTTGGGATGGATGGGGATGGATGGGGATGGGTTGGGATGGACAGGGATGGACGGGGATGGACGGGGATGGATGGGGATGGATGGGGATGGACAGGGTTGGACGGGGATGGCGAGGGATGGACAGGGATGGGTGGGGATGGCAGGGACAGTGCCGGGCTGGCAGCTGTCAGCCAGGGGGATCGAGGTCCCCACGTGCTCCAGGCACTGTCCAAAAAGAGCAGGATCTAGCTGTGATCCCTGGGAACAGCATTTCACCTCCTCACCTGCCTAGAGCAGTGGGTGCCCTGAGCACCCCAGGGTGCAGGGGGACACTGGGGGCTGGGGCAGCAGCCCCTGGGCTGCACAGCCAGGCCAGTGCCATCCCTGCCTCAGTTTCCCCATCCATCCCCTCTGCCCATTCCAGGCTCTTTTCCTGAAGGATTTGCTGGCCAAAGCTGTGCACGTTTTGGGTGGGCTCTGAACCAGCGCCCTGACCCCTCTCCAGGACTGCTGGCCCCAGACTCGCCACCCACAGGTCACCCTGTTTTCCCTCTGTCCCTTTCATCTCCAGCTCTCGAAATTTTGTTTTATTTTTGAGAGTATTTAATGGTTTGGAGGTGAAATAATGTGAGTTGAGGAGACTTTGGGAGCCCCAAAGTGAAGAACTGCTGCCAAAGCACTCCGGTGCTGCCTGGGATTGGCCAAATCCCCAATTTCCTTCCTCAGGAGCCCGTGGCTGGGGAAGGGGCTGGGAGAGCTACATGGCAAAGGCTTTTTGATGGTTTCTTTTCCTTGAGCAATGGCAGCTCACACCAACCCACACCTGCAGCTCCTTTTGAGTTCAGTTTGCTAAAAAGGGAAAAAATCAGGGTGAAACTTCCTTTGACAGGAGAGAAACGGTCTGGGATGTGCCAGGGAGGGCGGGCAGGGAGGTGGCACCGGGCTGGGAGCGTGAGAGGCAACACTGGGGGTGTGCAAAACTCTGAGAGCGCAAGGCTGGGAGTGTGGAAGGCTGGGAATGCTTTGTGCAGAGCCCCTGGGAGCAACAGGGACCTCTGTGCTGGGAGTGGATCCACGCTGGATCCATCCCTGGCTTCACCTGATGCCATCCTCAGGGCATCCATCCCTCCACACCCATCCCAGCACCTCCATCCCTCCACACCCATCCCAGCACCTCCATCCCAACACATCCATCCCAGCACCTCCATCCCTCCATACCCATTCCCTCTGCATTCCCAGTTTATCCCCCTGCCCTGCCCTGTGCTGGAAAAAAGCTCTTCTGGATTATTTCCAGGATGCAGGCGGTGCAGGTGACACACCAGTTGAATTCCTGTCACCGGAGGCCACGTGGGAAATCAGGTCACCCTCCACATCCCTCACCGGCTGCCTTCAGCCTCCCTAAAATTCCCGTGGGTATCCCAGTGGCATCCCTCTGGTGAAAGAAACCCCATCCCACCCCCCTCAGCCCTGCTTAAAACAACGAAAACCGGGAAAAATCCCCCAGCCCACCGGCGGGGACGAATCCCCCGGGGTTTTGCTGCCGGAGCGCGGATGAAAAGCGATCCATCGCCGACCCCGGAGGGACCGGGAACAGCGCCGGGGGTCGGGGCTCGCTGGGCTGGGCCGCTTTCATCCGTGATTAATTATAAAATTGAGGTCAATGCAGCACATCCTTTATTTATTCCAGGCGGGATGGGATCAGGGATGGCAAACACGGGGCTCAGCCCCTCTGGGCAGCCCAAACCCCTTTTTCCCTGAAGGAGGGATGAAAAGAGCCCCGAGGGATCGGGGACAGCGGGACCCCGGAGCTCTCCCGATCCCGCGGGAGCTGCCGGAGGGATCCCAGCACTGCAGCTGCGCTTCCCACTCATCCCGGCACCGCTAACTGCGGCAGCCGGGCTCCGAGCAGATTTCCCAAAGAAAAAAAAAAAAAAGGAGAAAAAGCCTCAGCTCCCATCCTAGTGCTGTGAATTTTTATTAAAACAAGAGAAAACAGTTATTCCTTCGGAGTACAACAGTCCAGGGAATGGGAAAGCGGCTGTGCCAGGCCACAGCCATCCGAACTGCAGCCACGTGCGGGGAATCGATCCCAGGGTTTAAATAAACGGGGTTGGGATGGGATTTACTCCACGCCAAGCCCCGGGCTGAGCCCCCGGTGAGGCTGTGGGTGAGGTGAGGTTGTGGGAAGGAGGGATCGGGGGTCCCGAGGGGATGGGAGGGATCCTCGGGGCAGCACCGGCTCTGCTGGAGGGTAAACGCAGCTGGAAGAGGATTCCATCCGAGCGGGGCACAGGATTTGGGACGGAGACAAGGAAGGGAAGGTCAGGGCATCCCTGTTCCCCCGGCGGGGGGGGTCACAGCAAAGGCACCCGCGATGGGACAGGCAGGAGCAGGCAGCCCCGGGCCCAGCCCGGGAGAGCGGCATTCCCGGGGGGCTCGGAGGGGCCGCGATGCCCTGGGATCCAGGGGAAGCCCAGCCCGGAGCCCCTGGATCCCCCCAGCCTGAAGCTGCCCAGGTTTGTCACAGTTTGCAGGAACAGTAAGGTTTCATTTGGTTGGCACTAGCTGTTCTCCCGCTCCCTGTTCCCAGCAGGGAGGAAGAGGAGGAGGAGGAGCCCTTCCTCCCACTTCCTCTCCCCAGGGAAGCAGCCCAGGATCCCCCCCAGCCTCGGGTCCCTGTCCTCCCGCTCGCTGCTCCTCTCCCACCCCAGCGGGCGCCGGGAGAGCCAGCGCGACGCTCCTGATTTACAGCACTCCACTGGAACATGCTCGGGATCCTAATGGAGCTCCCGGCACCGCCGAGCGGGGGCTCCGGGCTGGCACACAGGAGAAGGCAATCCAGAGGGGCGACAAGCCCTGCCAGGGAGACCCTCGGGCACGGGCTCACTCCTCTGCTGGCTGCCAGGGTGGGAAGGCACGGCCGCACCCCGACCCCGGCTCCAGGGAAAAGCCTGGAGGGCCGAGCCTGGAAGCAATGCTAGAAAAATAAGGAAAAAAAGAAAGCTGGAAATCCCAAGAAAACAAAGTGTCGGGATGAGGACTGAAGGGCTGCTAAGGTAGCTCCGTGGGCAGCCGGCCCCGAGTCCGTGGGTGTGCGGGGGCCGGAGCAGCCGGCGGGGTGTGGGCTGATCCCTCCGGGAGCCCCCGGCTCCGGCTGGGCGGGACGCGCCGGGAAGCAGCAGCGGTGCGGAGCGGGTGTTTCTCAGAGCTCCTCGAAGAAGGCCACGCGGGACTTGGTGCTCTGTAGGGTGAGCTGGAAGAGAGCAGAGCCGGGTCAGGGGGCACCCCGACCTCCCCCAGGAGGGAGCCGCTGCCTGGATCCCTCCGAAAATACCAGGGAACGTCGAAGCCCGGGGGTTGCGGAAGCCGGGGGTCGTGCAGCCCCCACCGCAGCAAGCACAGCCCGAGGGAAAGCGGGGGCAGAGACTCCGTCAAGGTCATCGGCACGGCTGAGGCTTCCAGGATGCGGAATACAAGGGAGACCGGATCCAAGGAAACACCTCAGTGAGTGAGAACCCACAGCTCCAACAGTCACCGGCCGTGTCCCCTCTGCCACCACACGGGGCCCATCCTCCCCATGCTCACATGAACCCCATCCCACCACCTGGGATCCATGCAGCCACCCTGGGATCTCATCTCATCCCATCCCATCCCATCCCATCCCATCCCATCCCATCCCATCCCATCCCATCCCATCCCATCCCATCCCATCCCACCCTGCTCCCTCTGTCCTGCCAGAGGTCAGAGCTGGAGACCCTCACTCCCAGGACTGTCCTTGCAGGCTCTGCAGGCCATGGAAACCCTTGGAAAGCTTTCCACAGCCATCCCAAAAATAATACCCTACGGAGCAGCCGCGAGCCCATCTACTAACGGGCCAAAGAAGATAAAAGAAATCCTGAGCGGCGGGGAAGAAATCCCAGGATTTACAGACAACCACCCAATGGAGTGCAGCAGAAGTTCCACCTTCCAGCCAGCTGCTGGAGCACCAGGAGTTTGCCAAAGCAGGCGGCTAATTGCCAGGGCTTCGTTTCAGCTGGATTAAGCACGGTGCCTTCCGCTGGGAATGCCGGTTTTGCTGAGACAGGAATCCTGGGATCACCTCACAGCGAGCTGAGCCCCTCAACGGAGCCGTCAGGCGCTTTTCCCCCTCCCTGCTTCTCCCCCATGGCTTTTCCTCAGTAATTCCTTCACAGCTCTAATGCCAGGCAGAAAAAAAAAATCTGTATTGCAGAGGAAATTTCTGCAAGGGCTCAATAATCTTCCTTGGCAGCAGCTCCTGGGCCAGGGCTGGCTCTCCTCTTCCTCAGCATCCCCTTGGCTGCTCCAGTGTCCCCTCCAGAGCTGGCTGGAAGGTGGGTGAGGTGGGACAGGGATTCTGTGTTGCAGGCAGAGTTTTTCCTCTCTAAGGCTGGAGAGGGGAAAAAGAAGGAGCAGAGAGCCCCAGGCTGCTGCCAGACCCACTGCTGGGGCCATCTGACAGGAAGCCCCATTCCTGGAAATGTTACAGGGCCTGAAGGGGTCCAAAAGAGCTGGAGAAGGCCTGGAGCAACAGGGTAAGGGGGAATGGCACCCACTGCCAGAGGGCAGGGCTGGATGGGAGATTGGGCAGGAATTGTTCCCTGGCAGGGTGGGCAGGGCCTGGCACAGGGTGCCCAGAGCAGCTGTGGCTGCCCCTGGATCCCTGGCAGTGCCCAAGGCCAGGTTGGATACTGGGGCTTGGAGCAGCCTGGGACAGTGGGAGGTGTCCCTGCCCATGGCAGGGGTGGCACTGGGTGGGATTTAAGCTCCCTTCCAGTGAGGAGCAGGACCAGGATCAGGGATCAGCTCCAGGCAGCTGCCTCCTCACACCCCACTGCAGCCAGGCACCGGAATCACCCAAGAGGAAACCAGGGCTGCTCCTCACTGCACCCCGACTCTCCACTGCCTGTGCCAGGTGGGAAAAGTCTCCCCTTCCCTTTTTCCTTCTTTTATTGTTGTTTTCCTCACTGTGGAGTGCAGGCAGAGCTATCCTTGCTCCCACTGGGAGCACCACACGGACCAGTCCCGAGGGATGCGCTGGGGGAAGATGGAAGAGCCCAGGGGAGCTCCGGGGCCATCCTGACTCATCCCAGTGGGCGCCTTGAGGGCACAGGGAGCTCTCAGCAGGGAAATCCCACTCCCTCAACTGCTTTTCTTTTCTTTTCTGCACTGGGATGTGAAAGCAAAGAGGAGAGCACCGCCCTGTGCTGGCCTCTCCATCATCTGCTGTGGGGAAAGCCTCCAACCCCTCCAAAAACTCTCCGCAGTCTCTGCATCCCCTTTTTCCTGGCCAGGCAAGGAGAAATAAATATCCCTCCCCGTAGCGTTACGCTGTGCAGGGTGATTAAGAGGGAGTTACATCCTCGTCAGTGCAGAGAAAAGGAAAAAAAAAATTGATTTACAAGCAGTATTATGATAATCTCCTTCCTGCAGGAGGGAGGGTGGGCTCCCGATGCTCTACCAGAGCCATCAAGGAAAATTTAGAGGGAGAGAGAGGCAGCGCAATTAAGCGGCCTGAGCTCAAATGAATCAAGATCTGAGGAAGGGAAGAGAGGGAAGAGTCCTGCTCCCTGCATTCCTGCACCGGGGCTCCTCCGAGCCCGCTGCTACCCGGACTGATTGGATTTAGGAAACACAAACAAACCGAAGCAACCCAATAAGTGCGCGGCAGCACGGGCGGTGTGGAGCAGGTAACCCGATAACTGCAGGCACAGCACTGCCGGGGCTGGGCAAACACAACCCAGGGAAACCCCCAAGGCTCCGGGGCCAGCCCCAAAGCACCAGCGAGAGGAAGGGGCTGCAGCTCACCTGCCCCCAAGCCTCCCCCAGCAGGGAGAGGTTTAAGGTGTCTCATTTCCTTGCTGTTTCCTGGTTTCTCCTGAAGCATGGCCAGGCTGGAGGAGAGGGGGACCCGTGCCACCCTCCCCCACCGTGCGATGCCAAGATGTTTTCCTGCTGCTGGGAAGATCTACAGTCGTTGCTGATCGTCATCCAGCGCTCCACACACTAAATCCTCTTCATTCCCCACTCGCTGCCCTGGTGCCTCTCTCCATCGCTGCCCACTCCCCAGTCCCACCAGCCAGGTGGACCCTCCAATCCCCACTGTTACTTTTGAACCCAAACCCTATTTTCCTGTGATTCTTCCCATTTCCCTCCCCGCTCCTCTCTCACTCCCACGCTGCCGTTTATTCTCTCCCGAGCACAACTGTCCCCCAGCCCCCGACGCTTTGATGAGCCCATTTGAAAGGAGAAGATGACGCTCCATGTGAAGGAAACGCTTTTCAAAGGCTGCCACAGAAATAGCTGATAGGCCTGACGTTTCCTACTTTCCTCTTGTTCCTTTGTAAACAAGGAAAAGAGGCTGCCGTGTCCCAGTTTAACTGCCTGGGAGTTTCACGTCCCAGCTCCGAGGAGAACTGGGAAGAAAATGAACCTGGAAGGTATGTGGTCTCTCACACGTGGAGGTGTGTGGGCAACATCCACGTGGGATGAGCCTCCATCTCCTCCTGCACTTGGAAAATGTGTTCCCAGAGCTGCTCTGGCCACTTGGGTATCTCCCGGCTCCCACCTGCATCCCAGCCAGGTGCCAGGCTGAGCGAGAAGCTGGCAGCCTCCCTCATCTCTTCCAGCCTCACAGCTCCCAAGGAAACGGGAAACACCAGTGCTGCTGCTCCTGGGAAGTCCCTTGCTGGTGGTGAGCCCATTCTGCCCTCCCTTTCCAGCTGGGATTGGATTACAGCCCTGCAGGAGACTGAAGAGCGCCTCATCCCTGTCCCGAGATCCACAGGGAAGGGAGGCAGCTCAGCCTGCCCTGTCCCACCCAGGCGCCCTCCTTCTGCCCTTCCCAGAGCATTCCTTGTGCTGGTCCCTTCTCTCTGCAAGGGACACATCCTCCTCCTCTCAACAAACCACTAGTGTTAAACAGAACTATTCCAGGGAATCTGCAGTTCCAGAAGGGGAGAGATGAGGAAGGGAGTCCCCAGGAGGTGACAGGGACCCCACAGAAATTGTGAAGTCCCCAAGGGACACGTTTCAGCGATCCCTAGCACTCTGCTCACCCAGTGCAGGTGGAAAACAGAGAAAGTGTCTGCCCCAGCACCAGCCTCCCAGAATCCTTCCACCTGTCCAGATGATGAAGGAGCCTTGTGACATTTGGAGGTGGCACATCCTGTCTGCATGATGAGACACTGCCACCACCAGGCACCAATGTCCTGACAAGGACAGAGCACAGCCTGTCCCCAGGGTGCAGGAGCGGAGACAGGGCTGCAGAAGTCCCCCTGGCTCTGCCCCACTCACCCTTCTGTGCTTTCAGCTGGGAACTGTTCATTGGCTAAATCCAAAGGGGACCTTAAATCTCATCCAGCACCATCCCTGCCATGGCAGGGACACCTCCCACTGTCCCAGGCTGCTCCAAGCCCCAGTGTCCAGCCTGGCCTTGGGCACTGCCAGGGATCCAGGGGCAGCCACAGCTGCTCTGGGCACCCTGTGCCAGGCCCTGCCCACCCTGCCAGGGAACAATTCCTGCCCAATCTCCCATCCAGCCCTGCCCTCTGGCACTGGAAGCCATTCCCTGTGTCCTGTCCCTCCAGCCCTTGTCCCCAGTCCCTCTCCAGCTCTGCTTTAGGCCCTGCCAGGGGCTCTGAGCTCTCCCTGGAGCCTTCTGTTCTCCAGCCTGCACAGCCCCACCTGGAATATCTCCAGGCACCTCCACAATGATCATTGTCCAAGCCAAGGACAGCGCTGCACCACGTGCAGGATCAGAGCCAGGAGAGGAGCCAGCAGGATCTACACGATCCCCATGGGTCCCAGAAAGTGATTCCCTGGGATTGAGCTCAAGCCCTGGAGAAGCTGCTCTCGGCCACGTGAGAGCCTGGCAGGAGAGGCCAAGGCTGCCTGCGGAAGGACCAGAGGCTCAACGACAAAGCTGCTTGTCTGGGAGCAGGCGTGGAGATTTGCTCCTTGCCTGGATACTTCAAAGAGCTTAAATCCCAGTAAATAAGCATGACTGTGCAAGAAGAAAGCAACTGGAATCAAAGAGCTGATTGTGTTTTAGCAGCCTGTCCTAGGAGCTTTCCTGCAGCGGAGGAGATGAGGAAGAGGTGGGTTTTTCACCCTCTACCACAGCCTGAGTGACAAACCCTCCTGAACCGGAGCCAGCTGGAGCCACAGCACCAGCCCACGGCAGGGAGCTACGGAGAAGGGAGAGCAGCTTCCAGATGAGGTGTCTGTGCTGTGCCCACAGAGCTCATAAAAAGGGATTAGCATGTTAACCACGTAATTAAACACGAAAAACTTAGCAGGCGCCTCCAAAGGCAGGCGCCAAACCCCAGAGGTCACACTGCAGCGCTCACCGTGCAGCTGCTTTAATTATGGGGGTCCTCCTGGGCACTGGAGTGCTCCCAGCTGCCTGAGGAGTGTTCCCACAAACTGCCAGGGCTTCATTTTGCCTCCTTGTGCTCTGGCCACAAGTGGATACCTACCGTGGAGGTGGCTCAAGCCAGGTGGGATGGGATAGCGTGCTTCATCCATGGCCAGTCGGTCTGGAGACACCCAACACCTCCCCCGAGGTGGCCCAGACCTGCAGGGTCGCCCCTTTTAGCCTCTTCCGCAGGAAGTGCTTAACAATGAGAGCAGCCTGGTTTGGGGAACACGTGCAGCTCCCCAGGGCTGGCACAAACCCCGAACTCCAAGGATTTACAGCCCCTGGAATGGCTGGTGCAGTGAAGAACAGCACAGCTTGTGCTGAGTTGTCCCGGGTAAAACAACCTCCTGTCTCTGCTCCCAAGCTCCAGAGGTGCTGGGGAATTGCTCTGTCTTTTCCAAAAGCATTTCCCACCAGCTCTGCCACCTGTGAGTGTGCTAGCCCAACACTTCCCTGAGTTCCACGGACTCCAAGCTCCCAAAACCCCGTGGCTGTGCAAGAACCTCGCCCCAGGGCAGAGCAGGACAGCTTCCCCAAACTCACCCTCCCAAAGGAGGGAGCGGATGCTCAGCACATACAGCCTGTGGATCGAGGGAAATCCCTGGAGGAAAGCGGGCTCCAGGAATAAGAGAAGTGGCACTAACGGGGCAGGATCCCCGCGGCAGGAGGAGGTAAGGGACGGGCAGAGGCAGTGCAGGGTCAAGAACAACTCCTGGCCCCAGGTGTGCCGGTGACCTTCCCCTGGCACAAGAGCCACCTGCAGACACCAGCTGTCCTCAGTCCTCTGCTTCACCTTCCTGGGATGCTCCTCAAACAGGCAGAGCATCCTCGTGCTGCTCCGCTCCGACACGGAGCTGCGCATTTTTAGCCTGTTTTGACAGCGCTGGCGGCAGAGTTGATGGGGTTCGGCTGCTTGTTTGGGGTATTTTTTTCTACATCCTGAATTTCTTTTTGAAACAAACAAGAGGGGAAGGTGCTGGTTTATTTCATTAAAGGAATCTTCAAAGGCTGCCCTGCACCTCCGATGGATTCCCAACCACCGGTGCAAAAACAGGCATGCTGAATTATTTACGTGCCTCCACCTGAACTCCCCCTCTGAGGTTGCCAACTCAACTTCTGCCAAGAAAGAAGCTTCCCAGCACGGAGGATCAGGTGTAGGAACAAATGCAGAGAGGCTGGGGGTGCTCCTGAGGGAGGGAGAGCCGGGCTGGACGGTGACCGCGGGCAGCCGGTCCCGCTGGAGCGCAGGCAAGCTCATGCACGGGTTAGTGCCACAGCCAGATCCCAGCACCCCCACGCAGAGTACCTCGGAATAACCTACTTGGAATTCTCAAATGCAGATAGGTCTTCTGCCCTGGGCTTGAGGCTAAACCAGCAAAATAAAATGAACAACAAATAATAATAATAATCCCCGTGTGTGATACAAGGGCAGGTGATTTGTGGGATCTTAGGGCTCGCCTGGAGCCATCGGCAGCTTCCAGGTGAGACAGAGGGTTGGTGCCATTGAGGTACTGCTGGACTGAGATCCCATTCCCAGCGCCCTGTACTTCCTTGCCCTCACCACAGAGAAGACAAAAGCCCTGCTGACCTCCCTGAGCAGAGCAGGCTGTAATTTCCCTCTGATGTCTCCACTAATAGTCTATTATTTGGGAACCTTTGCTCTTGCTGAGACGCAGCAGCCCCGGAAGGGAGGGGACAGGACAAGACTCCATCTTCAAAGGGAGGCGAAGGGACGGTGCCGTGACAAGCCCTGACAGACACGGAAATGATGGCCCAGCCACCCTCCTTAAGGGAGACAAATGCGACCATCAGCTCTCCATGAACTCCTCTCTGTCAGAAGTGAAAATTTAGCGGTTTCTGTTTAAACCAAGGACTTGGAACACAGAGACAAATCCTACCGAAACCTACTGGGAGCAGAAACGCCTCCAGATTCTAAAATGACAAAAGGGGTTGTGAAGATTTTTATTTTCTCTGCTCTAGTGTGACAGGAACCTGAATAGCTCCAGGCCAGCACGGGGAAACTGGAGAGTGAGCCCCACTTGATTCATTTTCCTGCCCCAATTCAGTGATCACAAACTCCCAGCCATGAAAGTCGGCAAGAACTGATATTTCCAAATCCTTTCAGACATAACTCGTGGCTGGGAGTAGTAAAGAGAGCAGGATTTGTTTTCCAAGCCTGCAGTTGTTACCACAGCCTGCACCCCGTGCCGTACGGATTTCCGAATCCTTCCCGAGGCCAGCTGCCAGCGAAAAGCCAGCCAGGAAAAAGCCTTTGCAGGGGAAAAAAACCTTTGCAGGTGAGTGGGGCCGACCACCACCATCCAAATCCATCGTGGATGTGCCCCCAGCATCTCATTGCAGAGCCCAGCACTGAGGCAAAGGAAAAAGATGGGATGTAGAAATAAAGAAGGGGTTTTGTTGTGAGCTTTCGGGCGACCCCGGGTCAGCAGACCCAGGCAGCATCAATTTTTGGCTGAAGTTCCTCATGTCAGCCCCATTTCAGGAGGCAGGTGGCTCCAGGGAGCAGAGGTCTCACACCCCCTGCCAGCAAAGGCTTTGCTGTTAGTGACTGAAGCTGCACTACAGGTTCTCTAGAGAGATTAAAAGAGAGGAAGAGCTTTTGGCTTTTTCCACTGAAAGCTCCTAAGCCAGGAGTGTTTCTGCCCTCATTATTCACCAGACAAGCTCAGTGCTCGTAGGGAAAGGCTGCAATAGGCAGGGAGGGCTTTTCCTGTTCACTGGGGATGCAGAGCCCTTCCAACAACATCCCTGTACAGCTTGTAAGGTTCAGCAAGACCTTCAGCCCTGGAGACCCTCACATTCCTTCCTGCAGCACTGGAGAGACCAGGCTGGGTCAGGACACCAGGACCACCAGAGGCTGGAATTCTCTGATCAAAGCTAAGCAGCTGGGGAAGAAAGCCTAGATCTAACCATTTTATTATCAAAAGCAGGGTGACTTTAGGGTTCTTTTTAAAGGGTTTCACCAGGGGAGATACAAACTGGGGCCCTCTGATACCTTTTTAATAGTGTTGTGCTTGCTGTTGCCCCGGCTGGAGTTCTCGTTGTGCAAAATATCCAGAGCTGTCTCTCTCTCCTTGAGCTTCAGCGCCTCAATTTCTGTCTTCAGCTCGTTGAGCTGCTCCTGCAGGTGTTTACTCTTCTCCATGTACTCCACCCTAAAGCACACACACAGAAGAGCCCTGGGTTAGCACTGACCAGCTGTGCAGATATATTCTGTTATTCTGATAACAGAATTATAACAGAAACAGCTTTTCTTCATTATTTTTAGCGTGTGGAACTGATAATATCACTTTATAGCACACAGTGAGCTACTCAGGGCAATTATTTGTTCCTTATTAAAGGGGACCCAGACAGCCAACCCGGCAATAAAAGTGTAAGTTACATTATTATACAAAATTAAACCCAAGCCGGGTGGTAATTTAACTCTCCCAATTTGCAAGTGAAGCTGACAGATATTTACACCACACAGTGGTTTAAGCAGCTACTCAGGAGAGCTCTACACCCCTGCACCCCTTCCCAAACCTGCTCCACAACCCAAACCCACAGATCTTTCCATGAGGAAGGACCCTGATGTACTGACTTGTCATGTTGTAGAGGCATTTAGCTCTTAAGCTGTGTGGGAGCAAGTGCTGTCCCCAAAATATCAGGTATCTTGTAGACACAGAGCATCCCTGGCAGAGAGAAAGTCTCCCAGAAAAAAAAAAAGAGAGAAAGGGGAAAAAAACAACCCTCAAAGCCAGCCATTCACAGAACTCGCCCTGAACTGCCTTCCACAATGAAAAATCACCCCATGAGTTTTGTACCTGTGATTAACCCTCTGAGCCAGGCCAGAGGGCCAGCAGGGTAATAGGAACCCTTTCCAGGGCCAAAATTTGTAGAGAGGTTTATCCCAGCACCCGAGGAAAGAGAACAGCCCCAGAGAAGACAGGAAAAGCATCCCTTTGCTTTCAGCATTTGGCAGAGGCAGCTCTCCCTGCTCAGGAGAGCAGGATGACCTAGATAGCAACCTGGGTACAGAACCAGGAATTAGCCTGTTATTTTCAGCTTCTATCTTTTTCCTTCTGGCTTTGGGAAAAAAGTTTTAAAAAGTTCTTAATCTCCCATCTCTAGGTGCGTGATTTCATACACGGGAGAGGGCACAGAGCAGAGGCAAAGCAAAGCACCCTCTGGGATCCAGGGGTGTCACTGCAGCCTCGGGAAGTTTTGGCCGGACCGGGATGACAGAGCCACTGTGGCTTTGATCTTCGACCCAATCGATGAACAAAGCACATCATTACTACAGAGATTAAAATCTGATCTGCTTTGATTTCTGCTCGATTGGTCATTTCGAAGGCTACACTTACACCCTCAGGAAAACACGAGATCAAAGCTCATAATCACATCCAGACTTGCCGGTGAACACTTTTTATCCAGGAACGTGACACAAATTCCAAGGAAAAGGGGTTAAAGCCCTAGTGCAGGACCTTAACACATCCCAGCTATCCCCACATTCCCTGGGCACCTACAAATCTCAACCTCAGGCTCCCAGCACTCAGCCTGCTGTTAACTCTTTCCACCACCGTGAGCAATTCCAGCCTGAGCAGGAGCCAGGATTCCCACACAGAGAGGAACTGCCTGGAGCAGGGCCCTGAGCTCAGCTGTGAGCAGGGGCCAGGGACAGGTCTGTGACACCAGGTCCCCACCAGGGAAAGGCTTGGCCAGGACAAGGATGGAATTGCTCAGGTTGGAAAAGCCCTCTGAGGTTACCAACCGTCCCCCAGCGCTGCCAAGGCCACCACTGCCCCCTGTCCCCAGGTGTCACATCCACACGGCTGCTAAATGACTCCAGCAGTGCCCTGGGCAGCTGTGCCAGGGCTGCACAAACCTTTCCATGCAGAAATGTTCCCAATCTCCACCCTGAGCCTCCCCTGGCCCAGGCTGAGGCCGTTCCCTCTCCTCCTGTCCCTGTTCCCTGCGAGCAGAGCCCGACCCCCCCGGCTGTCCCCTCCTGTCAGGAGCTGTGCAGAGACACAAGGTTCCCCCTGAGCCTCCTTTTCTCCAGGCTCAGCCCTTCCCCAGCTCCCTCAGCCTCTCCTGGGGCTCCATTCCCTTCCCAGCTCCGTTCCCTTCCCTGGACACGCTCCAGCCCCTCCAGGGCTCTCCTGTCAGGAGGGTCCCAGAGCTGCCCCAGCACAGGGGACAGGCACTGCCCTGCTCCTGCTGCCACCCCAGGGCTGCCACAGGTGTCTTTGACCTTCCTGGCCACACCTGGCTCATGTCCAGCCCAAATCCCAGCGCAGACTGGATGTGTGGCACGTACTTCTCCTTCTCGATTTCCATGGACAGCCTCTTCATGTCCGTGTCCTTGAAGTCGAAGGAGAGGCTCTCGCTGATGAGGTTGAAGCTCGGCAGGTCGGTGGGGAGTGCTGTGGTGCTCGAGTTCATGGACTGCTGAAGAGAGAGCACAAGTTAATCACTGTGGGCCACACAAGAGTCACTGCAGCCAATGTTCTGCAATGCTGATGTAAAATCAGAGCAACGCTCGAGCCCGGAGTCCTGAGCACAAGATCAGCCTGGAGACTCCCTTGCTCCATTCCCAGTTTGCTCCTCAGTTCAAAGCCATTGCTCCTCCAGGACTCTTTGCAGCCCTAAAAAGGAGACAAAACACCACCTGCCTTCAAAATCTATTGACAAAACTTGGTAAAATCAAGGCTTTATCACTGCTGCGTCACTTTAAGTTGGACAGAAGCTGCCTCTTGGGAGACATCTGTCTGCTATTTAACATCCAGTCAGGTTTATAAAGTTCAAGCTGTGAGCAGGGACAATGTAAGACCCCGTGTGACAGCAGAGTCCTGCACTCCACAGCTCCCCAAAGCCTGAACAAAGACCAATGTGACACCAAGGATGCCATTCCAGCAAGGTCCGTAGGGATGCACCGGCGCATTTTTATCTTCTCAGTAATTTACAGCTCCAAAGGTTTAAAAACCACTTCTAGATTCAGCTGGAAATGAAGATAACACAGCAAATGACTCCTGGAACACCTGAGCAAAGATTTGGGACTTTCTTCCTCCTGCAAAACGCTTTGCTATCCCCCAGCGACACACACTGCCAGGCCCTCAGATTTTATCTTTCTCCTAAAAAATGACCCTTCTTCCTCTCAGTCAAAAACTCTGTCACACCTCTAACAAATGGGCTCATTAGGAGGAGAGGAAAAGCCTGCTGGAGTCATGGCTCTGCTCCTGCAGCACGCTGGATGAGGCGGCAAACAGAGCACACGTCAAGGGTGGCACAGCGGCATCAGATGGGGCTGAGTCACAACTGCTGCCAGCCTGTTCAGCCCTGCTCTGGGCTGTGAGAAATCCAGCCCGGCACCCCAGAGATCCCCCACCTCCCTCCTGGACACTCCTTCTTGCTCTAAGGGATTCCTGTAAAACAATGTGCCCAAACCTGGAATGGCACTGCTGGGTACCTGCTCTAACAAATCAGAGCTTGAGCTTCCACTGGCTCTTTCTTTCCCTCGTTTCTCCTATTTGGGATACTCCAGGCACTGTTTTCAATTAGCTCCTCTTCAGCAAGACCTGCAAGCACTGGGGTGACAGATTTACTCTGCACAATAACCTGCCTCTTCCCTCACCACCAGCCTGGAATTCACAAACAGCCAGGGCTCGTTCCCAGCTCGGACAAATCTGAGAGGCACAACATTTCATCGGCCAGCGAAGCTGGAACACAAACACCTCATACAAGCATAAACAAGGGGGTGCCTCCAACTGCACTTGGCCTGGCTGGAGCCTTCCAGGTGAGTTAAGACCCACATGACAAGGAAACCCAGCTCCTTCCTCCCCCTTTGCTGCCAACACGGAACAAAGCCACATTAATTCTGGAGCAGGTGCTGGAAGGGACAGCTCAGTACCTAAATTCCAGTCTCGAAGGAAAGGGGACAGGTCTGCCAAAGCAGTTAACTGATTTAAATACTTGCATCCCATTGACATTCAAGTCCCTTCCCTGTAAGGCACACAGGCATTCCCAAAGCCCTTCCCATGTGAGGTTCTCCGGTCCCTGCAGCGCAGGGGAGCCAGGAGCATCCAAGCCAGCACACTGGCCTTCAAACAACCTTTAGCTTGGTTTTTTTTTTTCAGTACAAGCTTTGTTGGGTTTTGTTTTTAAAAACTCCCAACAGGAGCAGTAACAGTTGAGCAGGAATTTCAGTTGCTGCAGCCATTAAGGCCTGAGCCAATTTATCAGGGTTGCTACAGCCACTACTTCCTTCTCTTCCCTCAGCACTGCTCTGCCATGGAGCAAGGAAAAAAACGGTGGAGAAGTCAGAGAGCAGCAGGAGTCAGGAAGAGTATGGAGAAAGCAAAGAGTGAGCAGCTTCAGGGCTCTCAAAGGCATGGGCTTGGTATCTGGAGCAAAGCATTTAATAGAAACATGGAATGGCTTGGGTGTGAAGAGACCTTAAAGCCCATCAGTCGCACCCCTGCCATGGCAGGGACACCTCCCACTGGCCCAGGCTGCTCCAAGCCCCAGTGTCCAACCTGGCCTTGGGCACTGCCAGGGATCCAGGGGCAGCCACAGCTGCTCTGGGCACCCTGTGCCAGGGCCTCAACACCCTGCCAGGGAACAATTCCTGCCCAATCTCCCATCCAGCCCTGCCCTCTGGCACTGGAAGCCATTCCCTGTGTGCTGTCCCTCCAGCCCTTGTCCCCAGCCCCTCTCCAGCTCTCCTGGAGCCCCTTTAGGCCCTGCCAGGGGCTCTGAGCTCTCCCTGGAGCCTTCTCCTCTCCAGGTGAGCACCCCCAGCTCTCCCAGCCTGGCTCCAGAGCAGAGGGGCTCCAGCCCTGGGAGCATCTCTGGTGCCTCCTCTGGACTCTCTCCAGCAGCTCCAGGTCCCTCCTGTGCTGGGCCCCAGGGCTGGGGCAGCTCTGCAGGTGGGGTCTCACCTGAGAGGGGCAGAGGGACAGAACTCCTGTTGCAGATTCCCTGCCATTTGCAACACTCCTGGGCAGCTCCTGCAGCAGGTGCTGTCATTTCTAATCCAAGGCCGTGGGGTGATAAAAGGGACAGGGAGCTCTTTCCATATGTGCTTCCTCACCTGGAACAAAGTGCAAAGCCCTGTTCCTGCATCACAGCAATTTCCTGCCGTTAGCAGAGGGAAGCACCACGCTGGCAGCAGCCATCCCCCGCATCCCTCCGGAATACAGAGCGAGAGGAGAACCCGGAGGGAGCACAGAGCGGGTCAGGAGGTTTCCCCTGCAGAGAAAGCTCCTCCTGTAGCTGCCACTGCCTTAATTTTGCTGCTCAGGTATTTGGGCAAGCCCAAACCAGCCACTTACAGCTCGCACAGGATCAGAGAGGAGGTGACTGCCTTTATCTGGCACCTGAAGGGCACTGAGGGAGGCAAAGAGCTGCGGCCAAGTCCGTAAGGAATGAGTTGTTCTTCAAGCCCCGATGGCCTGAGACTCAGATCCACATCTCACTTCTCATGCATCACCTACCAGTGACATCACAAAAGCAGCCTGGGCTTCAAGGACTAAAAAGACACTGAAGCAGGCTTTAAAGAAGCAGGATTGGAGACTGGAAAGTTGAAATATATATATATTTAACTGTTTCTTTTGCCTTTTCTGCAGCATGGAGTTAGGTCAGGGACTGGACTCAATCTCTTAAGTTTTTTTCCAACCTCAATGATTCTACATCCATCCACTCCCTCCTTCCTCTCTTGCTCTTGTGAAGTCCTGATGAGCTTCCAGTGTCAGGGGACAACACAGCACTAGTGTGGGACCATGGAAAAGAACAAGCCCAATGTTACACCCTCAATCAGGAAGAGAAAAATTGGAATCCTGCACCGTTCATCAGAGCTGAGGAACTCAAGTCTCCCAAAACCAGCTTTCAAAACAGGATCACTCCATGTGCTGGCAATTCAGGGGAGTGTAACAGAGGAAGGAAGAGCCCAGCAAGGTGTTTTCACCTGGATATGGACATGCTGGTCACACCAGCCTCCTCCTGACCCTGGAAAACAACAGCCATGGAGTCTGTGCAGCACAGCCCCCATCCAGGGCAGGGAGAGGGGCAGGAGGAGCAGCAGCTGCATGAGGGGACCCTGCCACCAAAATGGAGAGGAAAAAAGCATTTCCCTTCCCTCCAGGCACTGGAAGCTGTGTCCAACAGCCAGGGCTCTTCAGGGAAGGCAGAGGACACAGCCTCGTGTGTCTGGAAGCAGCAGCTCTGCCTCCAGGCAGATGCAGCTGGAGGGGCGGAGCTGAGCTCCAATCCCACAACATTCCCCTAATGAGGCTCTAATTCCACGGGAACAGAGAGCAGAGCCACCCAGCTGCTCCCCTGCACCGGGATTTTGGCACAAGGGCTCTGCTGGTTTCACTGAGGACGGCAGCACGAGGGAACACGGACGTGGAAGAGCTGCCCAAATTCCACGCTGGCTGGTGTAGCCACGCAGCAGAGTTCCAGTGAGGACAAGTGTCTCCCTGTGCACAAGTTAAAGCCAGAATTAAGGAGCTGGTGCACCCCAGAATTCTAGTGACTTGTAAAAGAAAAGGAGCACTCCTCCAGAAGCTGGGCTTTATCCAGCACTCACTTGACTGAGTGTCCCAGAGCTGAGAGCACCTGATTATTTTCCATCACTGTTATTTTTAACAGCTTCCAAATATTCTCGCAGTGAACTCCAGGGAATGAGGATGAAAAGTTGCTTCATCTCAACCCCTCTCCGATCTGCTCCTATAAAGTTTCCAGAGAAAGAGGGAAGGAGCCTGCAGGTACAAATTCAAACCTCGGTGCTGGCGTGTCCGTAACTCCCACATCAAGCCTGGTCCTGATGCTCTTCCCCTTCCCCCAGGCCAGGAAGGAGCAGGTGTGAGCTGCAGGGATGGGGACACCTGATGGGGTTTGCAGGCACAATTAGGGAAGCAGAGGAAAGAACCACCAGACAAATCAGAGCAATGGTCATCTAGTCTGGCTTTTCGGTGCTCGGCAGGAACCAGGACCAGATGCTTCAGAGGAAGGTGTGAAATCCTCTTAATGGACAATTATGGAATAATCTTCCTTCAAGTAAGTTTTTTTCCAGGACATAAAGGTCCGGTTTGTGCCCAAAGAATGAATTTGCAAGTTCTGAACAGTGTTTATCCCACCTAACAAGAGTAAGGACACATTTAACCCTATTTTAAAGGTTATTGCTAAGCTGGTGCACTCGGCACGTGCTGCCAAAGTGGCTCTGACACGGCTGCTAAATTGGTTTAAAATTTGCTGCTTTAATTTCATCAGCAGCTCCTTTGCTCTCGTAGCAAGAGGTGGGTGGGAAAAAAAAAAAAAAAAAAAAAGAGCACAGTGAAGTTCTGCTGGATGAGATGCAGGGATGAAAAGGCCAAGCACTGCTCAGGATTTCTGAAAGCAGTGAGACAGCTCAGCCCCCTCCATGGCTGGGATGGAGAAGGAGGCTCCTCCAGGCTACACAGGAGGGCAAGGAACTGGGAATTACAACACAGATCTCTCTTACTGTGTAGGAAGACTTGCTGGTGATCTCCAAGAGCTTCTGCTTCGCTCTGCGCTCCGACTCGCGAGCCTCCTGCAGGTCCTGCTTGAGCTGATCGGCCTCCTTTGCCCTGCAAAGACAACAGCAGGCAGCAAGTATCAGACTGGAGCCAGGAGTTCATCCAAGCAGAAGGGCTGACACCCAGCAGGCTCTCACACAGAGAGGAGTAATCAGCTGGAAGGAAACAAGGCTGATCTTTTACTTGCTCACTGCCTCATTCACCACGGGACCTGGCCTTGGGTATCAGGAGAGCGGAAACACCGATTTTAACACGGAGCAAAGTCTCTGTCCAAGGCTAACCCAGAACAGAACTCATGGCTGGAAAGGAGAACTGAGCAACTGAGAGGTAAATAGAGGAGTAAATAGAGAATAGGGAATGTAGATCTACCACCCAAGTACCACCCACTTGGAAGAACCCCCAAGTGTTACTAACATTGTTAAATGCTTTGGGGAATGCAGGGGAAGGTTGCAGAAAGCACCCAAAAGCAGAGCTGGCTTTTGGAAAGGGAAACCAGCGGGACCAAAGGTCCATTTGCTGTTGGACACAAGTGGGAAGCTGAGGGAGGATAACTCAGAGGGGTAACTTGAAGGGGGCGGGAAGCAAAGCAGAAGCAGCTGCAAGGTTGTACCCTCTGACCTCCTCTCCGACTCCTCGGCCATTTTCAGTGCCAACATCTCTGCCTCCAGCACCTTCTGCTCCATCAGTCTCTTCTCCTCCTCGGTGCGGATGGCCGTGGCCTTGATGCGCTGCATCTCCTGCTCGGCCTCGGCCGCCTTCTGAGCCAGGAGCTTGGCCTCCTCCTCCGTGATCTGCGCCTTCTCCGCCAGCAAATCCGCCGTCTCCTCCGACCTCATCTGACAATTCCGGGACACGAAGCCATCAAGCACAGCCAGTGTCTCCCCAAATGTGCCCACAGCCCCCGGAGCAGGGCCCCGAGCTGCTCGCTCCGACACGCTCCAGAGAATCCCTGCCTTCCCTGAAAGCCTGCAGCCGTCTGCCGCCAGGGCTGGGATGTGCCCGGGCTCTGTCCCAAATCATCCTCATGAGGGCTCTGCTCCTCCCCAGCAGCCCAGCAGGATGAAATAGCTCCATCCAGCCTGCTGCCCACCGGCCACTGGCAGCAGTTTGGGAGCAGTCTTAGGGCAGTCACAGAGCGCTTCCAAAAACGCTTCCGTGGTGGAAAGAGTGAGGAGCAGCTGCAGTGCTCGGGAAACGGCCTCCCAGGGACCTACCAGAGCCTCGTTGGCCATCGTTGCCTCCTCCTTCAGCTGCATCAGCCTCCTCTCCAGCTCATCCCTGGTCCTCTCAGCCTCTTCTCTCATTTGCTTCTCTCGTGCCAGGCACTGTCGTTCCATCTGGGAAAAAGGGATTGGGGAAAGTGAGGAGAAAAACACACATGAGGAAGGTTTTCCATGGATGAGAGAGTCACAGGTGAGGTCAGAGCACTGCTGCCTCCTCTCTGCTTAGTGACAATGGGAACGTCCCTGGGCTGGGGTGATCTGATCAAAGATCAAGTCCAACTGTTCCCCCAGCACAGCCAAGGCCACCCCTAACCCATGTCCCCAAGTGCCACACACACACGTTCTTTTAACCCTTCCAGGGATGGTGATTCCACCCTGGCCAGCCTGTTTGATGCTCCCCTGAAAAGTGCCAGTCCTGAGACAATTGCCCCCTCTGCTCAGGCTGTCACTCACAGCATGGCCACTGGAGCTGCCTGCAGGTGACAATGTCCCCAGACAGTGCCCTCCTAGGCTGAGTCACAGGGCACACCAGGACAAGTGGGTCTCAAGATCCCCAGCTTAACTCTCTGGAGTTTCTCACAGCAGGACTGGGCTTAAGGACAGTCTGAGGGCATCTCCCAAACAGCACAGCACGTGGCAGGAGGCTGAGGGACAAGGACAGCTGCTCCTTTTGATCAGATATCCAACCCAGCATCCTGGAACCTCCACTTCCAATTGTTCAGAGGGAGGTCACACAGAGTGCAACCACCTCTGGCAATTCCTGGATAAAACAATCCCTCTCCGTTTGCAGGGAACAGAAACACTTCTCCAGGAAGGGAAGATCCAAGCCACCAAGATCTGCCAGATGCTGGGAGAGTTGCTGTGCCCAGGGACTGCCTCTTCACTAGCCAAGAGCCCAAGGGAGCCATTGGGCTAATTAACACACTGAGTTTAATTCCTCCAGTTCCACAGGCATGGGGCATTATAAATATCCACGCTGCAGCCAGGACAGGAGACCTGCTGGGTTTAATAAGGGAAGGAAGTGAGACAAGCCACATTTCTCTGCTCCTTGGACACCAGCTGTGCTCTGAAAGCGGGACGCCCACTGTTCCAACCATTCTGCTTCCTTCTATTAAAGGTTCCCCTCGTTAATTATCATTATGATCTGCATCCCACTCAGGACTCCCATTAACAAGAATTCCTGATCTAAAAGGACTATCTGAAACTGTTTAACAACTGGGGAGGGAGCAGGGCAAACAGCACAGTGGCTCACTCAGGACAGGGCAGCCAGCCCACACAGGAGCCTGACCTTTCCCGTGGGGCTCAAGTGCTCTGGATTTGGGAGCTCACCTCACATGAAGCCGTAAGCTGCTGCTCCTTTCCAGAGCCCTCAGCTCTTCCAGCAGCCCAAATAAGCACAGGATCTTGGGTGTGGTGTTATCCAAACACATCAAAACCTCACTAAATGTAAAATTTAAAGGTTCATGGAATCGTTCAGGTTGGAAAAGCCCTCTAAGCCCAAGCCCAGCCGTTATCCCAGCACCACTGCGCACACCACAAAACCATATCCCTAAGTGCCACATCCACTTCTGAACTCTTCCAGGGATGGTGACTTCCCTGGGCAGCCCATTCCAATGCCTGACCACCATCCCTGAGGCTGTCAGCACCTGGACACCGCGCTGCTCCTTCCAAGGACCTTCTGCTCCACCAAGGACATGGCCTGGTGAACACGGTGCTGGAGAGTTGATGGTTGGAGGCCCCAGAGTGCTTTTCCAACCTCAACAGTTCTACAGTGCCAACTCTTTACTGACCAGAGAAATCCCTGTGGGAAGCACAAAGCCCCTCTTCCCCAGTGGAGCTTGTAGTGACTCAAGTCCAGACCTCTCCTGGAGGGAAAACTGCTTCAGGAGGTGCCTGAAGGACAAGTCACATCCCACCTCCAGTCCAGCTGAGCACCTCAATACCACACAAGCACCTTGGGAGGTGCATGAAGAACAAGCCTTGTCCCATTTCAAGGCCAGCTGAACACATCAGCACCACACAAACACCAAGAGGTGCCTGAAGAAGAAGTCATGTCCTACCTTCAGCCCAGCTGAGCGCCTCAGCACCACACAAGGATTGAGAGAGGTGCCTGAAGGACAAGCCATGTCCCATTTCCAGGCCAGCTGAGCACCTGCACCCCACACAAGCACCACGCTGTGTGGTGTGGCCACGCTCAATTGCAGTAACACCCAGACCCGTGAGCACAAGCCCCTGCTGGGTGCAGCAACTCCTTTGGCTTCTCCTGCTCCTCTCTAGTGGCTTCCCTGCCAAAGGGCCATTTATATTCCGAGCACCAGCGCTCAGATTAGCTGTGTGGGTTTCAGCGAGTAGAAGAGGTCTACGAGCAGAAAACAATGATTCATACAATTCAATTTGCTGATCTCTGCTCGTGGGCTCCACGCCGCTGCCTCCGCCGCGCCGCGCCGGCCGCCCGGGCTGACCCGCGGCACGGAGAGGGGCCAGCACGGAATTAGCATTCCAGGCTGCACAGCCCGGAACGCAGGCGTGCATTCCATCACCCTGCAATTAGAAACGAGGCAAAGAGCGACACAGCTCCCCTCACAGCCCCTGACCGATCAGCTGTCCCAACGCGCGTCTTGCCACGCGCTTGCAGACACGCGGGGCAGCTCTTCCCTCCTGTCCTCTCAGTTTTGATCCCAAATTGGGGGCTGGACTCAGGCTGCCACCAGCCTGCAGAGCCAAGCTGAGATGACTGGAGAGCTGGGAGCAGGCTACTAAAAACTGTTCAGCTGGACCTTCCCTCAAAGCTGCTCTGATGTCATTCCAAGGACTCGTCCTTCCCAAGCCCATCTGCATTTCTGCATTTTGGCTCACTGGTTATGGGACAAGCTGTTCACCTGCTTCCTGGCCTTCTCCTCCCTGGCCTGTGCTTTCATCTGCTGCACCTCCAGCGAGTCTGCCTTCCTCCTCCTCATGAAGAGGTCGTGGTTCCCAATGCACAGCTGAAGAATCTGTTCCAGTCAGGGGTGAAGAGCGGAGAGAAACAGCTGTACGCATGATGGCAGTGAGGTGGTTTGGTATTTGTATTCCTGACACACAAAAACACTAGAATTGCTTTGATTTGGTGCTTGTTAGTGCTTCCACCCACTGAGCTCCAAGCCCTGCGAGCTCTCACAGCTGTAGGAGGGGCAGGGAGCCAGGTCCCACACCAAACACCAGCTCCTGGGTGCAGCAGCTCTTTGCAGAGACCAATTTTCTGTGCCTCCAGCACAGCATGGGTGTTGTTTTACACCCACCCTAAAAAGGCAAGAGGCCAAATAATGAAATAAAAATTTCTAGAGCTCTGCCTGGTTCTCACTGCCCCTTTTCTTTAGGCTCAAGATGAACTTGCACCTCCTCCCCAGTGTATGTTTAAGGCACTGAGATTAAAAAATAAATTAAAATTAAAAAAAAACCAACAAAACACTTTCCACTTGGACAAACTGACGGCTTATCAAAAACTTGCTTGGGCATCTCCAGATGTAGCTTTGCTGAAGGGAATTGAGCCCCAGTGTGGTTCTCTCTCTGGTAAGGATCAGGGAGGTGGCAGTGCTAGAGGAGGGTTAGCACAAGGTGGGCACACAGAAAAGTGAAAAGATTCTTTTGGCAATAAAAGCAGGGTTCTAAATCTGGATTCCTTTCTAAAGGACTGATTTGCATGCTCTTCTTCCATTTCATAAAATCACAGAATCAGGGAATGGTTTGGGTTGGAAGAGACCTTAAAGATCATCCAGTGCCGCCCCCTGCCATGGGACACCTTCCACTGTCCCAGGCTGCTCCAAGCCCCAATGTCCAACCTGGCCTGGAACACTTCCAGGGATGGGGCGGACATAACCCAGGCCAGAAATGCTGAAATCTCTGAAGATTTCAGCACTATGAACCTGATGATGCAGGGAATGAGGAAGCCCCATTTCCTATGGAATACAGCACAGCCTACAACCAGGACAGCAAAGGTCCCTGTGCCACCTAACAATGGATCCAAACCCAGAACATCAGCTAAAGCTGGTCTCCGACATGGACAGCTCAGTGCAGCCCATCCTTGTCCAAGAAGAGTGTCCCCAGAGGGGGAAAAGCCAGGACTCTGGTAAAGGTGCCTCCCAAAACAGGGAAAGCTACAACACAGGGCAGAATGGGAAAGATCCACATGGGAAGAAAGAGAAACTGAGCAAAGCTGGGAGTTGTATTTACTGAGTGCTTCCCCTATTTAGGTCAGCTGAAAGCCAAGAGCTCCAAAAGGGAGCACAAAAACAGGGAGGGGGAGAGGTTCTGTGGAGCAGCTTGTCTTGAGTCTCTCCCTTCCCTCCTTCAGCGAGCAGTAACTGCTACAGCCCAGCACAACCACACAGCAGCAGCTCCCTCTCAAAGGAAAAGCCCCAAAAGCTTGTTGTCTCACACTGTCTGCGGAACCCTCTGCTGCAGGCAGTAAAAAAGACTGTCTGCGCACTTACCAGCTTATTCACACGCAGCTTTGATGAATTGAATTTAAAAACATCAATCTTTTTGTCCAATGGCTTAATCGTAAACTGAAAAGGAAAAAATAAAGAGGGAGAGAGTTATCAGAGAGCGGTGCATTTAATAAAAACGCAGCTATAAAATTCTTCCTGAAAGCTCCGGCTCAGAGCAGGGCAGCAGGGTCAGACACACGGCTCAGAGCCGTCCCCGTGGCTCCGAGCCAAGCGAGAGGACTCGCATCAAAAGCAGCCAAGGAGACAACTGTTCCTCCTGACAGGAAAACATGGGGGCCACAGGAGCTGGTGTTCTCTGCAGAGAACCCTGCAGAGGTGGGGGTTCAGCTCAGCACCTCCCCAGGCAAGGTGCTGCTCTCCTGGGAGCTGCAGGGAACACGGAAACCACAGCAGGAACTCAGGATGCTTCCAAAGGGAGGAAGAATCAGCTCAGCTGCCTGATGGAACCACAGAATCATTAAGGTTGGAAAAGCCCCCCAAGGTCATAAAATGCAAGTGTCAACCCAACAGCACCATGTTCACCCTCAAACCATGTCCCCAGGTGCCACATCCACAAGTGTTTCCTGGTGGTCTGGGCCAGGGTTTGACAGCCTTTTAGCGAAGAATTTTTCCCTAATATCCAACTTAAACCTTCCCTGGCACAACTTGAGGCTGTTTCATCTCACCCTGTCACTTGTTACCTGGGAGAAGAGCCCAACTCCCACCTGGCTGCACTCTCCTGTTAAAAGGGCAGGGCAGAGGCATCAGGAACACAGCAAGGAGCTGCTGCCCTTCCCACCAACACCTCCATCACAGGAGCTCCCCAGGAGAATTTTCCACGCATTTTCTTCTCCCGAACTCATGCGTGTCCTAAGACTTCCTCACAATTCAAACTGTTACTCCCTGGCTGTAACTTGTATTTCCACTCCATGTGCCAACCAACCAGCTCTAGCCATGGCCTGGCTTCACCCTCTCCAAGGCTCTCCCGCAGCGGCTCTCGAGAGGCCCATGGTGGCACAAATCCCTCAAGAGCTTTGTGTAACGCAGCCCTTGGATGGAGAGAAGGCTCTGCACTGTCAAAAGGGTACTTGAAGAGATGGAGTGCTCTGCGAGATGGCATTTTTTAGGAGACATGCACATATTCCATCACTCCCCCACACACTACAGAAATAACGGGCTGAGGAGCTGGAGCAGACAGAGTGTGTCCATTAGAGTGGGAGATCTGTCAATACACGGCCCTGCCTGCAAAGGGCCCTGCCCTGGCACTGTCTCGCTCTGGCAGTTTAAGAGCCAATCTTTTAAGACTTTCACAAAAGCCGACGTGCATGAACGTCCCTGGATTCGGGCTCCGGCGGAGCCCCCAGCAGTCAGTGAGAGCAGCAGCAGGAATGTGCTGGAGAGGAGTTTCAGCTCCGTGTGAACAGTCAATCCTTGTTAGGAGGGATAACCCCCAGCGTGGCGGCAGCAGAGCTGCTGCTCCCAGCCATTGGCCCTGTTTGTACCAGGTCAGGCCTGCTCGTGGGCACCTGATTACACAGATGATTGAGCTGATGGATTGGTGTTTCTCCTGGAGAGGGCTCTGCTGCAGTCCTGTGGCAAGGCTTACGGAGGGGTCCTGGGGTCCCTGGATTCTGGGGAGCTCCCACTGCACTGTCACAGGCAGGGAAGCTTTGGAAGTCGCTCAGTGCTGGGCTTTTTGCGGAGTCGTGAAGCTCTTCAAGGAGTAAAGCAACTGGAGACAACTCCAGCATGGATTTACTGCTTATAAAACTTCACAAGACATGCAATAAACGCAGCTGATGAGAAACCTTTAGCTGCTCTCCTGATCAATATCATCTTTAGATTAGAAAACCATTTTTAATTAAGAAGTTAATTCTCTTCCTTACCATGAAGGCAGCTGGATTCTTTGAGTAGCTTTCTCAGACTTACAATGGAGCTGCTCAGTCCCCCCTCCTCAGCCAATTGCACTTCTGTTCTCAATTAGGTCTGGGGGCCAGCAATCCCAAAACCCCATATTTAGACTCTGGATTTAATAAATAACTATCCAACAGTGGGCTTAAATTGCTCAACTTCCTAAAAAGATTCCAGCTGCTATGCCAAGCCTAGCAGCCTGAAACCCAAGATGATGTAATGAGATGGCAAGAGCTCCTCTCCCCAGGAATACATCTCCCTGTATTCCATAATACAGGATATATCCACAGTAATAAATACTGTAATATATGCAGTAAAGAAGAGATTTTAACTTCTGAACTCTGGTATTTGGGCTAAGCACATCAACAGCAATTTTGGGTTTTTGAAAAGATTATTACATAGAAGGCTTGAAACCAAAGAGGAGAACCAGCTCCCCAGTGACCCCTTGCACGCCCACTTCCAGCACAGTTTCAGGAAGGCTTGGATTAAGGTTTCAGCTGGAGGAGTTGAGCCGCCCTTAGCTAAGGTGGTGAGAGCAAGCACAGCAGACAGAGAAGCCAAGAGAAATCATTTTAAATCCCAGTTGTGTGCTTACTGCTCTCAGGGAGGAGGTGAGACACATCCCTACCTCTTTATCACTGTAGGAGATATTCCGGATCTCGTTCCACGGGAAGGAGATTTTCGGGGTCAACCTGTTGTCTGGGTCATAAATGTGAAGACCCAAGGCATCCACTCCAAGAAGCAGCTCTGTGCCCTTTTTGTTCTGCAAGAGGAAAGGAAGGAGCAGAAATCACTGGGAGGGTCAAGCATGAGCCACTGTTCCCTCCTCAGCCAGCTCCGAGCAGTGACCCAGCACTGGGCACCAGCAGCTGCCTCCCCTCAGCACGGGTGGTGTCCCCAAATGCCACCTCCCAGCTCTCCTGGCTCTCCAGGACACGGAGATGACCCTGGCAGGAAAACAGGACCCCCAACACACCCAACTCACCCTGATGGCGAAGTAGTTCACGCCGTACATCTCCAGGTCCTGGGCGATCTTCAGATACTCCATTTCAGCTTCATCTCTGTCGGGCAGCAGCAGCGTTTGGGAGGATCAGAGAGGGACATGGCCGCTTCTGCTGATCCTAAGCACTCACCAGGCTTTAAAGCTTGGACTGTCTCTATCACACAGGTCAATCCTGTCTTTGCTGACAGGATCAATAAAGTCCAAGAGCAAATCCCACTCTGTAGCTGCCAGCATCTGAGCGGCTGCTGAGATGCCGCGGTTCAAGCCTGGCTTTGTTCACCTACCAATCCCTCCAGCATAAACAGGAAATCCCTGGCTGGGATGCCACTGTTTCAGATCCACGGCTTTAGGTTTATCCCCCAAAAGGAGCGTTTTGCCACCTGAGGCAGCCATATAGTTTGAATCCCTACCCTATTTCTCCTCCCAGATCCTTGATGCAGGTGAGTCCTAACTTTGCATCATTCCTAAATTCTCTTGAGGACCCTGACAATGACCAGGGGACAGCAGGGCACAGGCAGAGCCATCAACAAAAGCTTTGAGCTCTTCCCGAGGCTGCTGCAGAGATGTGCTGGGATTAACCTGCTGGCAGAGCTCATCCAGCACCTGCCCAAGCTCCCCAAAGCCTGGTGCCTCTCCAGGGGAGGGGAGTGGCCCTGACCCAGCCCAGCAGCACAGGCTCACCTCGCTCTGCCCCGGTGCTCTGCATACCAGGCTGTTATCCTTTCCTCCCACATCTCTGGAGTCATCTGGTACAGGTTTATTACCTGGGATAGGCGGGAGACAGACCCCAGGTCACAGTCCTGCCCCTGGCTCAGCAAGAAAGCCAGAAACACCAAGACAGGTCCCAGCAAGCACATCCAAGCTCAGGACAGCTCGGACCCCGAGTCCCCGACTCTGCTGAGCTCCTTACCCGCTTGGGAAGCAATTCCTCCTGTGCCAGGAAGCCTCTCTTGTGGACGTTGGGATCGTAGTCGCCGTACTGGGGAGAAGCACACACACGGTGCCCACCCCACGTTAGCAACAAGGGCAAGTCAAACTCTTCACCCCCTCACAGCCGGCCCTGAGCGACAGCAAACACGGCCTGCTCACCCCTTCAGCCCAGGAGCACAGAACCTGCTGCTCTGTAAGGTGAATTACCTGGGTTTCTTTGCCGTTTCACTGCTAATAGAAACAGCTTCCTTCTACCCATGCAGCAGAGCTGGGAGCAGAAGAAAACTTCCCACCATCACAGAATCATTAAGGTTGGAAAAGGTCTCCAAGACCGAGTCCAGCCTAAGGCACTTGGGGTCTCCAAGAGCCACATCTGTTCAGTTTTTGAACACTTCCAAGGAATGGTGACTCCACCACTTCCCACAACTTCAGCTGATGACCATCACCAGGCTGATGTCCTCCATCAGTCCAGCTGGACTAGATGACGGTTGTCTATTCTATGCTCATTATCACGCCCTAATTAACATTTCCCCCAATGCAGGGCAAGACTCTGTAGCTGAGAGGTCCTTGCGGTTCCACAGGTACAAGGAAACAAGGAAGTAAGACATGGAGAGAGACCTGTCCCCAAAAATTGATGGATAGCAGCGATCCAGGTTAGGCAGATGGCAGTTCCTCTGTCGCTGCTCATCACCCTAATGAATAAGTATCAAAAAAAATTAGAGGAGTTTGACGGATTCCTCTCAGGCAGGTGGTGCCTCTTCTGTCAGAGGGTCTGTTGCTCAACTGGGTCATGGAAACCAATTCAGATTTGTTAAGTGCATTCACTAATTACTGGTATTTGTTTAGATTTACATCTCTTTGAGCAGCATATAAAGTGACTGAGAAAGAGAACTGCTTATTAACAGATTGAAGAGCCGCGTGTCCCTGCGGTGCATGTGAAAATGAATTTACCTCCTGCACGGCCTCAGAGGGCAGGAAAACGCTGGAAAACGGCTCCTCCAACAACCCAGCAAATTCAGGGGGAGAGGAACAAAGCATGCGTGTTGGAGTCCAGGGCATTCCTTTGGTTGCCCTGGAGGGTCAGGGACCTGGGCAGGGGGGTTTGGGACCCCAGCCCAGAGCTCAGAGAGACACTGGCTTTGATTTCAGTCCATGGGAGAGGCTTCTTGCACTGCAGGAAGCATTGCAGGCCACGAGAGTGTGAAAAATAGTAGTTTACTATATCACAGGGTGAAAAAGCAGTGGGTTTGGGATTTTTGGCATTGGAGTGAATGGGAACAAGATGGAGAATCTGGGGCGTTGTCTCCTTCTTCTTCCTTCTTGTTCCCTCACTCCATTTCTGCAGTGACGTGGGCACAAAGTAGTTAGTGAGGATTGGGTCAGAGTAAAGATGACCTTTTTAGTAATAGTGATAGACATTGGTAAGAAATAGTAAATAGAGAATACGTAGCAATTAGTATAAAAGATAAGGACAGCCCAGAGACAGGAGGAGTCACCAGATGTCCGAGCCGCGGCAAACATCTTCTGGACACTGAGAAAATTGCAAGATAAGAACTAATAAACGAAGCATGTAACCTTGAAGACTCCGTCTTTTCCTGCGTTTGGCACAGAGCTTTGCAGAGGGCCAGGACTCTAAAACCACCAGAATGCCGGGGAATTTAAACTCCCCCAAAAGGAGCCCCCGACACATGTGAGGCACGTACACGGAGTGCTGTGACTTCCACTCACCTGGCAACCAGGAGTTCTGCAGTGATAGAGGTGACAGTCCCCGACTGCACGAGACACAGCGCCGTTTGCTCCAGCCACTCATTTTGCAAAGCGGCCCTTCCCTCCCTGCTCTTATGAGCAACCTTAGCTCAGGAAGCGCAAAACGGTGACAATTTTCAAACACAAGACCAAGAGGCACCCAGCGGTCACGCAACAAGTCAGGAGGCTTTTCCTCCCGGTCCCCTTGTGGTGCCAGGACCGTCACACCGTGCGCCGAAACCGGAGCTCAGCATCAAAAGTCTACACACATCCCACCTCTGCGCTCGGGAGACAACACGTGGGGATTAAAGACACAAATATTGATTTGGAGCCAATGCAGATGCAAAGGGAGCATGTAACAACAACCAACACTGACTCAGACTTCAATTAATAGAACAAAACCAGCCCGGATTTCATCCAAGAGCAGCGGCAACTCTCTGTCTTCAAGGTCTTGGAGCTCCTCAGGATGTAGCACTTTGCAGGTACACAGCCCCTGAGGCCCTCTCAAAAGGAAGCAGCACTAAAAACGTGGCACTGGTGAAGGAAGCAACTCCTATAACTTTGGACAGGCAGCAAGTAAATCGTTTTTAGGTGATGAAAATAATAGCAAACAGGATTAACATGATTATTTTCTGTTGTGATCTTCCGCGGAGGTCCAACACTAAGTATGGATTATGTGACTTTTCATGTGCTAAAAAATACTGCCGTGCCCCAGAGGAATATTTGTACTGAGAGGGGAGTCTGGATGAGAACATTAATTATTCACAAGCCAAAAATCAACAAATGGCTTAAGTATTGCAGAATTTGTTGGCTCAAATGATTTTGCAAACGTACTTTCTAAAGGCCTTTCCAATTAAATCATTACTTTCAAACTGCCATGGAATTTCAGCTCTTGTTAATTTGAACTGTATGATTAATATTCATGATTGGGCATGGAATTGCCTTTACCACATTCATACGCCTGGCTTAGATTGTTGGATAAACACAGGCACGCTCAGCTACAAATTAACACCAAGTACTGCTTGTTTGGGGGAAAAACAATAATAATTAAAGAGCTGTTTGCTGTGCTACAAGATCTGGAGTGCTGAGAGAGTTGCAGCACGGCAGAGACCTGCATTTAAGGGGCAAAAAATAGAAGAACCTCCTGGATGTTCCTGTTTTGTTTTTTTTTTTTTTTTTTTTTTTAGTTGATCCCACATCTTTCCCAGCTATTTAAAACCTGAACCATCTCCAGCCTCTGAAAGGCATGTGGGTGGTTTGAACAGCACTGGAGGGGAAAGCACATAGTAATTCCCCAAATGAACACAACGAGAGAGAAATAAATAAACTGTTATTTTTATGACCCCCCTGTTTCCTTTGCTGTCTCAGGTTGGTTCGGATGGACCAGCAGCACCTGGCTGTCAATAACTGGCTGCTGGATGCACACACACTGCTATGTCAGGCTATTATGCCCCTAATCATGCAAATCAGCACGTTATTAGTGAAATTACTGCACTCTCTGCCTGCTTTCTTGTCCAGGAAGGACATCATTATCCTATTTAACTGGAAGGAGATGACCTGCAACATCTTTCTTCCCAGTTCCCCATCGGAGATGTGCGTTCAGCTTTCGCCTTTGCTGGGAGCCAAAGCAGAAGGGGAATCCCAGGCTGGAGGGGCAGCAAGGAAAGGGATGTCTGAAGAAAAGCCCCTCAGTGAAGAGCAGAAAAGCCATCCCTGCTCCACCTTCTGATCTCGGCACGGTCAGAACTGCTGACCCCATGTGACCCCCTCCCAACGCCCCAGGACATTCACGGTGCCAAGGGGACGAAGGGGACGGCACAACCGACCTGCACCAAGCAGGGGAGCAGCAGCTGTCCTGGCCACGAGGTAACACAGCTCAATATTTACCCAACATTTATTCGTTCTGGCAGCCAGAAAAGTCATTCCCTACGTATCCTCAGCTCAGGTCAATGGAAAGAAAGCAGAAGTGTTTACTCATGCACTCTAATAAGTGAAGAATGTTTCACACAAACAGAAACATTTCTTAATATAACCTTTCCTTGCCCAGCTGATGAGTCTCTAGAACAAAACATGGTTTCATCAATACCCTGATTATGAGGAGAAAACACCAATTTCTAGTAAAGTCAAACACATCAAAGAACATGGCACCCAGGGCTCTACTCAGAGTGTGGACTGAAGGGTTATGAGGAAAATTACATAAGGAAAAAACCAACCTGGATCAGGCCCTCTCTTCTGGCAACAGGGCCAAACCCCCTCTCCTGCACTGGTCCCACAGAGCTGCTCCTCCCAAACCTCTCCAGAGCCATGCTCCTCAAGGACAGCTGGACTTGCCACACCCAGGGCACAGCCAAACCCTCCCAAAATCCACCCAGAATCAGAACCAACAGAGACAGAGACAACTTGGCTGGGCTGTGCTCAGACTGCCATCACTCCTCTCCCTCTCAAAACAGGATCTTTGCACACACAAACCGGAGCTGAGCTCCAGGAGCTGTTAATTGAGCAGCAGCACATGTGCTGCAGCACACAGGGAGAAATTCTGACCCCGACTGAAAGAATGTCCCTGCCACCGAAACCTGGGCTGCTCCCTCCATCCCAGGAGTTTCTGCCCTGGGCAAGCTGTCCAAGGCTGCACACCCCAAAATGGAAAACATTCTCCTCTGGAATAAATCCTCAGCAAAATACACCCACTCTGGGCCCAGAGCAGAATGCAGCAGAGCAATGAGGGCAACTCAATGAACACTGACTTTTCCCTCTGTCTGGTGAGGCCAAGCACCCAAGATCAAACCCAAGAAAAGGGAGAAGCCACGAAGAGCCCTTTCACAGTGCAATAAAATGGATGTGGCAGCTCTAGCACTGAAATGAAGTCATTATCAAGATCAGTATTCCGGGGGAGCAGTGGAGCTGCGAGTCCCATGGCTGGCTTGCCTTTGGCTACACCGGCAAAAGCAGGGAGGAGGTCCAAAAAAACCTCAGGCGCAGGGAATTCACCTGCTCCAGCAGCAAGCCACACTCAAGCAGGCTCCACAGCTCATGAGCTGAGCATTTGCTAAAGAGTCCTAGAAAGAGAAAGCAAAAACCCATCCAATGTCTGGAGGTAGCCAAGAACCAGCCACGTGGAGAAGGCAGCAGTGCTGGTGTAGCCCCCTCACCTCCCAAGCTTTCACAGCTTTCCCTGCCTTCCCTTTCCCCAGGAAGTGGCTCCACCACAAAGCACCTGGATCAGCACTACCCCAGCAGGCCCTTGAAGGAGCCCTTGGTGCCTACCTTGGCTTGGACAGCGTAAGAGGCCAGCAGGACTGAGGCTTCGGGAGGACAGAAGATCTTCTCATCCAAAATCTGCTTCTTCACCTGCACACGGAGCAGCACAGGACAGACAGCACACGTTTAGTGGAGCACGGCAGAGCATGACTGTCACAGCAGATGGCTGCAGTTTGTTTTAACTTGAGCTGTCAAGCACACGGAGTTAACAATTTTCTTAACACTAATCGCAGTCCATAACCAGGAAATCTCAGGCTTTCACAGACCACCTTTCTCAGACAGGATGGTGAGAAGAGCTAAATTTATACGTGGAAAATAACAGCGCTTCTATCCTGTGGCTAAAGGCAAGGGGGGTGGAAAACCTTGCATGTAAACACAGCGATAAAACCTCTTAAGGCACAAGCCACGGATTGATAGGACATCCAGCCAAGCTGCTAAATAAAAGAGCAGCTTGCAGTCAAGTCTCTGAGCACTGCAAGCTTTGCTCTGGGACATTCATGCTCCGCTGTGAGTCAGCGCTCACCTGAGCTGGAGGCAATTCCTTGGATCCCAGCACAGAGAGCTGTGGGTCACCTCCATGGCAGAGCTTTTAGCAGCAGGCAGAGCCCTGTGTGCGCTCCCGGGAGAGCCAACGTGCAGCTCCCCGAAGCCACAGCTTTATTTCCCTGCCTCCTGTGCATTAAAAAATTAAACCTGTCATGTTAGATACTTTTTGGGTTGGCATACTTAATTTTCCTGATTAAAGATAGGGGGAAAAAAAAACTAAAAAAGCCTACGATTTCCTGGGAGGCTTAAATGGATTGTCAGAGATGCAGGAACATCAATTTGAATTTATAACGTGCTTTGAGTCCTCAAAGTTGGGTACAACATAATCACAGCAGATATTCTGCTGCATCAAGATAAAAACCAGGAGCGTTTACAAGCTTAGATGTGCTCCCGTTTCCCAAATGCATCCAGGAGCCCAGGCTCCTCTCAGCACAGAAATCCCAGCAGCAAAGTCATGGTCTGCATGTAGAAAATGCAGCTTGAATGGCTTTTCCTCTCTGATTTTCCTTCTCAAAGATGCCAACAGCATTTCTCCTCACCGTGGATAAAGCTCCTGGCAAATGAGGCATTCAGAAATATCCCTACAGAGACACCAGTGCACGAGACAGAGCTTGGAAATTAACAGGAAATACTTTGCATTTTTAGAACACTGTTGGCTCTGGAGAAAAAAGATGGACTTTGGAAGAGTGAGGAGCATCAAGAAGCTGGTGAGCTCACTTGGAAAGAGCAGAACACCCTCCAGGCTACAGAGGTATTCCCAAATCCAGGTTGTCCTGAATTTGGTGTAGAAAACGTAAGAATGAGTGACTTAAAATTTTTTTTTGTAATTTATCTTCAAATTAACAGCCACAGAGCAGCTGAAACATCCCAGTGAGTACCCAGGGGTCTGACTAGAAGGGCTCTATTCCCTGTGACCATGCTTGACACAACTCTTCTGAGGAAAAATGTGTCAGGAAATTGATTTTGTGGCAGAAAATTGATCATGTCTCTGAAAGAGAGCTCCTGTGATAGCAGCTCCTTGTTACCAGCCATGCAGCATTGCCACATCATCAGCTGAACTGATTCCTCAGGACACAAGGTTTTGTAGAGTAATTTAAATTAAAAAAAACCCAACCAAGATACGTTCACCACAGATTCCAAATGCTGAACTGAAGGGCAGGAGTTCCTGGGGCAGGTGAGACTGTGAGGTTTCCCCTTCCCCTCTGTTTTTCCATCAGAGTTGAGCTGCTGGGGTGCTCTTCTGCTCCAGTTCCCTGAAGGCTGTTTGAGAGGAGGGGAACTTTGCTGCACAGCCTGGGAACAGGCTGGCTGTGCTCTGCTCTCCAGGATCAAACTCCCCTGCTCCACACAACAATGCCATCACGTCCAAAGGCAGCTGCCACACCTCAGCACAGCTCAGCCCACACCCTGCAGAGGGACACGAGCCCTTGGCTGACAGATCCATGTCCCTGAGCCACCACCCAGGGATATTATGGATCATTCTTGACTGCCAGTTCAGAGGTCTGCCAGTCTGGGCAGACTGCTTCCTCCACAAAAACCATCCTTCACTTATTTTAGGAAGTTTTTGTTGCTGAAGACAAGTCCCTTTGGAGAGGTGTGAACAGAAGGATGTGGAGCACCCTCTGCTGACCAAGTCTCTGACCCTGGGACCTTCTGCTCATCCTGGCTCCCTCTGCCTCAGGTTGGATAGCAGTGTTTTGACTCCTACCTGCAGGAAGAACAAGTGCTGGGTGATTTCCTGGACCAATTCCTCCTCTGCATTCTCAGGATAAAATTTAGCCAGGAAGTGAAAGGTTTTGGGCTCCTCTGTGGGGACATCATGATCCAGAACCTGTGGAATACAAAAGCCATTTGGTTTCTTCAAGACAAGACCCAAGCTCCCTTCTGTTCAGAGCAGCACATCTTCTGTCAGACACTTTTAGACAACTAGAACAGACCCAAATAGTTCAGACGCTGTAGTTAAAAAAAGAAAACAAACATTTCTGACACTCCTAATGATGCAAGGCAACAAAAAAAGGCAGAAACAAACAGCATGAGAAATGAGACAGTGAAGGTTGATCCTGATCTGCCACGTGCTTGTTGCCTCTCCTGATCCTTCTGGAGTGATGTTGGATCCTGCTGCGCCACCACCCGACTTCCTCCTTGTTTTCCCACACTGAGTTTATTTCAGTGGTGTTTCTTAACACTTTGCTCTGGTACTGCCCAGTTAAATGCTGGTTTGAAGCCTCAGCCTGAGAGCCTCAGTGTCCATGGCCATCTGGCCACAGCGTCACATCCTTTGGAAGCGAACAGAGCCACATCTGACACCTCCAAAACCCATCCCTCCCAGATTTGAGAAGCATTTCCTCCCTCATCCCCACCTCGTTTTCACTCCGGTTTTCCTCCTCCCAAGCTCTCTGTATTTCTCAACAACAAAACAAGAGGCAACTCCACTTCTCTGCTGATGGTTTTGTGTTCAGGGGCACAAAAGAGAGAGTTTCATTTTTTATTTGCTTTGCAGTCACCCCAAAGTGCAGCACCCCAGGATGGCTGTGTCCCAAAATGTCTCCAGGGGATTCAGTGTGCACAGATGCTGGGATGGGGCAACTCTGCCAGCTTTTCCCAGCTTTTTCCCAATTCCATCACCCCCTGATGCCATGGAGATGGGATTTAAATACATCCATCCCAGTTCACCCACCACACAACCTCAGGCATTCAAAGAAAGGGGAAATGACACTCTCCTTTGTCATCTCACACAACCTCGGAAATACCCCTGTCCATGGCAAGGGCTTGAGATGACCTTCAGGGCCCCTTCCAACCCAAACCAACCCGGGATTTTGTGAATTTTGGTTCCAACCTTCTTGTCCATTTTGAGCCAAGCCACCGTGTCCTTGATGGTGTACTGCAGCCCGAAGAACCAGGTTTCCCGCAGTCCCAGAGTCCTGCACACCAGATCAAACAGGTCCTTCCCTTTCCACTTCACCTGCCACAGAGCAAATAGGAAGCACAGTTAAAAGGATGGATTTCAGAACTTCTCTCTGTTCAACCAAATGCACTGCTTTCACTTCACAAGGTCAACTTTAACCCCCCTGTGAATGCATCCGGTACAGACATGAAAACACCCCAGTGAGGCACACGTTATCTCCTTCCATCTGATCTCATCTGCAGAACACCAGCTCCTCCCTCAGTAGAAAACTGAGAGGTGATTTCCCCCTTTTTCCAAAAATGACACCGTAAAGCCCCTGTTTCTTGCCCTGGGAAACTAAGGATTCATTCAGGCTCTTGCTGAGCTCAGGTTTAGGCTCCTGACGTGTTTGGGTTCCTGTCTGTTGCTAGCAGGGAATAAAAATCCCTTTGAATTCCCCTTGGTGGCTTTAATGCATCTCCCTACAGGCTCAGGAAGCCCTGCACAAGCACCACCATCAGCACCAGGGGCTCAGAGAGAGGAGCCACAAAATCAGCAGTGACAAAATCCCTGCATGGAGCACGTGCACCCAGAGCCACCGACCCTGCACGGATAGAAGGGAAAAAGCTCAAAAATCCCCATCATTACCACTGAAGTCAGCGGTTCTCTGGGAGCACATTTTGATAGAGTCAAACTGCATTTTCTGCTGAAAATGTTGGTGACAAAAGCAGCCAAGGAACAGAGAAAATTGGTCCTGCTCAAGGACCGTGTCCTTCGAGCAGTCCTGCAGCTGCATCCATGATGCTACTGAAGTTTGCTCATAAAACCGGGAGGTGTTGGGAGGCAGAGAGGTGAAGAGGGACATAAACCACATGAATCGAATATGCCAAAGCCACTTTGGTCCTCCATCTGCACGCCGAAAACAATTGCTGGACCGAGACATACGGCCATTACTCCAAAGCCCTTGGGCAAACAGATCTCAGCACTCTCTTGTCACTACAGCTCAATCCTGGTGCCACCTGGGCACATCAATATTAACGCCGGGGCCGCTGCCGCTGTCACCCACTGCCGCCTTGTGGGCACAGCCAGGTCCAGCTCAGCCCAGCTCTGCCTCTCAGCGACGACTCCGTCACTGCTCTCCCCGTTCCCAGAGAGCACAGACACACACGCTGACAGTCCCGGAATAGGACAAAGCCGACACCACCCTCCCCAAAAACACCACCCCCGGAGCGCTCGCCGCAATTCGGATCGGGCGCTGTCAACACCTCGGGGTCCAAACGCCAGGAGCAGCAAGTTTGGCGGTGCTGTAATTACAACCCCCCCTAATTTCACACATTTCACTATCCTCCAGCCCCCGGGATGGGCTCCAGCTCGGCACAGGATGGCTCAGACTGCGGAAGATCTTTTCCTGACTATGATTTTAAGTGGGAGGTTAATTCGAGGGCTCAGACAAAACAGAGTGAGGCCCATTAAAAGAGCTATTTGGTACCATTTTTGCAGGCACATAAAAGCAGGCTGCCAGCAAAAGGCTATTTCTTCACTAAACTGCTTTGTACAAAGCATTATGGGCTGTTTTTCCTTCTCTAAGACCGTATTTCAGTCTCAGCACAGCAGTGCCTGCACCAAACCTTCTCAGGACAGGCTCCTGCCTGGTGCTAACGGCGGTGCCGGGACATCGCTCCACATCCCATGGGAGCAGTGCGTTAAACTGGAATTTCCACCGGCTCACCAAGCCACCTCAGGTACCCAAACCGTGCTCAAGAGCTGACAGGACCCAAAGGTCTCCTCTCAAAACACAAGCCACCAGTTTGTTTTGAAGAGCAGCACTGAGGATTAAAGCAGGAGCTTTGTGCAGTTTTCACCCCTACGTTTTTAACTTGGTGATGGGAATTTGGAATGGTTTGAGTTGGAAGGGACCTTAAAGATCATCCAGGTCCACCCCTGCCATTGGCATGGACACCTTCCACTATCCCAGACTGCTCCAAGTCCTGTCCAGCCTCACCTTGGACACTTCCAGCGACCCAGGGGCAGCCACGGCTTCTCTGGACAACCCCTGCCAGGGTCTCACAGCTGGATTTCTTCCTGATATCTAACCTAAATCTCTCCCCTTTTAGTTTAAAACCATTCCCCTTTCCCTGATCATTATCTGCCTTCATCAAAAACTCTCCTTTTTTTACAAGCCCCCCTTCAAGGGACTGTATTTTAAGTGAGGCTTCTGCTGCTGCATTTTACACCGGTGCTTTGTCACCACGCATTTCTGTGGTGGCAGGAATAGACATTTTATGCTCCTGCACAATGCTCAAGACTCCAGCCATAACAGAGCACAGATCCTCCCCAACTGCGCTGAATTACCTTCATTAAATCTATCAATGATCAGCAGCCACCTTTATTCCAACAGACAAGATTTCCCTCCACACCTCGGTACTTAAAATAACGATCTGCATTCAAGTGGCATCCTTTGACAGCTGAACTCCAACCACTTTACCGACATCCAGGACCTCAGCCCTCCTCACCCCTACTTGACAGGCTTTGCATCATTAACTGCCACGTTCTGTGGTTGTAAACTATTAAAAAGAAAGCCCCTCCAGGGCAGGAGGGGATGGACAGAGCTGCTGTCCAGGAGAGCCTGGGGGAGTCAGGACAGGCTGGCCATTCCCATCTACCCTGCGTCCATCATGCCGTTCCCTGCACGGCACTCAAGTGACACCTGAAGCACAAAGATAATTCTACAAGCCATTCTGAGCTCCTGCAAATAAAACTAAGGAGCTCAGAGCAGAAAAAACCCCTTCTCAGCCGCATGCTGGGGGAAGCTGGCACGATGCTGTAACAAAGCTCCATCTCCAAAGCAAAAAGCGACATCAGGATAACCTCAATGTGACCGTCAGGACGGAGCGGGATGCATCCCTCCAGCACCCTCCCTGCGCTGCCGGCATCACCCGCGACATTTGCAGCTCCTTGCCCATTAGCAGGATCACAGAACGGGTGGCTGCAGGGATTCAGGAGTCACCAAAGGGACACGGGAATGAAGTGCTTTATAAACAGGCTGTTACTCCACCGAGCTGTTTGTGTTCTTTACTAAGTACAGAGCGGTTACAATCTATCAGCAAAGCGCTTTAAATTAACAGCACTAAACACTTAAAACTCTGCAGCCAGTGGCTAGAACAGAGTATTTCCAGTCCAGATTATTGGCATCATCTTTTTCTCCGGTGGAGACGGAGCATTTGGCATCTATTAACAGGGTTTGCATTATTTATTAACCTGCACCGGGAGTCATTTCCAACTCGCAGGCAACTGCACGATTTATTTCGGAGCATAACCTCTCTGTCAAGTTTCACAACTGCTCCTCAGCTCCCGACTCGATAAAGCAGCTCCAAAAATGAGCAGAAGCGGCGTCTGGTCCTCTCATGAGGGGGTGACAAGGAGGGAGGGCAAGCCAGGGAATGGAGCTGTGTTGGAAGGTTTAGGTGGATTTCAGGGAAAGGTTCTTCCCCCAGAGGGTGCTGGCACTGCCCAGGCTCCCCAGGGAATGGGCACGGCCCCGAGGCTGCCAGAGCTCCAGGAGCCTTTGGACAGCGCTGCCAGGGATGCCCAGGGTGGGATTGGTGGGGGGTCTGGGCAGGGACAGGAGCGGGGCTGGATGATCCTGCTGGGTCCCTTCCCACTGAGGATATGCCACAATTTTAAAAAATGGGCAGCAAGGGACAAGGGGGTGCAACCATCCTGCATGGCTGAGCAAGGGGTCTGCACAGAAAAGAGATTCCCAAAACATTGTCAAGCTGATGCTTTTCTTCCAACAATGTCGAACATGGTAAAGGGGAGGCAAGAGGGATGGGTTTAATTTAATTTTTAGGTTCCTCACACAAGAGGTTCTCCTGGGACAACAGGGAGCTGCCCAAACTCCAGGGGACAGAAGCTCAGGGGGTACAGATGAAGATCTCACCTTCTCCTCATCACAAACACAAACCTCCAGAGCTTCAGCTCCTCCTGGGATCAGGATGGGCAACAAGGGCACAAGCAAGTGAGCAGAGGACACCAAGGCTCAGCTGCTTCCCAGGGAAACCCACAGCAGCCGTCCCTGCACACCCCACCCACAGGACAAGGTTAACACACAACCTTGAAGAAATGACTCACATTTACAGAGTATTTTACTGCACCAATTTACCCGTAAATAACACAGAAAATGGCTTTTGGCTTTGCAGATAATTTTATTAGGTGTGAGCTCTGTGCTAGGGATGCAAAGAGAGGCAAGAGCCCCTGCTGTGACACAACAGCCAAAAGGACTGCTGGGAAAAGGGGACCAAGCCCCAGGAAAAAGTGCTCAGAGGGAAGTTATTCCTGTTTAGAATCAAATTTTAACGAGCGAACACGACACCTCTAGAACAGGGAAGGAGAGGACCAAAGGGAGAGAGCTGGGCCTGAGCAGAGCATCCCTCCACCAATCTCCTGGGAATGAGGAAATGGACGTAGGCTGTAGCTATTCCAAAACCCTGTCCCACAGGAGATGCCCAAACCACCCACTGCAACCGTTCACAACTGAAATGGAGATGATTTTGAGACTGCAGACCACACTTATTTCTCCTTCTGGACCTGAATGATAACCACAGTGCCACAGACAACCATTTATTTAGATTTAAGGCCCATTTGGAGCAAACAGGGAATCAAAAATGTAATATTCGTCAATTTTGTTTTAAATAAAGTGATGTCAAATATTTTCAATTGCCACTTACTGAGTCACAAGGCAGGGCTGTAAAAGTTATTTTTATTTACTAATGCTACACGACAACTCGATAATGAGCTTTTAATTAAAACCTATTTCTGTTAACCACCGAGGAGGCCAAAAACGCGTCCAGGCATGAGGACGCAGATGGTGCAGCCAAGCACGTTCTGTGGTGTCTGCCCGAGACAGAGACAGAGCGGGAACACCAAGAACAGGCGGCTGTGACCAGAGCCAGGGGAGAGGCAGGGGACAACAACTGGTGACAACGTGCCCTCTGCCCTGCTCAGGTGAGACCCCACCTGCAGAGCTGCCTCCAGCCCAGGGGCGCAGCACAGGAGGGACCTGGAGCTGCTGGAGAGAGTCCAGAGGAGGCACCAGAGATGCTCCCAGGGCTGGAGCCCCTCTGCTCTGGAGCCAGCCTGGGAGAGCTGGGGGTGCTCACCTGGAGAGGAGAAGGCTCCAGGGAGAGCTCAGAGCCCCTGGCAGGGCCTAAAGGGGCTCCAGGAGAGCTGCAGAGGGGCTGGGGACAAGGGCTGGAGGGACAGGACACAGGGAATGGCTCCCACTGCCAGAGTGCTCCCTGTAAGCACAGATTGAAGCTGTGGCTGCCCCTGGATCCCTGGAAGTGTCCAAGGCCAGGCTGGAGAAGGCTTGGAGCAGCCTGGGATAGTGGAAGGTGTTCCTGCCCAGGGCAGAAGATGGAAGTGGATGAGCCTTAAGGTCTCTTTGCATTCAAACCACTCCATGATTCCATGTCCCAAAGCCTCACCCCACCCTGTAAGTCAGGCTCACACAGATGAAGAGTTACGGGGTCAAGCAGCAGCCCAGCGCAGAGCAAGAAGCTCCAAGAGGATGAAAGGAGGATTTGGATCCTGCAGTGAGCTCAGCCGAGGATGCACAGAGCTGTAACATCGGCCAGAGCTGTCTGTGTGCTGCACTTACACCTCTGCCCTGGGAAGGGACAGCCCCAAGCCCTCCCTCCGTGCAGGAGCTGATTGCTGATGGACACGGGGTGTTCCAGCCCAGCCTGACCTGCTCTGATGAGCCCTTACACACTGCTGAGCCCTGAACACTCACAGCTCAGCCGGGCAGGAGAGGGGCAGCCAGCGGCTCACCTCGGGGTGACGCCAGGTTAAATACCTCTCTCCCCATCTCCCGACCTGTGGGATTCCCTACCAGTGTTGCCTCCCAGCTTCAAGGAGATTATTTCCAGGGCTGCTTCCCTGTTCAAGTACCTTTAGTTTCAAAAACCACCTACTTGAAAGACACTGCCTGTACAAAAAAAAAAAAAAAAAAAAATTAAAGAGCATCAAAACTGGAGTCTACACACCAAAAGAGAAACATTTACTGTCCCAAATGCCCTCCTCCCTCCTTCCCCTCTGCATCAACACATCCCTGGATTAATTAACAGAGTCTGGGGACTGACGGAAGTTTTTAATAGTCTTTGGAGAGAAGTAACAGCAGTTTCCAACTGGAAGAGGCTCTGATGGAAGCAAGGGATCCAGAGAACTTTTCAGGTGCAGGGTGAGGCACCAAAGCCAAAGAGGATCCACACCCATAAGTCACAAGCACAACTCAGGGGAACAAACTACACCAAGCGAGACATCTCCAAAATATTAACTCCTAAATATCACTGGTGTAAATCAGAAATTCTGAGGTTTTGGGGCACAAACCCCTCCAAGACATGAGTGAGGAAACAGCCCTTACCTGCTGTGTCTCAGGTTCAAAGAGAGCCGCTCATGCTCCTGAGTGCTGGCACAAGATCAGGACACACAGGCACTTGGAGGAGCCAAACACTGACTTGACAGCTGGTACCCCAACAATTTATTGGGGATCATGTTGTAGCCGAGGGGGATTATTCCTCTCGGCTTTCTTAAACACCCATTCCTGCACACAGACTGGTGTTTTCCTGTTAAGTCTGTGTCCACTCACAGAAGCTCTGCAGCATGAAGAGGTCACTGTCCCTACCAGCACTCTGCTGCCTGAAACTGCCAATGTATGGATCTTTACAAACCCCCTTCCAAGCATCCTGCAATGCAGAAGGAAGCCAAGGGCATCCCACTCCCTGATCTCCTCTTCCTGCCTTTTTATATTGGTGCAGTGCCTGGACACACCCCAAAACTCAGCTCAGATTTACTAAACCAGCTCTTCCTCAAAACCTCATTTCCACTCAGATTTCCACCACCAAATCCTTGGTTGTTCCTGTTCCAGAGGATGAGCTTTGCAGCTCAGCTACACAGCTCTCTGTGTCTGGTGACAAAGGGACAGCACTTGGCCACACATGGCTGCAATCAGAACTCTTCTACTTACAAGGGCTTTGCATCCAACCTCGTCCAACTGGCTCTGCACCGAGCGGGGCACTGGGCTAAAATAAAGATTCCTTCCAACCAGGATTATCCTCTGGACAGAGAGAAACAGCTTAAGCACTGAAGTAATAACAGGATGCATGTTTAGACCAGCAAATACATCAGCACAAACCGGCCTCTCCTCGCTGCTTGAACACTTAAGCTGTTTCTCCAGGCTGGCTGTAAAGCTTTTCCAGTTCATTTTTAAGATGCTGAAGGATTAAGGTTGGGAAGCAGCTGGGCAGCGAGCTGCACCTTAATGGAGAGACCATCCCTGCAGGATTCAAGCCCAAGATCACAAACACAAAAGAAAGGGAAAAACACACCCTTCGGAAAGCAGGACATGGCTCTGAGACGGAGGGACACTAACAGGGCTGAGCACTGCGAGAGGGAGAAATCGGCAAAGACACCCACGAGGCCAAAGGAAAGATGGAGGGGTTCTCCCATCAGCCAGGAACTTGGTTCTGAGGGAAAAAACTGCACATGGGAGAGGGGGAGAGCAACCTGACACCAGCCACACCACACCTCCCCCATCCCATCAGAGATGTGGGATAAACAGTGCTTTGGATGTGAACTCAAAAATACCATGGGGTGTGCATTATTGAATAATTCATGGAATGGTTTGGGTGGGAAGGGACCTTAAAGTTCATCTTGTTCCACCTCCCTACCATGGACAGAGACATCTTCCACTGTCCCAGGCTGCTCCAAGCCCCAGTGTCCAACCTGGCCTTGGGCACTGCCAGGGATCCAGGGGCAACCACAGCTGCCCTGGGCACCCTGTGCCAGGGTCTCCCTCACAAGGAAGAGGCTTCCACATGGCTGTCCAAGGTTCCCAGGAAGGTGAAGGCAGCTGGGGTTGCTTTAGCACAGGCATTCAAGAGTTATGCAAATGTCTACCCTTCTTCCAGATGTTATCAATTAATTAGGTACAGCTCAAACCTCCGAGATGGAAGTAACAAAAAGAAGACACTCGCTTCGTGCCTCCAAGATTTCCCCAAACAAATTTTAAGTCTTTAAAGTGAAACCCCAACCGTGATTACTAATCTCCATTGCTGTGTTAGAAAGATTAAGATTTCATTTCTAGGAATTACTTTAGATTTAGGCTCAATTTAGAGACATCAACGGCAGAATAAACAGATGCAAAGCAGGTTTAATCCCTTAAAATGCACAGCTGGGAATTTCTAGGGAGCAGACTGAAAAATTAACACTGAGGAAGAAGGTGAATCTTCATCAGCTACAGCTGGGTCATGGAATCCTGGAACATCCTGAGCTGGGAGGAACCCCCAGGGATCATGGAAGACCAGCTCTAGACATTCAAGAGATCAGCAGCTCTCTGTCCCTGTCAGCACGAGGTGCCACTCACAGGCCACAAAAACAGATCTCAAGACCCCCAAACCACAGGATTCCTACTGCACCTCCTTCCACTGATCCTCTCAAGTGTTTGTGAGGCAGATTTCCCTCTCCCAGCCTCCTGCTGGAGCCAGCAGCCCTCCTTCTGGGCCAAAGACCCCTCAAAGCACACAGATAGCCAGGCAAACAGTGCTGCCTGCTCTTCTCCCAGCAAACCCTGGGATAGGGGCCAGATTCCTTCAGGGAGGAGCACTGTCCTTCCCAAAAACTGACTCTCCTACCCCACTGACTCTCAGCAGGGCACAAACTCCACCCCTGGCTCCAGGTCTCACTGTGGGTGTAGAGCAAGCCAAGCCCTTCCCTGGGCCACCTTCCCAACCCCAGGACCCAGGGTGTGTCTGATCCCTCCGTCCATGGATGTTTCTGCAGAGTCAGCAAAACAAGGAGCTTTCCCCACAGCCTCCCAAGTGTGACACAAAAACAGGGACAGGCAGAGATCCAGCCAGGGAGCCAGACTGCTCAGATGGAGCTTGGATAAAACTCACACCTCAAGCTGGGCTGCCCTGGGCTTGCAGCAAGCCCAGGAGGCCATGGAGATGTTCCCAGGGCTGGAGTCCTTCTGCTCTGGGGCCAGGCTGGGAGAGCTGGGGGTGCTCACCTGGAGAGGAGAAGGCTCCAGGGAGAGCTCAGAGCCCCTGGCAGGGCCTAAAGGGGCTCCAGGAGAGCTGCAGAGGGACTGGGGACAAGGGCTGGAGGGACAGGACACAGGGAATGGCTTCCAGTGCCAGAGGGCAGGGCTGGATGGGAGATTGGGCAGGAATTGTTCCCTGGCAGGGTGGGCAGGGCCTGGCACAGGGTGCCCAGAGCAGCTGTGGCTGCCCCTGGATCCCTGGCAGTGTCCAAGGCCAGGCTGGACACTGGGGCTTGGAGCAGCCTGGGACAGTGGGAGGTGTCCCTGCCCAGGGCAGGGTGTAGAACAGGATGGGCTTTAATGTCCCTTCCAATCCAAACCATTCCATGATTCCATGAAAACTCACTCCTCACCCACTAGGAGTGAAACAGCCCTATCACCCACCTGCACCCATCCATCCATCCATCCATCCATCCCCCCTCCTGCTCCAATACCCTGTGCTGAGGGATGAGGCCCGAATTCCCTCCACATCCCTCCAGCACCAGCTCCAACACGACCCAGGAGCTCTCAGCAGGGCCACACTCGCAGCTCCTGAGCTCCTTCCAGTGCAGAAGTCTCTCTGCAGCAACAAGTTCTTTTGGCAGGAACCTCCCAGGAAAGTCAGCTGGAGATGCACCAGTTCCATAGTCAAATCCCACGGGAGCGCTGCCTCACCGCTGCACAAATCCCCCTGATCCCAGCGGGAAATGACACCCGGCCACACCACTGAAATTAACAGTTATTTACTTTCCATCACCAGTTATTGCTGCAGCCTCCAGAAACCAGGAAAAACAGAGCCAGGACATCCACACTCTGCTGGAAGTGGGAAGCTCACACGGCTGCCTAAGAGCAAATCCTTAATCCCGAGGAAAAGCAGGAAGTTCTTCAGGGCTGAGAGGAGATTTCCACGGCAAGGAAATCAGTGATGACAAACACCCCTTGGCTGACAGGAGCTGAGATTCCATCAGGTTTTGGGTCAGGCTAATGAGATAGAAACTGTTAAATGAAGAGGTTGGATTGGGGTTTCAATGTTTGTGTGGCCAACCCCTCTGGATCAGCTGAAAAAGCAGAGCAAATCCCAGGGTTCGGCAGCGACGCCCTGGGAGAAGGTTTTACAAGTCCCAAGGGCCCCAGAAAGGGAAATTATCACAAAAAAAGCAAGAACTGGCCCCCTGAAGCATCCCTCACAGTGAGCTAAGGGCTCAGGAAAATGCCAAAATTCTGTCCTGGGGTGTTTGGGGAGCACTTGGGAGTTGGATTCCTGTGGCTTCAAGCTTTGACACTGAGATTCCCCCAGCCCTGTGACAGGCACAGTGTAGCAGTGGCTTGGGCTGGGATGGCAGGAAAGCACTGGATTAGAGCCCAAATGAAGCTGGATTGTAATGAGAATAAAGCTGAACTATAAACAGGATAAACCTGAATTATACCCAGAATGAAGCTGAATTATAGCCAAAGTATAGGATGAATTATAACCAGAATAATGCCAAATTGTACCCAGAATGAGACCAAATTATAACTGGAATGAACCCAGATTATAACCCAAATAAAGCTAAATTATCCCTGGAGTGAAAATAAATTATTGCCAGAACAAAGCTGAATTATAACCAAAGTATAAACTGAGTTATAACCAAAATAATGCCAAATTATACCCAGAAAAAAAAGCCAAATTATGACCAAAACAATGCTGAATTACACACATAATAAAGATTAATTATAACCAAAATAAAGCCAGACTACAACCTGGATACAACTGAATTACACACGCAATAACACCGAATTACCACAAAACAAAGCCAAGTTATGACCAAAGTAATGCCAAATTACACCGATTCATAACCAAAAGAAAGGTGAAGTACAGCCAAAGGAAAGCCGAATTATAACCAGAACAATGTGCAATTATAACCAAAATCACACCGAATCACACCAGGATAAGGCTGATTTATAACCAAAACAAGGCTGTGGCGCTGCTGGCCCAGGGCAGGCCCCGGGAACCGGCGGAGGGTCGGGGGGACCGGGAGGGGGGCCCGGGCCCCTCAGGGGGTGTGGGGGTGCTTGGGGGGCGCCCGTCCCCCCTGAGCGGGACCGCCGTGCCCCTTGCCCGCGCGGGCCGTCACCTCGCAGCTGAACTCCATCTCGGCGTCCATGGTGGCGATGCGCACGGTGAAGGTCTTGGGCTGCTTGCGCTTGAGGGAGCTGAAGCTCATGCGGGACGCGATGGCCCCGGCCATGGCGGCGCGGCGCGGTCAGCGCGGCGGCGGCGCCATGGCGGCCTGGCCCCGCCCCTCCGCCGCGCTATTGGCCGCGCCGCGCGGAGCGCCCGCCTCCGCCGCGCCTTGTAGCCAATAGAGAGGGCTAGGCTGGAGAGGCGGGAGAAAACGCGGTTATGATTGGGTAAAGGGGACGCCGCTCATGAAAAGGGGAGGGATGAGGCGGGGTCACTGCGAGCAGTGTGTGGAAGCCATGAGGCGTGGTGGTGTCGCCCCCTGGCGGCGGGCGGAGCGCGCTGCAGGCGCGAGCGTGAGAGAGGGCGGGCACCAGGACCCGGCGTGGGGGACACGGGGACACGGGACACGGGACACGGGGACAGAGGGACACAGGGACACGGGGACACGGGGACACAGGGACAGGGGACACCGGGACACGGGGACACCGGGACACAGGGACACAGGGACACAGGGACACAGGGACAGGGGACACCGGGACACGGGGACACGGGACACGGGGACACGGGACTCGGGACACGGGGACACAGGGACACAGGGACACAGGGACACAGGGACACAGGGACACGGGGACACGGGAGGGTGTCAGGAGACCCTGGCGTGTCCGCGGCCCTTGCGGTGTCAGGGGTCCGCGGGGTGTCCGACATCCGGGGATGTCCGGCGTCTCTGGGCGGTCCGTGGGGAGTCCGGGGTCCCTGGAGGGTCAGTGGCGTGTCCGGGCTCAGTGGCGTGTCCGGGATCCCTGGGGTCAGTGCAGTGTCCCAGGGTCTGTGGGGAGTCCGGGGTCCCCGGGATGCCTGGGGTCCATGAATTGTCAGGAGTCCCTGGGGTGTCAGGGATCTGGGGATCTCCCGGGGTCTCCGGGGGTGTGCAGAGTCCGTGGGGTATAGGAGTCCTTGGGGTGTCAGGGATCCCTGAGATTTGTGGGGTTTATGGGTCCGTGAGGTCCTTGAGGTGTCCCCGCTGCCTTGGGGTGACCCCGTGTCACCCCCCAGTGCCGTGGGTGTCCCCGCAGTTCGGGGTTCCCTGGGTGACGCGGGACACGGGGTGCCGCCCCCGCGGTCGTGGCCGGGGCGAGGGAATCCACGCTGTCCCGGGGGGACCCGGGTGTCCGGGCTCGTGGGTGGGGGCAGAGACTGGGACCGGCGCCCGGGGCGGGCGGGGACACGGGGCAGGACTGGGACTGGGACTGGGACCGGGACTGGGACTGGGACTGGGACTGGGACTGGGACTGGGACTGGGACCGGGACTGGGACTGGGACCGGGACTGCGACTGCGACTGCGACTGCGACTGGGACCGGGACTGGGACTGGGACTGGGACCGGGACCGGGACCGGGACCGGGACTGGGACTGGGACTGGGACCAGCGCCGGGCTACGGGACGGGACTGGCACCAATCCCGGGACACGGGACGGGGCTGGGAGCAGAGCCAGCTGCGGTAATGGAACTGGGACCGTCACTGGGATGACCGGACAGTGGCTGGGACCCGTCGCTAGAGCAAGGGGATGGGACCGCGACCCCGGGCGGTGTGGGATAACGGGCTGAGAGCTGGGACGAGCATGGGGGAACGAAACAGAAACTGGGACCCGCTCAGAGTTACTGGGATGGAAACTGAGTCCAAACCGGGGATAACGGGAGGGACTGGGATCAGTTCAGGGTTACTGTGACGGGAACAGGGATCAGTTTAGGGTTACTGGGACAGGAACTGGGACCAGCAAGGGGATTATGGGGTGGCAATTAGGACGGAGGGGTTGAGAGATACCGGGTCGGAAACTGGGACCCTCACGGGAATAAGGAGACGGGAACTGGAATCAGCATGAGGTAACGGGACAGGAACTGTCGGGTTTACTGGGATGGGAACTGAAACCAGTTCAGGGTTACTGGGACAGAAACTGGGACCAGCACAGGGGGATGCGGCAGACCTGAATCCGTCAGGAGCAGAAGGGGGAAGGGACGAGGAGCCCCCCCGACACCCCCGGGGGGACCCAGGCGTCCGGGAGCGGCCCCCGCCCCCGCAGCCTGAAGAACGGGGCCTCTGTCCCCGCGGGGACAATGGGGACATTGACGGGGACCCCCGGCCCCGCGCTGCCCCCGCAGGACCCCCCATGGCAGAAGGCGGCAACTCCGCCCGCCGGGACCCAGCCCCCGCTGGACCCCGCACCCAGGTGGGCGAAGGGAGTGGGGGACATGAGGGGGAAACTGGGGAACGGCAGGGGATGTAGGGGCTGGGGAGGGTATTTGGCTTCCTGATACTCCATAGGGACTTACGGGGCGCAAGAGGGGGGCTCTGGGCAGCTGGGGGGGCATTGTGGGGTACAAAGATAAATTGGGGCAGGAGGGCGGGTAGACACCCTGGCGGCTTGGGGGGCTGTAGGGGTGCTGGGGGTTCTTCCTTGGCCCCCCGCCATGGGTGACCCCCCTGCCCAGCCCTGCCGGCCTGTGCCGAGGGTCCACGCCTTTGGGAAGGGGGAGCAGGCGCTGCGGAGGGACCCCCGCACCCCCCCGGCCATGCAGGGCTGGCTGCACAAGCAGGTGAGGCAGGGGGCGCGGGGAGGGCTGGGGAGGGGGTTCGGGGGCTGAATGGGGTTTGAGGTGCGGGATTCTGGGGGATTTGTGGGTTTCGAGGAACCTGGGGAGCTGGGGAGGAGTCGGAGAGTGTACAGGGTTGGGAGGGTCTGGAGTGTCAGGGGGTCACGGGGATATGGGGCTTGGGGGGGAAATCAGAGGGAATTGGGGGAGTCAGTGGGTGGTGAGGGAGGGTTATGTGGTTTGGGGAGATCAGAGACATTTGGTGGGACCGGGCAGTGTGGGGCGGTTATGGGGTCTGGGATGGAAGACGGTGCCGGGGGGTTATGGGGTTTGGGGGTCTGGCACAGCTGAGGAGGTTGGGGGGATCAGAAGGGATTGAGGGGTCTGGGGCAACAGAGGGTCCCGGGCGCGGATGGGCTGCAGGGGCTCAGCCCCCGTCCCCCCCCCCTCTTCTCAGGACAGCTCGGGGCTGCGGCTCTGGAAGCGCCGCTGGTTTGTACTGGTGGATCTCTGCCTCTACTACTACCGGGGTGAGGGGGGGCAGGGGCGTCTGTGATCCCGGGGTGTCCCTGGGTCACTGGGGGTTCCCGGGGGGCTCAGGAGTCCTGGGGTGCTGGGCAGTCCTTGGAGGACCAGGAATCCTGGGAGACTGGGGGGTCTCTGGGGTGGTCAGGAATCCCGGTGGGATCAAGGATCCCTGGGGCGTTTGGGGGTCTCAGGAGCATTGGGAATTCTTGAGGTCTCTGGACGGATCAGGGATTCTGGCAGGGTCGGGAGTCTCTGGGGAGCTGCAGGTCCCTGGGGGGTTGAAGGGGTAGTTGGGGGGGGGGGGTCTAAGGTCTGGGGGGGCCCGGGAGGTCTGGGGACATCTGATGGAACTCAGAGGAGGTCCCCACCACCCCCCTGATTGTACTGGAGATCTTGGGGTGCAGATGGAGGTTCTGGGGCCCCTCACTGTGACCTTCCTCTGCCTTCCAGACAGCAGTGAGCAGCAAGTGCGGGGTGGCCTCCCCCTGCCCGGCTACGAGATCCGTGTTCTGCCCCCGGCCCCCCGCGCCCCCCGCGCCCCCCAGTTCCTCTTCACGGTCAGCCCCAGATCCCTGGGTGGGGGGACGGGACCCGGACATCTGAGCCCCGTCCACCGAGGATCCCCCCATCTCCAGGCTGAACATCCCGGGATGCGGACATACTGCCTGGGGGCTGAGACCCCCGAGGAAATGCACGCCTGGGTCTGTGCCTTGCGCCGGGGGGCATCGCCCCTGCCCGGGTGAGTGGGGCACGGGGGGCACCGGGGCTCCGGGTCCATGGTGGGGGGCACAGAGAGGGCCTGGCTTTTGAGGGGTTTGGGGGTTCCCAGGCTGCAGGAGGAGGTTGGAGAGTTTGGGCAGGGACTGAGAGGGTTTGAGGAATCTGGGGAGGGGGTCGCAGAGGTTTTGTGGTGGTCACAGAGCCTTTGGCGGGGTCTTAACCCTTTGACTCCTGTTTTCTCCCTTCCCAGCTCCCCTCGCTCCCTCTCCCAGCAGACACTCCAGGAAACCCGGGCTGCGGATCCTCCCTCGCCTCCGTTGCCCACGCACTGCCCGGGTGAGGGGCTCGGGGACCCACCCGTGCCCCCTCCTTGCTGCCCCCCAGTCCCTGCAATGCCCCACAGCGAGGTGAGATCTGGGGGGAATTGGAACTACTACTGTAGGGGGAAATATGAGGGGGGCAAGTGCTGGGGTGATTGTGGTGCAGACCTGTCTGGTGAGGGGGGTTATGGGGCAGAGCGGGGGGACTGAGAGAAGGGAGGGGGTTATGGGGCAAAATGGGGGGGCAATGGGGCAGATGGGGGGGCTATCGGCCTAGTGGGGAGGCTCTGGGGTAGAGAGAAGGGGCAATGGGGCAGAGGGGGGCTGTGAGCAGAGGGGGGCTATGGGTAGGGGGGAGCCTGGGGCAGGAGCGGCTCTGGGCACGCCGCGGGTCCGGCCGGAGCAGCGCTCCCTGTGCCCTCCCTCAGGTGTCTGCAGCCCAGGAGGAGCCCCCGGTGCGGGGATGTCCCCCCAGGGCCGGGGACACGCCGGGGGGACCGCGGGGACCCCCCGAGCCCGAGCCCGCAGGTGAGACCCCGCCGCGCCCCGGCCACGCCCCTCGGCCACGAGGCCCCGCCCTTTCTGACCCCGCCTCTCCAGGGCGGAGCCCGAGGAAGCCCCGCCCCCCTGAGGCGGCCCCGCAGCCCCCGCCGGAGCGAGACATCGGGACCAATCGGCCACCGGCCCCTCCAACCTCCTCTTCTGATTGGCTACCGAACGCAGCCGGGCCCTCGGGCAGCGCCCCCGCGCCGCCATCCAATGAGGCGTCGCGGCGGCGGCGGGCGGGGGCGGGTGGGCGCGGCCGGGCGCGCGAAGGTGTGGCCGGGCGGCCAATCAGAATCACGCTGCTGCAGGCCAGCTTCTGAGGGGGCGGGGCGGGGCCGAGGGGGCGGGGCCCGGTGGGCACGCGCCGCGCGCGGCCCCGCCCCGGTGCGGAAGATGGCGGCGGGAGCGCGCGGCGGGAGCGCGGCGCTGCGGCGGCTGCGGGGCGGGGGCGCGGGTGCGGCCCCGCGGGGCGCGCGGTGAGTGGGGACCCCCCCGGGCGGGGAGCCCTGGAACCCCCGCCCTGAGAGCCCCCGCGGCATCCTCGGATCCCTCATCCTCCCCCGGGCTCCGCACCCCGCTTCCCGCATCTCCCCCGGCGGGGACGCCCCGCATCCTCCTCCCCCCTGGACCCTGCAGCTCCCCCGGACCCCGCATCCCTCCTGCTCCCCGCATCATCCCCGGGCGGGGACCTCACCTCTGAGCCCTTGAGGCCCAGATCTTCCCCGCTCTTCTCATCCCTCGGGCGGGGGCACCCGCACCCTGCTCCCCGGAGCCCTCCCATTCCCCCCCGGACCCCGCATTCCCCCCGGACACACCGCATCCCCCCGGGCCGGGACACCCGTATCTCCCCTTCTGAGACCCCTGATCCCCACCCTTGTCCCCGCATCCGCCCCGCTCCCCGCATCTCCCGGGAGAGGACCGCCGCCCCCCTGGGCTTCCTGATCCTCCCCCGTGGACCCCGCATCCTCCCGGGGTTCCGGACCCTGCATCTCCCCGGGCCGGGACACCCACACCCCGCTACCCTGACCCCCCTGGACCCCTCATCCCCTCCGGACCCCGCAGCCCCCCGCTTCCTGCATCCCCCCGGGCGGGGACCCCGCACCCCCCGTCCCTGAGCCCCCTGAGCCCTCCCCGGAGCCCGCGGCTCTCCCGGACCCCGCGGGCGGCCCCCAGAGTGGCCCCACGGTCGTTGCCTCGCTGGGGACAAAGGTCTGGCCGCAGCTCGGACCCGAGCGGCCCCGTTCCCCCCCCCCCGCCACTGCCCTGGCGGGGAACCCGACCTTCTCCGGGGCACCGGAGCCACCCTGGGGCTGCCGGGGAGCCCCGGGGGACAGGCTGGGGGGCTGCTCCCATCGCCCCATGTCCCCTTGTTGCCTTGCCCGTGGAAGGGTCACCAGCACCGGAGCAGCCCCTGGGTGAAGGGGACCCACTGGGGGGATGCCCCCATTGCCCCATGTCCCCATGCCCATGGAGGGGTCACTGTCGCTGGAGAGGCCACTGGGGCTGAGGGGGCTCCCATGGGGGCTCTCCCCATTGTCCCACACCCCCACATCAGTGTCCTCGCTCAGTTGGGCAGCAAAGCCAAAACCCCTCTGAGTTCGGGGGGACAGACTGGAACTGGGGGGCAGACACCCCAGCACGGGGCCAGGGCTCCCAGGATGAGCTGAGCGGAAGGCAGTGAAGTCCCGGGGCTCCCTGGAAGCCGGACGATGGAGTCCAGCTGCCCGCAGGACTGGCAGTGAGGCCTCTGGATCCCGCTCTGCCATGCAGCCGGTCATTCCTGGCCATTCCCGGTCACTCCCGGTGTCTCCCCTGCCCCGCTGTCCACAGGGGGTACTCCAGGGATGCCGAGGGCAGCTGGTTCCGCTCCCTCTTCGTGCACAAGGTGGATCCCCGCAAGGACGCACATTCCAACCTCCTCTCCAAGAAGGAGACCAGCAACCTCTACAAGATCCAGTGTGAGTGCTCCTGCTGGGTAGAAGGCAGGCACAGATGGGGTGCACCCCTCACCCCTTGGGACCCCCATTCCTGGATCCTTCCCTTTCCTTCCCCTGTCCCCAGCCCCTCTCTCCTGTCCCTGCAGTTCACAATGTGAAGCCGGAGTGCCTGGAAGCCTACAACAAGCTGACGTGAGCACACTGAGGGGGCTTCCCAGCATCCCAGCGGGATGTTGGGGTGCTGTTCTGGAGTGAGAGAGGCAGGAGGGCCCGTGCAGAGCTCCTGGAGCTCCTGGGTGGATCTGTGTCCCTGTTCTGCGCCTCAGTTTCCCTCCCTGTGAAATGGATGCATCCCCCAGGCTGCACCAGATCCTGTTTGGGCAAACCCTGGGAGGGCAAAGAGGGGCACTGGGAGGGTTTTGGGGTGCTTCCCCCCACCCCACTGCCCCCCTCTGTATCCCCGCAGAGAAGAGGTGCTGCCCAAGCTCCACTCGGACCCCGACTACCCCTGTGACCTGGTGGGCAACTGGAACACGTGGTACGGCGAGCAGGACCAGGCAGGTGAGGGCAGGCAGCAGCTCCTGGGGCCTCTGCTGCCAAAGGCAGAGATTTTGGTGGGATTTTGGGGTGCTGCTCCCCTTCCCCACCCCAGAACCCTCTTTGCAGTGCACCTGTGGCGCTTCTCGGGCGGATACCCGGCGCTCATGGACTGCATGAACAAGCTCAGGCAGAACAAGGTACCACCGGGGTGGGGGTGACACCCCTGTGCCCGACACCCCCGGCCCGCGTCGCCCCCACCCCGAAACCCCCGGCTGGGGCTGTCCCCAGGAGTACCTGGACTTCCGCAAGGAGAGGAGCCGGATGCTGCTGTCCCGCAGGAACCAGCTGCTCCTGGAATTCAGCTTCTGGAATGAGCCCCGGCCACGCCAGGGACCAAACATCTACGAGCTGAGGTCCTACAAGCTGAAGGTGGGGATCAGCCTGTGCCTCAGGGTGGGGGGTACCCCAGGTTTTGGGGGGAAGCCCCCCAGATTCCTCCTTCCTGGATGAGGAGACCCCAAGCTGGGCGAGCAGGGGGTTCTGACTGGTTTACTTTTCCCGTTTCCAGCCAGGGACCATGATCGAGTGGGGCAACAACTGGTAAGCACTGGTTTCCCAGCATGGAGGGATCCAAGGTGGGAAAAGCTCCCTCTGGAGAAGGAGGGACCCCTGGGGCGGGTCCTTTATGTGTCCCCTGCTTTGTGCAGGGCTCGGGCCATCAAGTACCGCCAGGAGAACCAGGAGGCAGTCGGGGGGTTCTTCTCCCAGATCGGGGAGCTCTACGTGGTGCATCACCTCTGGGGTAAGGGGTGCCACCCTGGGGGACTCCTGGCCTAGGGGCTGGGGGGCTCAGGGTGCCAGTCCCGTCCTCTTCCCACAGCCTACAGGGATCTGCAGTCCCGGGAGGAGACGAGGAATGCGGCCTGGAGGAAGAGGGGCTGGGATGAGAACGTTTATTACACCGGTGAGCGGGACCCCCACCCACTTTGGGGACCCTCTGCCCGTGCTGGGGACCCTCTGCCCTCACCTCTCTCTCCTTCCTTCCCCAGTCCCGCTGATCCGGACCATGGAATCACGGATAATGATTCCCCTGAAGATCTCCCCCCTGCAGTGATTGGGGGCCGTGCCTGGGCTGTCTCCCTGCACCCCCAGGGGCTTCCTGCCTTGCCCTGGCCCTGCTGGGGGGTTCTGCTCCCCCTGGCTCCCAGCTCTCTCCCCCACCCCATTTTGGGGTGCCCTGGGGGGGTTGAGAGCAGGGAGGGGAAGGTGGGAGCCCCCCATCCTGTGATGGGTCCCCAGGATGGTGCTGTGGTGCTGCTGGGGGCTCTGGGTGGGCTCTGGGAGGTGGGGGGGGGGGCTTAATTGCTCCTGATGAGCCCAGCGGGTGCCTTTGCTGCCAATTAAATATTTAATATGCTAAAGCCTGGGCCCCTCTCGGGGTGGGAGGGTGGTACTGGGGGTGCTTGGTGTGGCCCCCCAGGCTGGTGTTGCTCAGGGGGCTGCCCTGCCCCACATTGTGGGTGTTTTCTGCACCAAAGGACCTCCATCCATGGGTGCTGTGAGACACTGAGAGACCCCCCCCAAACCCCAGTGGTACCCCCAGTGCCACTGGGAACCGCTTGTCAAACCCATGGATAGCCCCAAGTGCCATAATGGATCCCATCCCATGCTCCCCTAAAGCTCATGGATACACCCAGCACCACCAGGGACCCCATCCAATGGCCCCCCCAAGCTCCTCAGGATCCCCCAGTACCACTGGGTACTCCAAGCCAAGGCCCAACCCAGCCCAGGGGTACCTCCAGGGCCATTGGGGACCTCATCGCAAACCCCTGAAACCCCTCAGTGTTTATGTGGACACCATCCCACGACCCTCCAAGCTCCCAGGGGCTCCCTATAGATGCTCCCAGTGCCACTGGGGACCTCTTCCCATGCCGTTTCGAGCCCACTGATCTCCCCAGTGCCATTGGGGACCCCATCCTTAGGCCCCCAAAGCCCATGGATCTTCCCACCATCATCAACAACTCCATCCTGTGCCCCTCCCAATCCCCTGTGTGCCCTCCTCCCCGCTGGGGATCCCATCCCAAGCCCATGGGCACCTCCAGTCCTCCAGTGCCTTCAGGGACCCTATCATGTCCTCTCCAACCCAATGGATAACCCCAGTGCCACTGGGGAGCCCACCCCAAGCCCATGGACACCCACCCATCAGTGCTTCTGGGATCCTTATCCCAGCCCCCCCATTCGTGTAGGTGCCCTTCTGCACCAGGAACCCCACCAGTGCCCCCAGTGTGGAGGTGTGACCCCCAGGGCTGCCACCCCCTCCCCCCGGCTTTGTGAATGGGGTGGTGGCCACGCCCCTTGAGTGAACCACGCCCCAGTGCCACAGGCCACGCCCATCTTGGGACCCCACGCCCCCAGCGCGCTTTGCGGGTCCTCCAGGATGGCAAGTCCGCTAGGGGGCGCTTGTAGCAGTGGCAGCCTCTCGCTGCCGCTCCGTGCCGCGCGCTGTTGTTCACTGACGTCACTTCCGGGAGGCGCCGAGGTGAGGGCGCGGTGGGTGCCGGGGCGAGCCGGGACCCTCGGGCGGGGATGGAGGGGGCGGCGGGGGCGACCCCGGGCCCCTTGGGAGCGGCGGAAGGTCCGTGGCCCGGTGTGCTGGGGGCTCAGTGGAAGGGGAGGGTCTTGGTGTGGAGGGGTGAAGGCCCCATGCTGCGGGAGCTCTGATGCTTCAGACCCGCTGTGCTGGGGTCTGAGCGGCTCTAGACGAGCGGAGAGTCCCCGGCGTGAGGATCTAGGGAATCTCTGAAGGAATGAAGGGTTCTGGGCCCGATGTGCTGGTGTCTGGGGGCTTTGGAGAGGTGGAGGGTCCCGGGTCGGGGGGGCTCGGAGGAGCGGGCGCCCCGGGATAGATGTGCAGGGTCTGGGGTGCTCTGGAGGAGCGAAGGGTCCCGGATCTGTGGGTCTGGGGGGCCCTGGAGAGGCCAAAGCCGCAATCCCCCGGTGTGCCGGAGTCTGGGGGCTCAGGGGCAGTGCAGCCCCCGAGGCCGGGAGGGACTGAGCGCTCGGGGTCCCAAGGGAGCTCAGGGGCCGTGGGGGTCCGGGGGGGCTGTGTTGGGGCAGAGACCCCGGGCCCGCGGTGCTGGTGGGCTCAGAGCCGGGCTGCGGGGCTGGGAAGGGCTGCGAGGTGCAGGATGGAGGGAGGCACACGGGACGCTGCAGAGCCCGGGCGGGACTGGCAGGGGGGGCCCGGGAGAGCCCCAGTCCAGGTTTGGCCCCCACGGACTCCCCCTGTGCCCCCTCTCCAGCCCTGCCGGCAGCACCATGTCCTCTGAGTCCAGCAAGAAGAGGAAGCCCAAGGTGATCCGCACGGATGGGGTCCCAGCCGAGGGCAAGCGGGGCAAGGGCGACACGGACCAGGTACAGACCTGCCCAGGGACCCTCCCACAGCCCTCTGTGCTGAAAAACAGTGCCCGGAGAAGCTGTGGCTGCCCCATCCTGGCAGTGTCCGAGGCCAGGTTGGACGGGGCTTGGAGAAAACTGGGATAGTGGAAGATGTCCCTGCCCATGGGACTGGATGAACTTTAAAGTCCCTTCCCACTCAAACCATTCTGGAGTTCCATGAATTGTGAGACCCAGTTCCCCCAGCTTCCAATGCCTCTTAAACTCCTGCTATGAATTCCTAAACCTGATTCCATCTCTTTCAGGCGACACAAACACTCCTCTGGAGAGTGAGCACAAAGCTGGAAGATCCCTCAGGGATTTGCATGGTGCCTTCAAACCCTCCCGTGAGCAGCAGGATAGTGTAGGATCAGCCAGAGTGGGGAGTGGGGTGGAGGAAGAATCACCTTTCTGGTTTATCCTCTGAGGTCATGTAGATCATGGAATGTCCGGAGTTGGAAGGGATCCACAAGGATCCTCCAGTCCAGCTGCTGGCCCTGCACAGGACACCCCAGCGGTGTCAATTCAAATTTATAACAATAAAAGGCAGCCTGAACTAGCCAGGTGTTTTAATGACCGGTGGGTTTGGGATTGTTGGAGCTGTGTAAAGCTGTGGGACTCATGGGCAGAGCCAGAAATGGCAGCTTGTCCCCCAGAGCCCTTTCCATCGGGAGGGATGAGCCACGGGAGGTGTTGTTGCCTTGGCAGGATGTCAGGTACTACAGCGAGGAGAGCGAGGTGGATCTGCGCGACCCCATCAAGGACTACGAGCTCTACAGGGAGACCTGCCAGGAGCTCCAGAGGCTCATGGCAGAGATCCAGGAGCTGAAGAGCCGGGGCATCAAGGAAAATGTGAGGAGAGGCCTCCATGTGTGGTGTCTCATGTCTGTCATTTGGTGTTTCCCCATTAATCCCAGAGGAAAGGTAGCAGGAGCTGTGATGTGTCAGAGCAGAGTCAGGGAAATGGAGCAGCCTTCCTTGTCCAAGGCTGCTGGGGCAGGAATTGAGCTCTGGAAATGAAAAGCTTCCCTTTTCTTGGGCTCCTGGGGCAGGAATTGAGCTCTGGAAATGAAAAGCTTCCCTTGTCAAAGGCTGCTGGGGCAGGAATTGAGCTCTGGAAATGAAAAGCTTCCCTTTTCTTGGGCTCCTGGGGCAGGAATTCAGCTCTGGAAGTAGAATAACCTCCCTTGTCCCAGACTCCTTTGACACATCAGGTGCTTCAGGCTGAACCACCTCTGTTCCTACTGCTGAGGAAAATGTCTGGAGTGAATCTTTGAGGAGCCTGGACCCCCTCCCAGTTATTCCTGGCAGTGCCCTGTGATCTGGCTGTGGGAGGCTCCCTCAGAAGCCCCAGTGACACAAACGTGGTTCTATAGCAAAGCATGGAGCCCCTTTCATGGCAGGAATTCCTTGCAAAGATGGTGCCAGCCATCCCTCCTGCTCCCAACCCCTCTCTCCTGCCCCTCAGGCCTCGGAGATCGACGAGCGGCGCGTCCAGAGCTGTGTCCACTTCATGACCCTGAAGAAGCTGAACCGCCTGGCTCACATCCGGCTGAAGAAAGGCAGGGACCAGACCCACGAGGTAGCCAGGACGGGCTGGGAGTGAGGAATGCAGCTTGGGATTTAGGGGGTCAGAGATGGGGCAGGTCCTGCCTGCTCTGTGTGCGTGGTATGAGGAGCTGCACCTCAGCCAGATGGTGGGGTTTGAGTTGGGGGTTTGTTGGGAGGCTGCGATCCTGATGAGCTCCTGCAGGGTGCAGGGCAGATCAATAATGAAGGAGAACTCTCTGCTTTTGTCTCAAGTATAGTGGGAGGTCAGAAAACCCTGTTTTGAGGTTCTGGTGTGCTGCTGGTATGTAAATGGATGGGTGATTTAACTGGAAGCTCCAATACCTAGAGTTCTCAGAGAGGGAATTCTGTGTGCTTCAACAGATGAGCCCTGTCCTGTTCCTTGGCTTTGAAATGTTAAGGAAGGAGCAGGATCAGTCTCATGTCACAATCCTTTGTTCCTCCAGCCCTTAAAAATATCATTCGTCCCCTCAAAAATTGTTGCATGCCCTAAAACCTGCTGTCCCAAGCTGCTATAGTGACAGGGTGTTGGTGATTCTCTCGGGGTGTGTTTCCTGCTCCATCCCTGCTCTGGCTGTGTCTGTGTTTCAGGCAAAGCAGAAGGTCGATGCCTATCACCTGCAGCTCCAGAACCTGCTCTACGAGGTGATGCACCTGCAGAAAGAGATCACCAAGTGCCTGGAGTTCAAGTGAGTGTGGCCAGGGAGCAGAGGGAGCATTGGTGTGTCTGGGATGGGTGGGTGATGCCCGTGTTTGGGAGCTCTTCCCACATTCTCAGAGCTCACTGCAGGAGCAGAGTTGGTACTCCAGGTGTTTGCAATCATGGAATGGTTTGGGTTGGAAGGGACATTAAAACCCATCCAGTGCCACCCCTGCCATGGCAGGGACACCTTCCACTGTCCCAGGCTGCTCCAAGCCCCAGTGTCCAGCCTGGCCTTGGGCACTGCCAGGGATCCAGGGGCAGCCACAGCTGCTCTGGGCACCCTGTGCCAGGCCCTGCCCACCCTGCCAGGGAACAATTCCTGCCCAATCTCCCATCCAGCCCTGCCCTCTGGCAGTGGGAGCCATTGCCTGTGTCCTGTCCCTCCAGCCCTTGTCCCCAGCCCCTCTCCAGCTCTCCTGGAGCCCCTTTGGGCACAGACAGTGGAGGTCAAAACAAGTTCAGCTCACTGGTGGTGGTGGCTCGGTAACAGAGGGAAGTCAGGGCAGGAAGCATCAGTGGGACATTTTTCCCTGGTCTGATCCATGTGTCCTGGCAGATCCAAACACGAGGAGATCGAGCTGGTGAGCTTGGAGGAGTTCTACAAAGAGGCCCCCCCTGAAATCAGCCGCCCTGCCATCACCCTGAGTGAGCCCCACCAGCAGACCCTGGCCCGCCTGGACTGGGAGCTGGAGCAGCGCAAGAGGTGAGTCAGGGGTGTTCCCATTCCCTGCTCCAGGGATCTGGGCAGACACCTGGACTTCTGGATGTCCCCACTCCATGTCCCAGCTCCAGGGATCTGGGCAGACACCTGGACTTCTGGATGTCCCCACTCCATGTCCCAGCTCCAGGGATCTGGGCAGACACCCAGAGCTGCCGGGAGAGCAAATGTAGGGATGAAGTTTTTCACACTCTCTTGGATCAGTGTGAAGCAGGCATTTATTGTGCAGCTGGGATTCCTTCTGTGCAGAGCTGGGCTTGCTGGGATCCTTGTTCCATAGGTCAGGGAGTTCTCTGTCACTGCCTGATGACCCAAGGAGCAAAGGGAGCCCGTCCTGGCTGGAGCTGCTGCCATCCCATGCCGTGGTGTGGAGCTGCCAGCCACGCCAGGCTGGGACAGCCGCGTGTCCTGCTGCTGGCGTCACCGTTGTCCCAGGGCTCAGCTGCTCCCTGACTCTTGCCCCTGGGAAGAGCAAACATGACACAGCATTCGTGTGTTTGGATAACACTCAGGCAGTGCCCAGGAGCACCTTCTGGAAAGATCAGTTGGAATGTGCTGGTTGGTGCTGCCTGAGGGCAGCTCAGCAGAGCACACAGTGAGAGGTGCTGGGGGCCTCCAACCCTTCCCTTTTCCCAGATCCTTTCCCTAAAACCTGTCTGCTTTTGCCTGGTGGAGGGCACAGCCAGGATCCTCCAGCTGGCTCTGCCTGTGGCACAAGCAGAGGAGTGTTCAGCCTGCAGATCTCTGAGGGTGTGGTTCAAAATGATGATTTTGATCTCCAAGCCTCTTGGAGACCCACGGCTGCACATTAGATTGCTGAGAAGCCTTGGAAATCCCAGTCCTCACTGTGTGGTATCTGAGGAATGCCCCTGTCCATCTCCCATCACTGCTGAGGTGGGATATGCCTCTTCAGCTGCTCAAGAGCAGATGCCAGTGGTGCTTTGGGCATTTCCTGATGTTGCTGGGGTTGTCAACATCAATCCATGATTTATGTTGGTGTTCTTAGCTGTGCAACCCCACTGGATTGGCTTTGGATTCTCCACCTTGTGTGAGGTGCCTCAGTAGTGTTGTGCAGGGATTTCAGTAGCTGTGTTTTGGGAAGGTGTGTGGACACTGGAGCTCACTGGAGCTCGTGTAGGAGCCTGTTGGGATGTGCATTGACCCCCACAAATACAGTTTTGTTTGGAAACAATCCAAGTTCTGCAAGGTCAGGTCTGTTCCCGCTTGGAGAACCCTTGTCCTGGGCAGGTCATTTCCATACCCAGCTTCCCTGCTCCTGCTGGGAAAGGGCTTGCAGTCAGCAGCAGGGAGGAGATTTGTCGTGTTCTCCCTAAACACGAGTGTATCCAGGGCTTGGGGCGTTGTGCTGGGCTTGCATTTTCCTGGGCTTTCCCTGGTGACCCTTGACTATGTGACATGAAGTGACTTGTGGGGATATGAAGTGACAAAACCTCTTAGGGGCTTGGAGGGGTCGTGGCTGCTGGCTGCTGGTGTGGGAGCAGATCTCCCGAGGGAAGATCCAGCCGCTGCCCCTCCATGGAGCACAGCATGAGGCTGAGCTTCCCCTTTTCCTTGTTTGTTTTCCATCTCCAATCAGTTCCTTCCTGCCTGCACTTGCCCTTGGCATTAGGAGCTCTGTGTTTGCCCCATGTCTGAGCTCTCCTGGTTCCTTCTGTCAGGGCAGGAGTGCTGGGGCTCGTCATCCTGGTGAACTCCAGCATTTAGAGCTGTGGTGTGTGGCAGTGACAGAATTCCCACCCTTAGGCTGGCAGAGAAGTACAAGGAGTGCCTGACCAGCAAGGAGAAGATCCTGAAGGAGATCGAGGTGAAGAAGGAATATCTGAGCAGCTTGCAGCCTCGACTCAACAGCATCATGCAGGTACCTGGGCCCTGCAGGAGGTCACACTCCAAGGGGCAGCTCCTGGGCTGTTTGGCTCTGGAGATGTTTTGTTCCCGCTCAGGGTGAGCGAGGGGCAGATCCGAGACCCCTCTGGATTTCCTTTTTTCCTTTATGCGGCAATTCCTGCAGAACTGCAGCTGCAGGAGCTGCTAAATGGGCCTTTCCCTGGAGAGCCCCACGCAGTTCCAGCCCCCTGTGACTGCCTTGGGAGGGAAGAACAGGAGGAGGAACTGGGTTATTTCCAGATCCAAAGCTTTCCCAGTGGAGGCAGCTGCCAGCCCTTCCCTGGGGCTCTCCATGTTTAACCCTGCACCACTGCTGCTGTACCGGCTTCATCTCCCTCTCTCTCGGGGTGAGGAGGATGAGCTGTTCCCTTCCCGGGGCTGAAGGCTCTCCCTGTCATTCCCCAGGCCTCCCTGCCTGTCCAGGAGTACCTGTTCATGCCCTTTGACCAGGCTCACAAGCAGTACGAGACCGCCCGGCACCTCCCGCCGCCTCTCTACGTCCTCTTTGTCCAAGCCAGCGCCTATGGACAGGCCTGTGGTGAGCGCCGAGGGGGCAGTGCCCCCCATGGGTCAGATTTCACTCCTGCCTGCAGGAATCTCCACTTTTTGGGGGTCTTTCCCCGCTGTCTGCTCTGCTGTGGGATTATGCTGAGCTCAGAGCAGGGGGGTGGCCCCACGGCGCGGTGAGGCAGCAGCATTTGAAACCTTGTTTGCTCAGCTGCCTCGCTGGAAGAAGTGCTTGGGAAGCTCTCTTCCCACCCCTTCCCCCCTTCCCAAGGTCAGCAGGGATGTCCTTGCAGCCTGTGAGCTGGCTCAGTGCTGTCACAGCTTCCCCAGAGCTGTCACCCCCTGCCTTGTGCCTCCTGTGGGTGGTGGGGGCCCCAGGCCTTGTAGAGGCCGTTCCCACAGCTCACCTGAAAACCTTCACCCCCTCAGGGAGCTTTGTATTTTGAGGGGATTTCTGAGCCTGCCTGAGTTGGGAGGGATTTCCTGGAGGAGGTCAGGAATCCCACTGACCTGTGCACACCTCCTGTGTGGTGAGGGCTGTGCTATCACCTGTTCCTCTCAGTGCTGGAGGAGCATGGAAGGACACAGTGGTGCTTGGCCACACCAGGTCCCTGCAGCCGTGGTGACACCGCTCTTCGGTCCCTGCTTGTCCCAGCCAGACCCCAGCCTCTCTTGGCTCTTAATAAAGACTTGACCGTTACATTTTCTTGGGAGAGTCCCTCAAAACCCAGCATTTTCCATCCTCTGACCCCACCCTGCCCAGGAGATCCAGCCCAGTGGCCTCCCAGAGCCTTCCAGACAACTGCTCTTCCCACTGGCCTTTAGCTGGAGCTTCCTTCACCAGGAACCAGGAGCTTTTGTGGCAGGGCTGCTCTGCCCACTGCCTTTGCAGCAGGAGTGGGATTCCTAACTCGGTTTTCCTGGCTCCTCTGCAGATAAGAAGCTTGTGGTGGCCATTGAAGGGAGCGTGGAGGAGGCCAAAGCCCTTTATAAACCACCTGAGGACTCGCAGGGTGAGTTGTGATGTTGCCCTGGGGGCTTGTTCCTGTGTGTCTGCAGCTCCTGGGACCCTGCTTTTGTTGGGAGAGGGGTGTCATGGGGAGCCATGGGCTTGGGAAAGGCGCTGGTGGGGGGAGAGCTGAGCCCTGGGTGGTCCCTGCTGACAGCCCTCTCTCTGCACAGACGATGAGAGCGATTCCGACGCAGAGGAGGAGCAAACCACGGTAAGGGACAGCGCTGTGCCCCTCTGAGTCCTCTCCCAGCACTGCATTGGGGGGGTACTGGGAGAGCTGGGGCTGGGAACTGCCCCTGCACGCCGTGAACGTGTGTGGCAGTGCGGTGATGTCAAATCCCAGCCTTTCTTGGGAGGAGGGAGCTGCCATTTCCAGTTGGTGTCCCAAATGCAGGAGCAGCCAGGGTAAAAAGCTGCTCCTCTCGTGTCCCATCCCGCCCTGCAGCTCTCCAGCTGGAGCTGCTCCACTTTGTATAAATAGCCTGAGGGCAGGGAGCTGGTGTCCAACAGGGAGGGAGCCGTGTCCATCCTGTGCCAAAAGCATTCCCTGCACCAGAGCTTGTTCAGCACTCCTTGGAGGAAGTGTTCCTCCTGCAGATAATTCCTGCTGGCTGCTGAGGAGAGCTTGGAGGTGCTGGTTGCTCCCAGCAGCAAAGCCTGGAGGGGCTCTGGGCCTCCACTCCCAGCACCCAGCAGCAGAGCCAGGTGTATGGGGCTGTTCTGTGGGGAAGGGCCTCAGGTGTCCACAGAGGGGAACAGAGCTGGGGAAGAGTTTGGAGCCCCAGGAGAGGCTGAGGGAGCTGGGAAAGGGCTGAGCCTGGAGAAAAGGAGGCTCAGGGGGAACCTTGTGTCTCTGCACAGCTCCCTGACAGGAGGGGACAGCCGGGGGGGTCGGGCTCTGCTCCCAGGGAACAGGGACAGGAGCAGAGGGAACGGCCTCAGCCTGGGCCAGGGGAGGCTCAGGGTGGAGATTGGGAACATTTCTGCATGGAAAGGTTTGTGCAGCCCTGGCACAGCTGCCCAGGGCAGTGCTGGATCCCCATCCCTGGAGGGATTTCACAGCCCTGTGGTTGTGGTACATGGGGACAGGGGGCAGTGATGCTCTTGGCAGGGCTGCAGGAGTGATTTGGCTTGATGTTCTCAGAAGGGTTTTCCAACCTAGAGCATTCAGTGATTCTAGGTTCTGCCTCTTGCAGTGGGAAAGCTTTTGGGTTAGGAGGTCCTTGGCTTTGTCTCCCAGGAGTGGAGACATTCCTTGGAGCTGAAGGAATGACAGGAACTGCAGCTGAGTGAGGGTTTCCTGCTGCTCTCCCTCCCCAGGGAGCTGTGGCTGTGCTGCTGGGGGATTGTGGAACTGGGCTGGAGGGGGAGAGCTGTGGGCTGGGCAGCTCCCTGTGTTGGTGAGGAGCAGGAGAAGGCTCTCACAGCTGTTACTCCCCCAGAAGCGGCGCAGGCCCACCCTGGGCGTGCAGCTGGACGACAAACGCAAGGAGATGCTGAAGCGACACCCCTTGTCCGTCACCCTCGACCTGAAGTGCAAAGGTGAGGGGCTCTGGGCTGTGACAGCAGCTCGGGGACTGACCCCAGCAGCACCCTGGGGACCCTGGGGGAAGCTGGAAGTGTGGAGGGGTTTCTCTGAGCTGGAGCAGGCACCAATGTCACCCCTTCTGTGTGAGTAGATGAGAACGTGCTTCACCTGACCTTCTACTACCTGATGAACCTCAATGTCATGACGGTAAAAGCCAAGGTGACCACTGCTGTGGAGATGACCACGGCCATCAGTGCTGGGTAAGGAGAGCCCTGTGGGCAGCAAGCCTGGAGATCATTGGGCAGTGACTCCATGGGGTTTGGGATCCCTGCAGAGCCTGGAGGTCATTGGGCAGTGACTCCCTGGGGTTTGGGATCCCTGCAGAGCCTGGAGGTCATTGGGCAGTGACTCCATAGGACCCAGGAGCTCTGTAGAGCCTGGAGATCATTGGGCAGTGACTCCATAGGACCCAGGAGCTCTGCAGAGCCTGGAGATCACTAGGAAGTGACTCTGTGGGGTTTGGGAGCCCTGCACAGCCCAGAGCTCATCAGGCAGTGAATCCATCTGCCCCGTGTGTCCTGCACAGCCCAAGCACCTTCCTCTCCCTCTCCTCTGCTGTGACAAGCCAGAGACAGGGAGTTTGGGAGCCTCTCAGTGGTGCCAGAGCTGACACATGCTCTGAAAGCCTCTCCTGCTGACACATTCAGCCTCCTTCCCACAGGCAGAGCCTGGCAGCTCCCTCACCTGACTGCTGCTGAGGTCACCTTGTCCTGAGCTCCAGAGATGCAGCTGCCTCTGCCTGTGCTCCCCAGAGCCTGCTGGAGCTGATTGGTGTGAGGAAAAGCTGAAGTGGCAGCTTTGGGAGCCTGCCCAGGGAGCTCCCACCAGCTCTCTGGTGGCGTTCCTGGCACAGGAGGTGCCTGAGGAAGAGGGAGGTGGGAGAGGCTGGTCTGGGCTTGCCTGGGAGCAAGTGCTGCCTCCCATCCCGTCCCATATGCAGCCTCCTCTTCCTGTTGGGGTTCTCTTCTCGCTGCAGACACCCCAAACGCTCTGTGACAGCAGCTGGAGATCCTGTGCAGGGCATTCCCTCTGTCCCTCCCGCTGCCCTCAGCTGTGTGCCCCAAAGCAGGGAGGCTGTGCCTTGAGCCACACCCCAGATCCTACAGCCCATTGTGCTTGGTTGGTCTTGTGAGTACAGGCAGACGTGAGGAGTTTATGGCACTGGAGGGAGCAGCTTCCAGGAAGAGCAGGAGCTGGTGCCCTGTGATTTCCATCTTCTTCCAGGCAGGGAGGAGACAGCTCTCCTTTTGGAGTGGAGTTAGGGAAAGTCATTCTGCTCTAGAACTCATGAAGCTCATAATCGCCTTCTCTGGGCTTGAAGCCTGTTCATGGAGGGATGAAGAGCCCGGAGTGCTGCTGACTGACCTCTCCTCTCTTTCTGCCAGGGACCTGCTCTCCCCAGACTCCCTCCTCAACTGCCTCTATCCTGGGGACCACGGGAGGAAAACGCCCAACCCCGCCAACCAGTTCCAGTTCGATAAAGTGGGGTGAGTGTCACCCAGGCCATTGCCATCAGCTCCTTGCTCCAGTACAGCAAATCCTTCCTGGCTTGTTGTGACCCTTCCTCCTTGTCCCCCACAGCATCCTGACCCTGAGTGACTACGTGACAGAGCTGGGACACCCCTACGTGTGGGTGCAGAAGCTGGGCGGCCTGCATTTCCCCAAGGAACAGCCTCAGGCATGGCACAAACCCTTCCCCTCTCCCCCACAGCATTGGGCTGAGGTTTGGGGTCCCGTCCTGTCCCCCTGCTGGCACCAGCTGCTCCCAAACCACGGCTGGGACCGGGCTGGATCTGTGCGTGGGGCCACGCTGACCTATTTTGTGTCACACACGTGATAGTCCAAACCCTTTTAGTGACACTGAATGAGGGATGCCTGTCCCCGCGGGGGTGCGGCTCCTGGCCTGACACATCCCTCCTGCCCACAGCACACGGTGGCTGCTGACAATTCCCTGAGTGCCAGCCACATGGAGCTGACGGTGAAGCTGCTGCGGAGCCGCCTGCAGTCCCGCCTGGCCCTGCACAAGCAGTTTGCATCCCTCGGTGAGTGCTGGGCTCCCACCCTTCCCTGGGGACAGGGGTGCAGTGGCAGAGCCCTCATGCAGGGAAGCATCTCTTCCCTGCTCAGCCAAGCTCCAGGTGGCCCTGGTCCTGAATCCTGGTTACTCCAAGGTGCTGCTCATCTTCGGGCAGTGCCTGAACTGGGAGGGAGGGTGGAACAGCAGCAATCACAGGAGAGGAGACATCAGCTATTGCTGTAGGACACAAAAGGCTCCGAGTATTTCAGAAGGCAAAGAGTATAGAAGGCTTTATTGTCTAATTCTTACCAGCTTTGATAAGGTGTTCTGATACAGACCCAACATGATCGGTGAATAGGAACGACACCTCTCTAATCCCATTGGGGAAACTGGAGAAACAGCAAAACACCACCTGGAGAAGGATTGTTTTGGGAAAGGATAGTTGTTTTGCCAAGATTGTTTTGAGAAGAGGCTTTCCCGAGAACTTTTCCCTTGGGAAACAGTCGGCACTGCTAGCAGGCTAAAATCCCTTCAGACTTAGAAATGCCAGGCCCACAATCAGCTGGCTGATGTCACCTTTGGTGGGTGGCAGTGCCACCCTCAGCCTTCTCAGTTGTTCCCTCAGCCCTTGGGAGTTGTAGGAATGAAGGAACTGCCCTATTTTGGGTGGCAGAGGAAAGCTCTGCCCCTTCCAGTGCCCAGCACCTCTTTGGGAATGGCCATCCCAGTGCTGGGAAGTGATTTGGGATGTGGTGGGAGGTGAACTGCACAGTGTGCAAGTTGTGTGCCTGTCTAGGGACCCTGTGGGGTCACAGCCCAGGGACCCTGTGGGGTCACAGCCCAGGGATCCCATGGGATCACAGCCCAGGGATCCTGTGGGGTCACAGCCCAGGCCTCTGCTGGGCACCTGATGGAGCTGCTGGAGGATCACATCATCCCAGGTCCTGCTTTGGGGGCATCCCCACTGCAGGCCAGTGGCAGAGCTGTGTCCCCAGCCCTGCCCTGCTCTGGGGCCCTGTCCTTGCTTTCAGAGCACGGCGTTGTGCCCGTGTCCAGCGAGTGCCAGCAGCTCTTCCCGACCAAAATCGTCTCACGCCTGGTGAAGTGGACTGCCATTCCCTATGAGGATTATGCTGTAAGTGCTGAGCACGAGGCTGGGTCCATCCCTCCCAGCTCCCACACGGGCACTGGAGCCATCATTCCTCCTTCTCCTCTCAGGAGCTGCCCTACACTAAGGATGTGATAGAGGCCGGCTTGGCTGAAGACACCCACCTCTACTACATGGCCCTGATAGAGAGGGGAACAGGTAGACACCTTTCCTTCCCTTGGGAATCCCCAATCCCCATCCCAGGGCAGCTTCTGGGAGTCTTCATGGACAGTCCAGCTGGCTGGAGGCCCTGAGAGTGACGCCTTTTCCCTGCTCAGCCAAGCTCCAGGCGGCCGTGGTGCTGAATCCCGGCTATTCCACGCTGCCTCCCGTCTTCAGCCTGTGCCTGAACTGGAAGGGAGAGCGGAACAGCAGCAACGACGACAACATCCGGGTACTGTGGGCGGGGGAAAGAGGGGGCTGGGTTTTTGGGGGTGTCCCCAGCAGTTCTGTGCCCGTAACAAGGGAATGTTGGGGTGAGCTGGTTGGCTGGACACTCCTGGGAATGCAGAGGTCCAAGCCTGTGCCAACCTCTTCCCTGTTCTCCAGGCCATGGAGAGCGAGGTCAATGTCTACTACAAGGAGCTGTGGGGGCCCAAACCCGGCTACCAGCTGCTCACCAACCAGCTGCAGCGCCTGTGCATGGTGCTGGACGTGTACCTGGAGACAGAGCCCCACGATCCCAGCGTGGAGGGGCCCAAGGAATTCCCCCAGGAGAAGATGTGTCTGCGCCTGGTCAGGTGGGAGCTGCCTGGGGGCTGAGGGTGCTGGCAGGGACTCTGGTGGCATTGCTGTTTTGTGGGGCCAGCCTGGAAGCCTGTCCTAGAGCCAGCCCCCACAGCTGGAGCTGGGCCTTTTCTGTGGGTGCCATGGGATGTTCCTGATCCCTGTGGGTCACAGCCTCTCCCTCTTCTCCTCTTTCAGGGGTCCCCTGCGCCTGAAACCCTTCAAGTTCAACTATCCCCAGGGGTTCTTCAGCCACCGCTGAGCAGCCCTGGGCATCTTTCTGGGGTGGGACTCATTCACTCTGTGGGAGGAGTCCCCCCATCCTCACACTTCTGCTCCTTTTACAATATTTTGGGGTTTGTTTGAAGGTTTTGTAGTCGAAGGGATTAAACTAAGTTCTAAGGAGAAAATGTGTGGGTGCCTTGTCTGTGCAGAGGGCTGGGGTGAGGGACCTGTGAGGGCTGCAGCAAGTCCTGTGTCCCAGCCCTAGGCTCTGACAGCCTTTCCAGGGATGCTCCCTGCCTCCTGACTTCCCTCCCCACCACAGGGCCTGGGGAGCTGAGATGGCTAAAAACTGAGGTGGCTAAAAATAGCATTTTTCCAGAGCCCGCACTGCAGCCCCAGCCCGTCCTTGTGGGCTGGCTGCCATCCCACTTGGCACAATCCCTGCATCCTGGGGGGCTTCTCTGCTTCCTGGGCTTGGAAGGGAGCAGAGTGGGGTCCTGGGAGGGGCAGGATGAGGGTTGAGACATCCCAGCTTGCCATCAGGGAGTTGGGCTGTGTCCCTCCCCAGCACCGCTCTGTGTAGGGGTCCCAGACCAGCAGAGCTGGGGTTCCATCCCCCCTCCCAAGGTCACTGTCCCTCCTTCATCCCAGACTCTCCGTGTCTCCCCTGGGAGTGATTTCTCCCCAGGAGGGCTGACAGCCTCTCTCCTGCTCCCTCCCAGCCCATGCCCTCCGTGCAGTGCTGCAGTGCCCGGCTGTGCCGCAGCCCCTGGGTTAAACCAGGCTCTCCCCGTCCCTTGGGAGCCACGCTTCAAAAAAAGAAGGAAAGGAAAAAACACACTGAAGTCCTTTGGAAAGCATGGCAGGGTTGGCCCTGTTTCCATCCTCAGGACACAGGGGCCTCCATGCCTGCTGTGGGGTGTGTCTTCTCTCCAGAAAGCCCCGTGTCACCCACCCCACCCCTGGGTGACAGATCCCGTGTTCCCGCCTTCCTCCCCTGCCTTCTCCCCAGGACAAGCCAGCAGAGCCAGGGTGTCTCCGTAAGCACTTTTATTTGGTTATTGCACAGAAAGCAAAGATCAGTGGGCTGAGGTTCCTGGTGCACCGTGTGTGTCTGTGAGCATTCCAGCAGCTCCCAGCCTCTCCCACCTCTGCCCAGAGGGACTGGCACCCCCCAGGGCAGGGCAGGACCCCGCCAGCCCCCCAAGCAGCTACAGCTCTGCATTGCACTCATCCATCCATTGCACATACATTAAATAAATGCACTTAGAGGAGAAGGGTGGTGGGGTTCCCCTGGGGGTCCCCCCCTCTTCTCCTGGGTTATAATTCAAGTGTTTAAATGTGGCGCTCGGCGAAATCACGTTCTGCGAGGGAAGCAATCGCCCGCCCGAGGGGCTCTCACGGGCCTATTGCTAAGGGAAAGCCTGGCCTTGGGGGCCCCGGGGTCCCACCCCGGACCCAACCATCGGAGGGAGCGGAGCAGCTCCCGTGCCCGGAGGTGCCTTCGGCGCCCGGGACTCTTCCGTCACTTCTTCCCTGGCTCTGGGGCTGTGCCCTCCTTGCTGGAGGGAGCCTCGGCTTTGGGGGGTTCCTTACTGGCTTTGGGCTCATCTTTGGGTTTTGCTTTATCTTTGGGTTCCTCCACTTTCTTGGGTTCCTCTGCCTTCTTCTTGGGTTCTTCCACCTTCTTAGGCTCCTCTGCCTTCTCCACCTTTTCTTTCTTGGGCTCCTCTGCCTTCTCCTTCTTGGGCTCCTCTGCCTTCTCCTTCTTGGGCTCCTCTACTTTTTTCTTGGGCTCCTCCACCTTCTCCTCAGCCTTTGGCTTTTCAGCCGCCTTGGTGGCCACTTTGCTGACCTCCTGCTGAGGTTTTGCTGGAGTCTCCTCGGCTTTTTCCTCTTTGGCAGGTTTGGGGCTCGGCTTGGTCTCTTTGGCCTGTGGAGCTGGAGGCTCTGGCACAGCAGCAGCCACCTTCTCTTTGGGTTTCTCCCCTGCCTTGGCAGGGACGTCCTTCTTGGGAGCTTCCTCCTTCTTACCCTCCTCGGGCTTGGAGGGAGCCTTCACCTCCTTGGGCTGCTCCTCCTTGGCGGGGGCCTTTGGCTCCTTCGGAGCAGGGCTCGGCTCCTTGCCTGGGGCCACTTCCTTCTGCGGAGACTTGGCCTCCTCCTTCACAGGAGATTTGACTTTCTCTGGGGACTTCACAGCCGGGGGCTTGGCCTCCTCCTTAGAGGGGGTTGGGGGCTTCTCTGGGGATTTGACAGATGGGGGCTTGGCTTCCTCTTTTGAGGGAGTTGCCGGTGGCTCTGGGGACTTCACAGCTGGGCTCTTGGCCTCTTCCTTAGAGGGGGCTGGGGGTTTCTCCGGGGACTTGACAGTCGGGGTCTTGGCCTCCTCTTTTGAGGGGGGTGTGGGTTTCTCTGGGGATTTCACTGTTGGGGTCTTGGCCTCATCCTTGGAGGGAGGTGCAGGTTTCTCTGGGGACTTCACAGTCGGGGTCTTGGCCTCCTCTTTTGAGGGTGTTGATGGCTTTTCAGGGGATTTGACAGCCGGAGTCTTGGCTTCTTCCTTTGAGGGGGTCGGGGGTTTCTCTGGGGACTTCACAGCCGGGCTCTTGGCCTCCTCCTTTGAGGGGGTTGCAGGTTTTTCTGGGGACTTCACAACTGGGATCTTGGCCCCCTCCTTTGAGGGGGTTGGGGGCTTTTCAGGGGATTTGACTGCTGGGGTCTTGGCCTCCTCCTTTGAGGGGGACTCAGGTTTCTCTGGGGACTTGGCCTCCTCCTTTGCAGGAGACTTGGCCTTTTCATCACCCTCTTCTTCAGCTTTCTCCTCCTCTTCTTCCTCCCCTGCCTTCTCTTCAGCTTTTTCCTCTTCAGCCTCTTTCTCTGCCTCCTCCTCCTCTGTGACCTCCTCGGTCACCTGGATTTCCTCTGTCTGCTCCTCCACGATCACTGTCTCCTTCTCTGATTTTTCCACCACCTTGATCTTCTCCTCACTCTTCACCTTGATGCTGGTGGGGATGCTGGGAGGCTTGGGGACCACCTCAGGGTAGGAGAGCATCCCAATGCCAGTCTCGAGCCGATATTCCTCCCCTTCCAGGAGCTTTCTGCCAGGGAGAGACCAGAGCAGGGCCCTCAGTGATGGCTTGTCATCTCCCCCTGCGACCAGGAGCTGCCAGCAATGTCCTGCAGCTCTGTGTCCCTCCCTGCCCCATCCTGGATGATCCTCCTGCTCCTGTGACCTGGGAGGAGCAGGTCTCCTTGCCCTTCCCTCCACACACCACTGGCTCACCCAACTGGACGCTGCCAACCACGGCTTTGGAGGATGGATGATTTGCTCACCAAAAAGAGCCCAGATGTTAACGAGGGATCTTGAGTAGACCCAGCTGAGACCCCCCCCACACCTTCCCCTGCCCCCCTGTACCTGTAGGCAGCAATTTCGATGTCCAGGGCCATTTTGACGTTGAGCAGATCCTGGTACTCCCGGAGCTGAGCTGCCATCTCCCACTTGGTGTTCCTCAGCTCGCTGTCAAGCTGCTGGATGGTTTCCTGTGGGCAGACAGAGCAATGATGGGATGGGAGGGGACACATGGCACAGTCCCCAGGAGCAGGGTGACACAGAGCACCCCTAAACTGTCCTCTGGTCTCCAGCACCAGGGTGTCCTCAGGGGAGTCTGCAGCCACCTCCTCCTGCAGGCACACAGGGAAGGGGACACAGCCAGGGGTGGTCCCAGGGTGTCCAGTTGCCTTTGGGGACATGGCAGGAGCCCTGCACAGCCTGAGCAAGGAGCTGCACTCCAGCTGAGCCCCTGGCCCACTCCCAGCTCCCTCCAGCAGGGACAAGCTGTGGGAACGCTTCTAGGACTCGGGTGAGTCCAATGGCAGCTGAACTCCAGCTGGAGGCTGATGGGCACCACCCTGGGGACAGCACTTCATTCCAAGAGCCAGGCAGAGCCATGGGGCACCGCCAGAGCTGCTGAGGGAGACAAGAACCCAGACTCCACCTCAGGCTCTGGGTCCCTGATCCCTGTGGGCTGGGGAAGGCCACTTCTGACGCAGCCCCGAGCATTTGCCACAACTTCACATCCCTGAAGCCAAAATCCCGGTGCTGCTCCTCCCCAGCCTGGGCCGCTGCCCACTGCGCCACGGTACCTGGTAGGACAGGACATCTGCATGATGGCGCTCCTCAGAGTCCTGCCTCTGCCTCTCCAGCGACTCCTGGGTCCCTTTGAGAGCTTCCAGCTCGGTGGTCTTGGCCTGGAGCTGCCGGCGGTACTCGGAGATCTCCTCCTGGGCCAAGCGCATGGCATCCGTGTTCACCTTGGCCACCTCCGAGAGCTTGTCCAGCCTCACTGCAACGGAAAAGGGAAGCTGCAGGGCGGGAGGGAAGGAGGCTGCAGCCTCCCCTCCCTGGGGAAACTCAAACCTGTCCATGCCACACATCCCTGTCCTCTGCAGAGCCATCCCAGGCTCCCTGAGCGCTCTGCCTTCCCCACCTCTTGCTCCATCTCTGCCGGGAAGTGAAGGAGGACGGGCAAGACGAGCTCGGGGGTGTTTCTGCCATCCTGGACTTCCCCCAGTGCATGTCCTCGCTGCAGCCCCCGGCTCCCCTTCAGCTGTGCCGCGGTGCCCTGCCCCACGGCGCTGCCCCCCCGCCTCATCCCGGACATGCCAGCCCCGGCCCGAGGCGGGGGGGCTTTGCCGCAGCCCCCTGCGGACATCCCAGGGGACGAGGGCGGGGCAGAGAACGATTTGTTAGGAATGGGGAGCGCGGATCCTGCGGCCCCGCGGTTCGGGCGCCCCGGGGTCGGCGCTGCCGCTGCCCGCGGTGCTGAACAGCCGCTGCCCGCGGTGCTGAAACCGGGTGGCTCAGTCTGAGGTGCCGACCCCACCCCGCGCCCCCCCAGACCATAGTGTCCCTTCTTCCCCCAAGAAGTGCCACTCCCCGTCCTCCCCTCCCGTGTCAGGGATGCGGTACCGCCCCCCCCCAGCACTGCCGCAAGCACCCCCGGCTGAGAGGGACCAGCACAACAGCCTGCGGCATCGCGGGGCTCCGGCACCCCAAAAACTTGCGGGGTGCCGGGCCACTGATCCTGGAACCCGCCTGGAAACTCACTGAGGGGCAGGGAGGGGGGGTCGGGCAGCGCACCCGCAGGGGCTGGAGGTCTGGGGGCAGGGATGGGGTCACTCTGAAGCCTTCCCGGGCGCTGGCTATACGGGAGGTCCCTGCACCCTTCTGGGGCGACCGTATCCCAACACTCTACAGGAGCATAGTAAAGGTGGGAGGGGTCCCTGCACCTCCCGGGGTGGGGTCACCCTAAAACGATAGCGAGAGCGGGGGCGTGCCCGCATCCCTCGGGACTCCCTCGCTCCCTTTGTTCCAACCCCGGCCCGGAGCGCGGCAGCCCACGGGGTCCCCGGGGAGGTTACGGGAGTGCCACACCCTCGCACTCACCGCGGAACCACTCCTCGGCCTGCAGGGTGCTGCGCACCGCCGTGCCCTCCAGCTGTGCGCGCAGGTCGCGGAGCGCGGCGGTGACGCCGGGGCGCAGGGACGCGGGGGGCTCCGCGGGCAGCTCGGGGCGCGCCCCTCGCAGCAGCGCTCCCACCTCGGCTCGGTGCTGCCTCCGCAGCTGCTCCGCCTCCTCCCGCAGCGCCCGGGCTCGCTCCTCCAGCGGCGCCCGAGCCCGCTCCTCCTGCGCCGAGCGCTGCGCCAGCCCGCGGGCCGCCGCCTCCAGCTCCGAGCGCTGCCGGGCCTCGTCCTCCAGCCTCCCCCGCAGCGCCGCCACGTCCTCGGCCAGGCGCGCCCGCTCCAGCCGCAGCTGCCCCTTCTCGGCGCCCAGGCGCAGCACGGTGCCCCGCATGTCCCGCAGCTCCCTCGCGTACAGCTCGCCCATGGCCGAGCGCCCCGCCTGCTGCTGCCGCAGCGCCGCCGCCTCGGCCGCCAGCGCCCGGTTCTGCTGCTCCAGCGCCCGCACCCGCTCGATGTAGCCGGCGAAGCGGTCGTTCAGCACCTGCAGCAGCTCCTTCTCGTTGCGAGCCCGCGGTTCGCCGTTCAGCGAGTCCAGGCTCTCGGTGGAGGACGCGGCCGCGCTGCCGCCGCCGCCCCCGGCGCCCCGCGCCCGTCCCACCGCCGGGGCCGGCCACGAGTAGAAGCCGCTGGAGGCGGCGGAGCGCGGCGGAACGCGGCCCGGCTCCTTGCGGAGCCCCCCCGGGGGGCCCAGCAGCGTCTCCAGCATCAGGCTCATGGCGACCCCCGCCCTCGCTGCGGCACCGGCGCGGCCGCTCGCTTTATAGCGCTCGGGGCTGCCGCTCCGCCCCGCCGCCGGCAGCGGGGGTGGGCACGGGCACCGGCACCGGCACCGCCCCGCGCCGCCGCCGCAGCCCCGCGGGTGCGGGGGGACCCCGCTGCCACGCCCAGGCGGGGAGAGGGAGCCACGGCAGAGAGGAACGGATTGCTCCCGGCCGGAGAACGCGGACCCCGGGGCACAGCGGGGTCCCCGGAGTAGAAAACAGGACCGCCGGGAAGGGAGCGGAGAGCTCCCGAAGAGAGCACGGAACCCCCGGGGAGATGGGGGACCCCCGGGAATAGAGAGTGGGAGCCCCGGAAGGGAGGAGGGTGCTCCTCAAGGGAGAACACAACCCCGGGCAGGGAGCAGCACCTCTGGGAACAGAGAATGGGAAGGAAGCAAGGGAAGGGAGCAAGGACACTCCAGGACCGAGTGAGGAGCCCGTGGGAAGGGGAGAGCCCCCAAAGCGAGCATGGACCCTCCGAGCAGAGAGAGGGATAACAGGAATAGAGGGTGGGACATTCAAAAAGGGAGGTGGGACCCCCGAGGACAGGGTGCGGACCCCATGGAAAGGGAGTGGGGAACCCCCTGATGTGACTGTGGACCTCCTGGGCAGAGAGAGGAACACCTGGGAATAGAGTGGGATCCCCAGTAATAGAGAGTGGGAGCCTGGGAGGGGAGCTGGGACCCTCCAGTACAGAGCAGGTCTCCACTCCGGGGTGAAGGAAGAAGGGGAGAGGACTCCGGGTGGCACAGACACCCCCCAAGGGTGGGATTCCAGGGCAGCGACCCTGGGGTGGAACCCTCACTTGGCGTCCCCCGGGGCCCAGGCACGGACTGGGGCTGGGGGAGGTGGGTTCCTGCTGGCTGGGGGCGGTGGGTACCAGGAGCGTCCCCTGAGGGGACAGGTGACACCTCTGCGGGGTGCTGGGTGCTCCAGGGAGCGCCTCCAGGGAGGGATGGGAGGGCCGGGTCTGCCATCCCGCCTGGGATGGGGATGGAGACGGGGATGGGGTGCGGGGATGTGACCCCCCAAACCTGCCCTTGGGACCTGGGCATGCACAGACCACCCAGCCAATCAGCACTCGGGTACCATCCAGCCAATCAGCACTCGGGTACCATCCAGCCAATCAGCGCTCAGGTACCATCCAGCCAATCAGCACCCACAGAGAGCCCGGCCCGTCAGCCCATATGGGCCAGTGACCAATCAGCAGTCACAGAGCACCCAGCCAATCAACACAGCTGCTGCCCAGCCATTCAGCACACACAGAGCTCAACAGTATTGCCGGTACTGACATCTCAGCCAATCAGCATACAAGTACATGGATCCTAGCCAATCAATACACAGCTCCATAGATCTCAGCCAATCGGCACACAAATCCATGGACATTGCTCCAGCCAATCAGCACACAGGAGCACAGATCCCAGCCAATCAGCAGTCAGGGCCATAGATCCCCGGAACAGCCGTGCTGTCCCTGCTGTCCCACAGCTGTCCCGGGTGGGAGCAGGGTCCCACCCCATCCCTCATCCCACAAACTCATGGAAGCAGGTTTGGGAGCAGCCGGGATGCACCAGGAGGGAGAGGGAGCTGAGCACCCCCAGCCTCGGCCAGGCGCTGGTGGTGACAATCCTTGGGAAGCGTTGGGGACACGGGGACAGCAGGCGCTGGCCACCCCTGAGCAGCTCCGTGCCCGCCCTGCTCCCGCTGGCCACCACCGGTGACCGCTCCTGGCCATTCGCCACCAGCCTGGGGCCGTGGGGGGACCCGTGGGTGGGGGACAGGCCATGCCCCAGAGGGTCCTTCCCAGCTAAAGCCCCCAGGAGCGGGGACACAGCCCGTGGAGGTGTCACCCTGTTCCCACACCCTGTGTGACCCCTGGTCCCAAGTCTTGTCCTCTCCTCTGTCTCCAAGCCCTTTTCCCCGTTTCCATCCCAACCCCTGGGGTAACCCCTGTCCCCATGTCCCTCTGCTCCAACCCATGTTCCCATCCTGTGTCTCCATCCCGTTGCTATCCCTGTCCCTGTCCTGTGTCCCCATCCTCTATCCCCATCCCCTCTCCCTGTCCCATGTCCCTATCCCCACTCCCCATCCCTGTCCCTGCCCTCATCCTCTATCCCTATTCCCTGCTCCCATCCCATGTCCCTATCCTTTACCCCCATCCCGTGTCCCCATTCCCTGTTCCCATCCCATGTCCCTATCCCCAGTCCCCATCTCTGTCCCCATCCCTTGTCCCCCATTCCCCGTTCCCATCCCGTGTCCCCCATTCCCTGTCCCCATCCCGTGTCCCCATCCCTTGTCCCCCATTCCCCGTTCCCATCCCATGTTCCCCATTCCCTGTCCCCATCCCGTGTCCCCATCCCTTGTCCCCCATTCCCCGTTCCCATCCCATGTTCCCCATTCCCTGTCCCCATCCCGTGTTCCCCATCCCATGTCCCCATCCCGTGTCCCCCATTCCCTGTCCCCATCCCGTGTTCCCATCCCGTGTCCCCCGTTCCCCATTCCCATCCCATGTTCCCCATTCCCTGTCCCCACCCCGTGTCCCCCGTCCCCTCTCCGGTCGCTCCCGCCCCGTTCCCGCCCCGCCCCCGTTCCCGCCCCGCCCCGGCCCCGGCCCCGCCTCCGGCTCCGCCCCGCCCCTTGCTGGCCCCGCCCCGCCCCGGAAGCGCTCCCCGCTCCTCAGTTCCGGCGGCGGCGGCGGCAGGTACGGACCGGGCCGGGCCGGGGGCTGAGCCGGGGGCTGAGCCGGGACCCCGCGGGGCCGCGCCGGGACCCGCAGCCGCTCCTGCCCCGGGCGCCTTCCCCGAGCTCCGCCCGTGCGCGCCCGGGACGGGTTCCCCGCCGGGGTTCGGGCCGCGCCGCGTCCTTCTGGGCCCGGGCCCCTCCCGCCCCCCGAGCTGAGCTGCGCCTCCTCTCTGCCCCCCGGCACCGGCTGTGTCCCCATTGTCCCCCCGGGCCCGGCCTCCGCCTCGCCCCGGGCCCGGGCTGTGTCCCTGTCCTGTCCCTATCCTGTCCCTGTCCTGTCCCCGTGTCCCGGGCTGTGTCCCTGTCCTGTCCCCGTGTCCCGGGCTGTGTCCCCGGGCTGTGTCCCTGTCCTGTCCCCGTGTCCCGGGCTGTGTCCCTGTCCTGTCCCTGTCCTGTCCCCGTGTCCCGGGCTGTGTTCCCCTCCCACGCCCGGCTGGGGCACGCAGGGGTCCCCTCACCCCGCAGCCCGCCCGGGCCACAGCCGTGTGCCGTGTCCCGCCTGTCCCCTCGGCAGCTCCGTGTCCCAGCGCTTCCATCCCCGAGGGATCGCCCCGGGATCCGCTCCCCTCCCCAGCACCCCGGGCACCGCGTCCTGGCCGCAGCCAGAGCCCCGACGGGCACCGCACTGCGGGCAGCGCCCTCCGGAAGGGCTGGGGGACACCGGGTGACCCCTTCACCCACCTCAGGGCATGGCACATCCCTAGGGAAAGGTCTTGGCTCTGCATGGAATAAGCTGGGAACTGGGCATGGAGCAGACAAGGAGGCAGCTGGGCTGATACATCCTGTGCTCACTGCCTGCTCTGTGGAGATTTTGCGGGGAAAAGCCCCAAACTGGATAAAAAGGAGCTCTGAGACAGCTCCAGCCTGAAGGGGCCGTGTTGGAGGTGTTGCTGTTGTTCCTGCAGGTGTTTTGTGTGGAGTTTCCCAGAGTTTTACCACCTGTCAGGGGTCCCATCCCTAGCAGCTGTGGGAGCTCAGGTGGGCTTTTGTGTCCCCTCTCTCCTGGGCTGACAGAAAAGGGGATAAGCCTTGGATGAGTACTTGGACTGATGTGGTTTGTGGCTCCCACACCCATTTGTGGGGTCAGGCTGCCAGGCTGAACGGGTTTTGGGACCCCAAGGGGCTTTCCAGAGGTGTTGGATCAAGCCAGGCCGGGAATTCCATGGCAGGAGGTGTCCACCCTGCAGAACCTGGCTTTCCTAGGAGGAGAACATTCCCTCTGCCATGGGAACCTGCTGCTGTGCCCAGAACAAGGTCCTTGATGTCCCTGAGGATGCTCAGCCAGAGTTTGGGGGGAGCCCCTGTGGGTGCCAGCCCTGTTCAAAGTGATTAAAGATCCCCCAGCTCTCGGCATGGTGCTTTGGGCTCTGTGGCACTGGGATCCTGGCAGTGTGTGCTGCAGGGGGCACCTCAGGATTGTCCTTTTCCCTTTTTCCTTGAGTTTATTCCTCAGTTATTGGTTGATGGGATGTATTGGTTGCAGCTCGTTTGCTGGTGCCGCCGCTTTGGATCTGCCACGATTTTGGGCACTTTGGCACAGTGAGTTTGGCTCCTACCCCTGAGTTATCCAAGGGTCCCCTCGTTTGATGGGGAGGGAGCATTTTGGAATGCCTGTGGATTGGTCAGGAACAGATTTGTGAGAGGATGTGGATGGTCCTGGTCGGGATGCAGCGGAACCACAGCCCTGTGCTGCTGCAGGGCCGAGTTGGAGCAAGGACTGGCTCCAGTTAGGCCAGACAGAGGGAAAATATCTCCCTGGGAACATGTGTGAGGCCGGTGTGAAGCCCTGGGGGTTTGTGCCAGCCTGGCAGGGGTGGGATGAGCACAGGGGTGGGAGCTGTGCCCATGGCGGTGGGATGGCACACAGTGCTGTGAGTAAGGAGGGAGAGAACCGGGATCAGCACAAAGCTCTTTGGCTGTGGGGTTGTGTATCCTCAGCCTCTGCTCCTCTTCTGGCACCCAGGGTGTTTGTCTCCCTTCGCTGGTGTTTGTGGCAGCTCCCGGGGTTTGTCCATAGGGCAGGGATGTGCTCGGAGCTGTGGGGAGCCATCACCGCCTCTGCAGTGCCCTGGAACTGCCTCACGCCAGCAGGGAGCAGTTATGTGATTCCCCACGGCTCCAGTTACCCATGAATTTTTTAGAGTCTTCCTCGATTTCCCTAATTATGCCACCTTGGCCCTCAAGTGCTTCATTTCCAGCTGAGGGGTTTGATTGTGGGAGTTGCCTTTCCCTGCTCACCTCCAGCTGCCCCTCAGTTCTCCAGGTGAGCCCTTTCCAAGGAACTTGCCCTTTGAGTTCCTGCTCCTTTCTCCTCTCCCTGGCTTCAGGTGCCAGCCTGTCCCCCCTGAACAGCAGGAATGTGTGTACAGGGATGAACCTCCTGCCTTTGCTCCCTTCCCAGGACCTGGGCCAGGCCGGGCAGATCAGAACTCTGGCAGCCAGAGAACTCCTGGGCTGGGCTGTCAGAGGGTCTGGAAAGACCTGGGAGCTGTGGTGGGCTGGGATAAACTAGGATTTGGGATGTCTTGGGCACAGGTTAAAGGCTGCATCCCGGCCCTGGCAGTGGCTGTGTGTTGGTGGAAGCTGAAAGTGAGTCCAGAGGAGGCACCAGAGATGCTCCCAGGGCTGGAGCCCCTCTGCTCTGGAGCCAGGCTGGGAGAGCTGGGGGTGCTCACCTGGAGAGGAGAAGGCTCCAGGGAGAGCTCAGAGCCCTGGCAGGGCCTAAAGGGGCTCCAGGAGAGCTGGAGAGGGGCTGGGGACAAGGCATGGAGGGACAGGACACAGGGAATGGCTTCCAGTGCCAGAGGGCAGGGCTGGATGGGAGATTGGGCAGGAATTGTTCCCTGGCAGGGTGGGCAGGGCCTGGCACAGGGTGCCCAGAGCAGCTGTGGCTGCCCCTGGATCCCTGGCAGTGCCCAAGGGCAGGTTGGACACTGGGGCTTGGAGCAGCCTGGGACAGTGGGAGGTGTCCCTGCCATGGCAGGGGTGGCGCTGGATGAGCTTTAATGTCCCTTCCCACCCAAACCATTCCATGGTGAAAGTCTCTGGTCAGCAACATCTCAGCCTTCAAGGATGGAGGAATTATCCTAAAACAGCATGGTTAAAGTAGCAGAAGAAATGGGTTTTCCTCCACTCTCCATAAGAGGAAGTGAGCAGCACCAACAATGGCCCATTTGGCATTGGTGTCATTCCCAGGAGCCCACTGGCAGCACCCACCTCGGTGGGAAGCCCAGTGATTTGTTTGTTGTTGTATTTTGCGTTTAGAAGCCTCTTATTTTCCCAGGATAGCTGAATTTGGGAGGTGCTGGCATGGCAGTGGGAAAAATGGGTTGGCCAAGCTCTGCCTTGTCCCTGACCTGGGTGCTTGAGAGGCTCTGATTTGCATGGAGCTGTGGAATTTACTCCCCTGAAGTGAATAAAATCGGGGATAAAAGTCTTTGGGTTTGTGCCACTGCCAAAGCCAGACCCGAGGAGCCCAGACTGGGTGTGGGGGAGCTCTGGGTGCTCCTCTCCAGCAGCTTCCAGCTCCTTATGGACACTTAACTCCTTGAACCCTGTTTGCCAGGCCAGCTTCAAACAAGTCTGGCGTGCAGGTGGGGTGAAATCCGAGCCGCCCCAAGGTCGGGGGTGGGCCGTATCCTTTGTTTTCTTGCTTGCATCCCGCTTTTTTGTGAGTGGGGAGCTGCTCCGCTCGGCCTGTCACTGGGAGAGCAGCGTGGAAGGGAGCTGGGCGGGAATTGCTGGAGCTGAGGGAGCAAACACCTTCTCTTAGCTCTGCAGCAGACAGCTGCATCCTTAAAACCCAAGGCGGGCAGCGGCGCTGGCCTCTGCCCAAGGGCTGAGCCGTGGGAATTCACCTGCGGCGGTCGCGTCCCGGGCTGGCAGCCAGTGCTGCCCTGTCACCCTGGCACCGCCCGGGGCACGCGCGGGGTGCAGGGCGCCGGGCACCGGCGTTTGGCAGGGTTTGGATCCCCTCATCGCCCGCTCCGGGCCCTGCCGTGCTTCCTGCCGGGAAGGTTGGTGTGAGGAGCGAGGGGAGCGCCTTCATTCCTGAGCTGGAGGAGCCGCTTTCCTTCCTTCTTGGCATTGCTGCAGGGCTTAAAGGACTGCGGGGGGGAAGGGGTGGCTGTCTCAGCCTCTGAGATCGGTGGGGTTTTGAGGCATTGAACCGCGTGTTGGTGGGGTCGTGGATGGGAAACCACAGGCTGTGCTCTCCCCGGGAGAGCGGGAAGCTGCGGGGAAGCGGCCGCTGTGATTCATGTCTCCGGGCTGCCTGCAGAAATTCCCTGCTCGCCTTCAAGTTTGCTTTCCAGGCACTTCTGCAGAGCAGGGCTGAGTGCGAGCCAGGTCCTGGAATCAGAGGGACTGCAGTGAATCCTCTTTCCTTCCTTCCTTCCTTCCTCCCTGTGTGGCAGGACGGGATCTGCAGTGAGGCGCAGAGAGCTGCGGTGCAGCCCGGAGCTCCCGCTGTTCCCTGGAGAGCCATCGACTTAGTGGGATAAAAAAGGCTCTGAATCAGTCGCAGGTAACTGAGGCAGGGAGGAGTGTCCTGTCTCAGGGGCAGGGCTGTGGCAGTGTGGTGACAGGCCTCTCCCTCCGGAGCAGCGCCGGGATCATGCTGCCAGCCCCCAGAGCAGCCCCAGCCCCACACAAGCTCCTTCCCTCTCCCTCCCTGCCAAGCTGTGTGCTCTGCCCAGCGTGCTCAGCCCCCAGATTTCATCCAGATTTTCTTTTTATCCCTGCTGGGGATCCCTCTCCGGCTTGGACAGGGAACAGAGGACACAGTTCCTCTGTGCTCCTGCTGCGTTTGGCTTTCAAGATGCTCATTTGCATTTTAAACCCATCCGCAAGCTCTTTTTTTTAATCTCTTTTTTTTTTTTTTTTTTTTTTTTTTTTTTTTTCCACTTGGCTTTGCTTCCTGTGCTCCTGCCTCTCCAAAACAGCAAGGCCACTGCAGGCTTTCAAGGACGAGCCTCTGGTTCCTTCCCTGTTGAAGGAAAGATGGGAAAACCAGAGCCGTAGAAGCCCAATCCCCGCTGACCTTTCCGAAGGGCTGCACATCTCCTTCCTCAGCCTGCCAAGCCCTGAATCTGCCCTAAACTGCCTGAATTATATAATGGAGCCTCAAGTGCTGGCTGGAAACCTTGCACCCTTGGAATTTAAAGCAACCCTGCTGGAGCAGGGCAGGTTTCTGGAAGAGGCTCCCTTTGATCTGGCAGATCCGTGCCCCTCGGCTCCTGTTGAGCTGAGCCTTGGGTTTGGCTCCGTTCCTCTCCCCAGCCCAGAGCCCTTCCCTGTGTAGGTGTGAGGGAGGGCTGGGTGTGAGTTTTCCTTTAGAAAGCATTTTTTGGATGAGGAGAGGCGAATCCAGGGGAGAACACAGCCCCTGCTGCCCGGCTCTGTGCGGGATGGATGAGCGAAGTCAGGGCTGCAGCCCTGGCATCTTCAGTCATTCCCTTCCTCCTCCACATCCTCTTTGGAGAACCAGCTGATTGCCCATCATCACAGAGCTGCAGGGTGCTCACCCTCCCTTAGGGACTGGGCTTCTCCTTGTGTCTCTTCCCATGAGATCCCAAACTCTTTCCTTCCCCTGGTTTTTTTTTTCCTTCCTGGAGCTCTCCATAACAATTCCTGCAAGGAAATCATCAACCCTGACCCCTCTGTGCTCTGCCTCTCCTCCAGGGCCGTGCTGCTGCCTGGAGACCACCATGACGGACTCCAAGTACTTCACCACCACCAAGAAAGGTGAGGGCAGGAGCAGGAATGTCACAGTTCATCCCCAGATCACCGGCTGGTTCTTACACCTGGATAAACCGGGTGGGGAGGGCTGGGAAGCTGCCGTGGGAATGCCGTGGGGTGCTGGGGCTGACACCCCACCCTGCTCCTGGCTCTGGAGCAGCTCCTGCGCTGCTGTGGGGTCAGGACACCTTGCCCCCTGCCCCCGGCCAGGGCTGGTGGCAGCTGGTGATCGGCTTTAGCGGCTCAGGAGCTCCCCTGGGCAGCGCTCGGGGCCTTAAGCGCTCTCCAGAGTGAGGAATTAACGTGGAGAGAAGTCATGTGGCATCTTCCTCTTCAGTCTGCCAGCCCAGGAGGGAATAAGGAGCTCAGCGTGGCTTCAGGAGGGCGAGGAGATGGTTCCCTGGGCTGGGGGGTTGCTGCCACAGGCAGGGAGGGATTTGGGAGCCACCCTTCCTCATGTGGGCCTGAGGAGCAGCACCCAAAATCCATCTGCCATCGTCCCTGGGAAGGGTAAGGCCTCCTGGGGCTGGGATGAGCAGCCCACAGCCAAAAATCCCCTCTGGATAACCCCAGCCAGTGCCCATGGAGTGCTCCTGGCTCCTGCAGCATCTCCCATCCCCGTGGGGCTGGAGCAGCCGCAGGGATTCAGCAGGAGGCTTGTCTCTGCTCCCATGGAGGGGAGCTGAACCCCCAGAGCAGCCCCAGCCCTCAGCGAGGTGTTTGGGAAGTTAAATCCCTCTTTTCAGGGGTGGCAAAGGAGCCATGGCACGCAGCAGGTGGGAGCTGTGCTCACCCAGCACAGGGGTGGGCTGCCCCTTCCACTGATCCCTGAGCTGCTGCTTTCCCCGTTTGTCCAGGGGAGATATTTGAGCTGAAAGCTGAGCTGAACAGCGACAAGAAGGAGAAGAAGAAGGAGGCAGTGAAGAAGGTGATCGCCTCCATGACTGTCGGCAAGGACGTCAGGTGTGTGGTGGGGCTGCATCTGGGAATATCCTGAGCTGGAGGGGACCCACAGGGATCACCCAGTCCAGCTCCTGGCTCTGCACAGACCCCCCAGCGATCCCTGGAGGTTTGGTGTCCGAAGGCTCCTGCAGCTCTGGCAGCCCTGGGGCTGTGCCTGTTCCCTGGGGAGCCTGGGCAGTGCCAGCACCCTCTGAGGGAAGAACCTTTCCTGAAATATATCCTAAACTTTCCTTCATGCTGTTCCCCTGTGTGCCCAAGCCAAACCCAAAGGGTTTTGAGTTCCTCTTCCTCCCTGTTGCTTCCAAGGGGGTTTCCATGCTGCTTTTCCCCTTGGGATTCACCCAGGCCCTCTCCTGGCTGCAGCTCTCCCTCCTGGAGTGCAGTTTGTGTCCGTGTGGCCACCTGGCAGGTGGGGGCTCTCCTGGCTTTTGTTGTAATCTGGCTGAAAGAGGATTGGTCTGGCTGCCAGGTCACTTTGTTGGCATTATTCCCACTCCCTTTGTGCGTTACTAAAAACAAGCAGAACCCCCTCGGAGGCTTCCTGGTGGAAGGCTGGTGGCGGTGCCTGGGTGTTGATAAACCCTTTGCAGCCTCTCCAGTCCAAAAGGTCAGGCAGCTGCTGTTCCTGCTTCCCTCTTTCCATCTGGCTGAGCTGCACATGGCTCCTTCCGTGCCTTTTCCTGCACGGACCTGTCCCAGCACAGGCAGCATCAGCAATTTGGTTTTCACGGTGCGTTTGAGAGTAAATGGAGGGAAAACACACTCAGGGTTGGGAGAACTGGGGCATCCCTGGCTCCCAGAGCAGGAGCAGGGAGTGTTCACCGTGGGACCACTCTGGAAATCACATGAAAATGGCAGGAGCTTCCAGTACTTGGCTTAAAAAAAGAGAGAGAAGAGCTTTTTACATGGGCAAATAGTGACAGGCCAAAGGAGAATGGCTTTAAACTAAAAGAGATTTAGACGGGAGATTGGGCAGGAATTGTTCCCTGGCAGGGTGGGCAGGGCCTGGCACAGGGTGCCCAGAGCAGCTGTGGCTGCCCCTGGATCCCTGGCAGTGCCCAAGGCCAGGTTGGACACTGGGGCTGGGAGCAGCCTGGGACAGTGGAAGGTGTCCCTGCCATGGAAGGGGGTAGAACTTGATAAAGATCCCACGGTTCCCAACCCATTCCATGTGTTTGGGGTGTGCCTGTTTCAGGCTGCAGGGAAGCAGTTTGCTGAGTTCACTGCTCCCCGGGAGGCGCCAGCAAAGCCTGCTTTAGCCTGGGGTGAGACCAGCCCAGGTGGGAAGCAGCTTTGCAAAGCCAAGTTCCCTGGATTTAGGGGAGCCCTGGGTTTGATGCTGTCAGGGCTGGCTGGGTTTGTGGAGGTGGAGAAGCTTCCTGGAGCCTTGGGACATCTGTCAGGGTGGAGTAACCCCTGTGTGAGCCCTGGGATCTTGATTGCCTCCCCTTGAGGGGGTTTAATTGTATAATTCATTTGTCTTTGGATGAAACAGCATCTCTGGTATCCCACAGCTCCAGGGTGTTTGGGAAGGGGAAGCCCCAGCTCTGTGCAGCACCTGATCCACTCCATTCCCCTCCATCCCAGCAGATCCTGGTGCTCAGGACTCACCCAGGGGAGCGGGGCTCTTCCTTTTGGCACCATGCTGTGATGATGCATAAAATCCTGAGTTGGAAGGGATCCACAAGAGTCATTCAGTCCAGCTCCTGGCCCTGCACAGGACACCCCAACAGCCCCACCCTGTGCCTGAGAGAATTGTCCAGTGCCTTCTCCTGGGCACTGGATGTGCCCCTGGAGCGAGGGTGCAGCAGAGCCGTGTGGGAAAGCTCAGTTTTGGTCCATCAAGGGCTGGTTTTGATAAGGGTCCATAAAAAAATATCCACTGGGGATGGGCATTTCAGCCATGTCTGCTGCAGGGTGGGCTCGGGTCATGGAATCATAGAATCATGGAATGGGCTGGGTGGGAAAGGGGCCTTAAAGCCCATCCCACCCCCTGCCATGGCAGGGACACCTCCCACTGTCCCAGGCTGCTCCAGCCCCAGTGTCCAACCTGGCCTTGGGCACTGCCAGGGATCCAGGGGCAGCCACAGCTGCTCTGGGCACCCTGTGCCAGGCCCTGCCCACCCTGCCAGGGAACAACTCCTGCCCAATCTCCCATCCAGCCCTGCCCTCTGGCACTGGAAGCCATTCCCTGTGTCCTGTCCCTCCAGCCCTTGTCCCCAGCCCCTCTCCAGCTCTCCTGGAGCCCCTTTAGGCCCTGCCAGGGGCTCTGAGCTCTCCCTGGAGCCTTCTCCTCTCCAGGTGAGCACCCCCAGCTCTGCCAGCCTTTTCTCCCGGCAGAGAGCTGGGTTCTGGCTTTAGGAGCAGGTTATCCGTGGGAAGGGGATCCCGTGGGCAGCGTGGCCGTGCCCTGCCTTCACAGCGCTCTCTGTGTTCCAGCGCTCTCTTCCCGGACGTGGTGAACTGCATGCAGACGGACAACCTGGAGCTGAAGAAGCTGGTCTACCTCTACCTGATGAACTATGCCAAGAGCCAGCCAGACATGGCCATCATGGCAGTGAACACCTTCGTGAAGGTGAGGGGACAGGGCTCCGTGTCCCGGGGCCGCAGGGGACACCACGTGCCAGTTCACTGCGCCAAGCTGCAAATCAGGGAGCGTGGGCAGCTTTCCAAAGCCTCTCCCTTCTGGAGGAGGGCCTCTCCAAGCTCTAGAAAACTGATTGAGTTTGTCCAGTAATGCAGAAACCCAGCTCTTGGCAGCCGTCCTGTGCCACTCGCTCTGTCAGCGGTGTGGGCAGCTCCTGTGATCGAGAGCCGTCATGGGAGTTTTGTGTGCTGAGAAATCCCTCGTGATCTTCCCGTTGGAGCCGGGAACTGAAGAGTGCATTAGGAACCAGGATATTGCCAAATCACTCAGTGAAGAGGCCTGGTGGGCTTTAGAGGGTGTTCAGGGTTTTTAGGGAGGATGAACCCCACTTAATAATCCCAGTATGCATTTCCAGCTTCAGGTTGGGTTCAGGTACCTGTGATGAGGACATGGGATTCCTGGATGGATCGAGGGGTTCTGGGAGTGAGGATTGGTGGTGCTGGAACTCAGTGGGTGCAGGACAGGAGAGAAACTTCTCTTGGGTGATTAGTTCTCGAGAGCACGACGTGAAAACCTTGAGATTTGAACCCAAATCCTCCTGGAGGACCCGAACCCACCAGAGATACCTGTGCTTGAGGAGCCCGGGAGATCCAACCTCGCCTCTCCTCCCTGCAGGACTGTGAGGACCCAAACCCGCTGATCCGGGCTCTGGCTGTGCGCACCATGGGCTGCATCCGGGTGGACAAGATCACGGAATATCTGTGCGAGCCCCTGCGGAAGTGCCTCAAGGACGAGGACCCCTACGTGCGCAAGACGGCCGCCGTCTGCGTGGCCAAGCTCCACGACATCAACGCCCAGCTGGTGGAGGACCAGGGCTTCCTGGACACCCTCAAGGATCTCATCTCGGACTCCAACCCCATGGTGATCGCCTTTTGCCTTCTCCACCTCCTCTTTTGCAGTCACTACCCTCCCATCACGTTCACATCCAACTCCCTTCCTCCCAGCCTCTCTTTTTGGGGTTAACAAAATGCTTTTGGGGAGTTTCTGCCTCTCAGGACTGCAGGCTGTGCCCTGGTCGGAGGGTTTCTGCCATCCCTTGGCAGTGTGGTGTTGCTCTGTTCCCAGTGGGAAGGAGGCTGCTCCAGCTGCCTCAGGGAAGCTGGTGCTTGGTTCTGATACCACAGAGCCAGCGGCTTTTGCCTCTGGTTTTCCTGGCAGCTGGCCTTTGGCTTCCCTCCCCTCTCCCCGGGCATGGGGAACTTCAAAACCACCTTTCCCCGGGGTTTCTCTTCCCACAGCCTTTCCTGCTTTTCCAGTCTTTACCCTGGGCTGTGTGGAAAGCTCTGGGGCTCCTCAGAGCTGCCTGGGGAAGGGAGGCGGGCAGGAAGCCAGGGCTGACTCCTGTGGAGCACGTGGGAGCCGCTGGAGCTGCGGCGTGGGCGGCGGGAGCGTGCCGGTGGGGATGGCTCATCCACCCCCCTCAGATCTGCTGGGGGAGGGAGAAGCTGGAGCCCAGATGTAGGTGGGCTGTGAGGGCTTGGCAGTGAGGAGGCAGCTCACCCCCTCACGCCACGTTCGGTGTCACCGGTCCGTGTGCTGTCCCCCCCGGCAGGTGGTGGCCAACGCGGTGGCGGCGCTGTCGGAAATAGCCGAGTCTCACCCCAGCAGCAACCTCCTGGACCTCAACCCCCAGTCCATCAACAAGCTGCTCACAGCCCTCAACGAGTGCACTGAGTGGGGCCAGATCTTCATCCTGGACTGCCTGGCAAACTACATGCCCAAGGATGACCGGGAAGCGCAGAGGTGAGCGGACAGGCGGGGCTTGGCGCTGCCCCTTCTCCTCTGAGGAGAGTCTTCATCTCCTGACCCTGCTGCGGGAGGTGGGACAGCGGGCATCTGCTGGACCTGTGCCTTGGGCACGGCCATCTGGAGCCTGCCCTGGTCCCGTAGTGAGCCCTGGCACTGGGATTGTGCTCCTTGAGCTGCTTCAAACGTGGCTGCAGGGGACGACGGGCACCGGGGAGCCCCGAAACGGGGTCACCGCCAGAGGGTTCTGGGGAATAACCTTCACCGGGGCATTCAGGAGCCAGTTCAGCCTCTTGGGGAAGGTCCCAAGTGCCTCTCAGCTTTCCTGCGAGTCCTTCCTCCGTGCTGGCAGGAGTTTTTCAGCAGGAGGAAGGGCTGGGATCATTTCCTTTCCCTCCTCCTTGCCCCGGCAGCATCTGCGAGCGGGTGACGCCGCGCCTGTCCCACGCCAACTCCGCCGTGGTGCTGTCGGCCGTCAAGGTGCTGATGAAGTTCATGGAGATGCTGTCCAAGGACCTGGATTATTATGGCACTCTCCTGAAGAAGCTGGCCCCGCCGCTGGTCACCCTGCTGTCCGCAGAGCCCGAGCTGCAGTACGTGGCCCTCCGCAACATCAACCTCATCGTGCAGAAAAGGTGCGTGCCCAGGGGCCCCTCTGAGCCACAGGCCTTCAGTCCCTCTGACTGCAGCAGTGTCACAACACTCTGCAGGGCGTTTTCTTCTCTGGTATTTAAAATCCAAGGAGAGTCATGGAATCGTGGAATGGTTTGGTTGGGAGGGATCTTTAAAGCTCATCTCATCCCACGCCCTGCCGTGGGACATGTTCCACTAGACCAGGCTGCTCCAAGACCAGGAGTCAGTCAGGTGAGGGAATGGGCAGGCAGCTAAGCTGGGATCTAATGTGTCCTTTAGTTTGATTTATTCTTTATTTGGGGCAGCAAAGGATGGCAAAGCCAAAAGCTCTGAGACTTTGGAGTAGTCACTCCCTGTGTAGGGAGGGATTTTTGTGCTGCCAGCTGCTTTCTCCACAGTTGTCCTCTTTGAACAAGTGCTCAGAGTCCTTTTGTCCCTTTGCTGATCTAAAATCCTGGTGGGCGGGAGGTGGCCGAGGCCCCACACGTGTGCCTGGAGCAGGAGTGGCAGCTGGAGAGCCCCAGCTCAGTCAGATGATTTGTTCTCCTCCCAGTCAGCGCCGTGGTCGTCTCTTAAAAATAGCAGCAATTTCTGGGAGAAGTGGAAAGCAATTAGTGTCCCTGGGAGTGGGAATGCGGAAGGCAGCTTGGAGCTGGACCTGGCCTAGCTCTTTCCCAGCCTAGAGAGGGGGTGAGCTGGTGAGAAAGGTCCAGCCTAGCCCTGGGGTCTGGATTTGTGTCCCTGCTCCCGCTGAAACGTCCCTTCCAGCCTTGGCAGGACAGACGTCCCCGTTGCCTCGTGTCCGTCACGTGTTTGTGACAAGGTTGCGCCCTGTCCCCCGTGTGCCCGCAAAGGGGAGCCAAGGGGCACAATCCTGGGGGATAATCGCCATCACTTGATTCCTTGGCGTTGGATAGGCCCCCAAAACCTTGGGATTGTGGTGGAGGTGAGCGCGTGTCCCCCCTAACGCCGCCTCTGGCTGCCCCCAGGCCCGAGATCCTGAAGCACGAGATGAAGGTGTTCTTTGTCAAGTACAACGACCCCATCTACGTCAAACTGGAGAAACTGGACATCATGATCCGCCTGGCCTCCCAGGCCAACATAGCTCAGGTCAGGAGCTGGGCTGGGGCGTCCAGGGCTGCCCAAATCCCGGCCCCAGCTCTGGCCGGGAGCAGCTGTCCCACCCAGGCTGCTCGTGCTGGGTCAGTGCCCCTCTCTCGTGGTGGCTTTGCCTCGCTGCCAGGCTCTCACTGTGCCGTGCCGTCCCTCAGGTGCTGGCGGAGCTGAAGGAATACGCCACGGAGGTGGACGTGGATTTTGTCCGGAAGGCGGTGAGAGCCATCGGCCGCTGTGCCATCAAGGTGGAGGTGAGGGCTGGGCCACGGCGGGGCCTGGGGGTGCCTGTGCTTGGGCAGGGCATGGTGGCCCTCTCATCCCGGGAATTTGCAAGCTGGAGCCTTCCCAGGCGTGGGGATGAGCTATGGTTGTTCCACGGGGATCAGCCAGGAGAGTATTCCATCCCCTTATCCATTGTCACTGGAGCTGCTTCAGGATCCCTGCCTACAACAGGGCCAGGAGCTCTGGATGCAGTGGATGATACCAGTGGCTTGTTGGGGACCAGAGTGGGGCTGGGAGGGAGCTGATCCCTTCCTGTGGGGCTGGGAGGGAGCTGATCCCTTCCTGTGGGGCTGTGAGGGAGCTGATCCCTTCCCTTGGGGCTGGGAGGGAGCTGATCCCTTCCCATGGGGCTGGGAGGGAGCTGATCCCTTCCTGTGGGGCTGGGAGGGAGCTGATCCCTTCCTGTGGGGCTGGGAGGGAGCTGATCCCTTCCCTTGGGGCTGGGAGGGAGCTGATCCCTTCTTGTGGGGCTGGGAAGAGCTGATCCCTTCCCTTGGGGCTGTGAGGGAGCTGATCCCTTCCTGTGGGGCTGGGAAGAGCTGATCCCTTCCCTTGGGGCTGGGAAGAGCTGATCCCTTCCTGTGGGGCTGGGAGGGAGCTGATCCCTTCCCTTGGGGCTGGGAGGGAGCTGATCCCTTCCTGTGGGGCTGGGAGGGAGCTGATCCCTTCGTGTGGGGCTGGGAGGGAGCTGATCCCTTCCTGTGGGGCTGGGAGGGAGCTGATCCCTTCCCTTGGGGGCTGGGAGGGAGCTGATCCCTTCCCTTGGGGCTGGGAGGGAGCTGATCCCTTCCCTTGGGGCTGGGAGGGAGCTGATCCCTTCCCTTGGGGCTGGGAGGGAGCTGATCCCTTCTTGGGGGGCTGGGAGGGAGCTGATCCCTTCCCTTGGGGCTGGGAGGGAGCTGATCCCTTCTTGGGGGGCTGGGAAGAGCTGATCCCTTCTTGGGGGGCTGGGAGGGAGCTGATCCCTTCCTGTGGGGCTGGGAGGGAGCTGATCCCTTCTTGGGGGGCTGGGAGGGAGCTGATCCCTTCCTGTGGGGCTGGGAGGGAGCTGATCCCTTCCCTTGGGGCTGGGAGGGAGCTGATCCCTTCCCGTGGGGCTGGGAGGGAGCTGATCCCTTCCCGTGGGGCTGGGAGGGAGCTGATCCCTTCCCGTGGGGCTGGGAGGGAGCTGATCCCTTCCTGTGGGGCTGGGAGGGAGCTGATCCCTTCTTGGGGGGCTGGGAGGGAGCTGATCCCTTCCCAGGGGCCGTGGAGGGAATCCATCCCTTCCCGAGGGGCTGCCTGGAGGCTTTGCTTCCCTGTGGGGATAGTTTTCCCAAGGGGAGTATTACAAACCTCCCTGGAAAGGTGGCTCTGCATGGCTGGAATGCTTCCCGTGGGGAGAGGGGAGCCCGTGGGAATGTGCAGAGGATGAGGAGGAGCCAGAGCAGGACGTGAAGGGGATGCCACACTCCCGTGTCCCCCATTCTGCAGCGGGTTGGATTTGGGGGGGATGGGGGGGTTTGGGATGGGCAGCGAGGGGGCACTGCCCGGGAATGTCCCCGTGTGACCGAGTCCCTCCGGCAGCAATCGGCCGAGCGCTGTGTCAGCACCCTGCTGGACCTCATCCAGACCAAGGTCAACTACGTGGTGCAGGAGGCCATCGTGGTCATCAAGGACATCTTCCGCAAGTACCCCAACAAGTGCGTGGCATTCTCCGGGCTCTCCGCGAGCTCTTCCCTCCCCTCTGTGCTTGAGGGGTCACAAACTCCTGCTGGGATGAAGCCCCCAGAGCCTCCCCCCAGCACAGGTGGCTTTGGGTTTTTTTGTCCCCGTGGTGGCAGTCCCAGATCCAGGAGCTCCAAAGGAGAGGAGCTGCCAGGGATGTGCAGGTCCCTTGCGTCAGCAGAAACTGTCCCTGGCTCTGGATCCAGCTCCTGGTGCTGGAACAAGGGCAGCAGGAGCAGAGGGGAGGGAATGTTCCAGCTGAGGCAGGATGAATAGGCAACTCCGTAATCAGGAAGTCGGGGACTAATAGTGGTAATAAATACTAATGAACTGAATTGGTGACGAGCAGAACTGGGCAGGAGCAGCCGGCACTGCGGAGAGGAGCGGAGCAGACGAGCAGGGTTAATTCAGGAGCAGGGAATGAGCTCTGGGAGCAGTGTGGGCACTGCCCGTGGGGCGAGGGGACAGCCCCAGGCTGGGTGCCCTCGGCCACATTGCTGTGGATTGTGGTTTGGGTGGATCAGGATTCGGGTCTCCCGCTCTCGGTGAACTTTCTCCCGCTTTTTGCGCTCTCCTTGGGAAGGTACGAGAGCGTGATCGCCACGCTCTGCGAGAACCTGGATTCCCTGGATGAGCCCGAGGCCAGGGCTGCCATGATCTGGATCGTGGGGGAATACGCCGAGCGCATCGACAACGCCGACGAGCTGCTGGAGAGCTTCCTGGAGGGCTTCCATGATGAGAGCACCCAGGTGTGCCGGGGCTCCTGCGCTCAGGGTGATGCTGGGTGCAGCGGGGACGGTTTGCTCTGAGGGGAATGTTGGTGTGGGCACTTGGAGCAGACGTGGCCCATGGCAGGTTTGGGTGTAGGATGTGGTCCAGGCTTGGAGCGACCTGGGATAGTGGAAGGTGTTCCTGCAAGAGGGGGAATGAGATGGGATTTGAGGTCCCTTCCAGCCCAAGCTGTTCCATGGTTTGATGAAATGCCACCACGGCGTTGTCCCAAGTCCCTATTCCATGGCTGGGAGGCACCAAGCAGTCACCTGGTTATCCCAGTGTGCCAGCACAGCATTCCTCTGGAGCTGGGAAATGGGCAGAGGAAAGCAGTGCCTGCCCTGTCTCCCAGGGCAACTGAGGCCAGTGGGTTTGCCTGCGGAATTTTGGAGTGTTTCCATCTCTGGAAAACTCTGCAAAACACCCCGTAACCAAGTGACAGTGAACAAGGCAAAGCCTACAAATGCTGAGTAGCAAAGCCACAGGTCCAGGCTCTCTGAGAGGTTGGGGGGGACTCTCACAGGGGAATTCCTGCAGCTTATCCACGTGGAAGTGAAGGGATGCTCTGGCCTGTGCCCTTGGGACCGTGTAACCTGCTCCCAGAGTCCTGCCCCATAATGCTGGGGTCAAGCTGTGTCTGAGGGAATGGGGCAAATGGGCTGGAAAGGGGCCAGGTGAGGTGCCCTGACGTGTCACTGTGCCTTTGGTCCCTTGAAAGGCAGGTTGGGGTTAGGTCCTGAGGCAAATCCTGCACAAACCCGGTGTGACCCGTCTGTCTGTCTGTCTGTCCTACACAGGTCCAGCTGCAGCTGCTGACAGCCATCGTGAAGCTGTTCCTGAAGAAGCCCACAGAGACACAGGAGTTGGTGCAGCAGGTGCTGAGCTTGGCCACACAGGTGGGTGACACCTGGGAGAGCTTCCCAGGGCTTCCCTTGCCCCGGGGCACTGGGAACGGCTTGGTCATGTGGCAGCAGGCAGGTAGTCGGAGCTTTATTCAGAATGGTTTGGGTTGGGAGGAACCTTAAGGATCCTCTTGTTCCAGCCTGCAGGGACACCTCCCACTGTCCCAGGTTACTCCAAGCCCCATCCAACCTGGCTTTGGGCACTGCCAGGGATCCAGAGGCAGCCACAGCTGCTCTGGGCACCCTGTGCCAGGCCCTGCCCACCCTGCCAGGGAACAATTCCTGCCCAATCTCCCATCCAGCCCTGCCCTCTGGCAGTGGGAAGCCATTCCCTGTCCCTTGTCCCCAGTCCCTCTGGGAATGCTGACAATTGAAAGCCTGGAGAATGTGGACACCCCCATGGCTCAGGAGGCACCTTGTGGCCTCTTCGATCCCTGTGATCCACCCCCAGCAAGGCTTAGATGGGAAAAGCAGCTCTGAGTAGCTCTGTAGTACCTGCAGTTGCTCCGAGTAGCTCTGTAGCAGCTGCAGTTGCTCTGAGTAGCTCTGTGGTACCTGCAGTTGCTCTGAGTAGCTCTGTAGCAGCTGCAGTTGCTCCGAGTAGCTCTGTAGCAGCTGCAGTTGCTCCGAGTAGCTCTGTAGCAGCTGCAGTTGCTCCGAGTAGCTCTGTAGTACCTGCAGTTGCTCTGAGTAGCTCTGTAGCAGCTGCAGTTGCTCCGAGTAGCTCTGTAGTACCTGCAGTTGCTCCGAGTAGCTCTGTAGCAGCTGCAGTTGCTCCGAGTAGCTCTGTAGCAGCTGCAGTTGCTCCGAGTAGCTCTGTAGTACCTGCAGTTGCTCTGAGTAGCTCTGTAGCAGCTGCAGCTTCCCAATGGTTTCCCAAAGGAGTCGGACAACCCCGACCTGCGGGATCGTGGATACATCTACTGGCGCCTGCTCTCCACGGACCCCGTGGCCGCCAAGGAGGTGGTGCTGGCCGAGAAGCCGCTGATCTCGGAGGAGACGGATCTGATCGAGCCCACGCTGCTGGACGAGCTCATCTGCTACATCGGGACGCTGGCCTCGGTGTACCACAAACCCCCCAGCGCCTTCGTGGAGGGCAGCAGGGGCGTCATGCACAAGAGTTTGCCCCCGCGGATGGGCTCGTGAGTGTTCCGGCGTCCCCACCCCGTGCTGGGACTCGCAGGGCTGCGGAGGGAGGGCTTGGATGCGGGGCTGAGCGGGCGTGGGGCTGCTGTGGGGCCGCGGGGCTCAGGGCCGAGTCCCCATCCCCAAGGGAGGCGCTGTAGGAGCGGGGCTGTGCGGGTTCAGCCCTGTCCTTAAGAAGCGGGAGGAGCGATCCCAGCGGAAGGTGACCTCCGTGAGGATGCGTCGGAAGCCGGGATGGGATGGAGGGTCCAGCCGGGCCCACTCCTGTCTGCAGTGGGACCTCCTGTGCCAGCTGCAGCTCCTCACCCTCTCCCACCTTTCCCGTGCCGTTCCCTTCAGGGATGAGAGCCCCGAGAGCCCGGACACGGCGCCGTCGGGCGGGCCGGCAGCGGATCAGCCCTCGGTGATCCCCACGCAGGGGGACCTGCTGGGGGACCTGCTCAACCTGCACCTGGGCACCCCGGTGAGCGCGCCGCCCGTGGCCACCCCCACCGTGCAGATGGGCGCCGTGGACCTCCTCGGCGGCGGCTTGGACGCCCTGGTACGTCGCAGCTCCCGTGCTCCTTCCCTGATTCCAGCCTATGCGCTGGCATCGTGCTGGGCTCCATGCTGGCTCTGCTCTGGGCTGTCCTGGGACGGGACAGACTGGGAACCTCCAGGGCGGTGCTTTGCTGCGGTGGGTGAGGACAGAGGGCACTGCACCCCAATTTATCCTGCCGTTATCCAACGGAGGGGCTCACCCAGCACTTCCCCACGCCTTTTCTCTCGGTCGGTGTGGACGTTCCCACCTCCGTGTGCTGTGCTGCAGGAGTGGCTGTTCTTGGGGGCCCCTGTCTGACCCCCAAACTGCTGCAAGGCTGGGTCAGGATGTGCCCACTCCCAGCCTGTGAGGGGTCCCCTGTGCCGGGAGATCCCAAGGTGACGGCGTGTCCTCCTGGGAATGCAGCCCAAGCAGTGGTTTGGCCTCGGGGTAAAGGGGTGGAAACCTCTCCCTGTGTGGGAACACCTGCCCTGTGGGTGCTGGAGATGCGCCCGGCTCCCTGAAGGAATAGTTTGGAGTTCGCTCCATGACTCATGAAGTACAGCAGATTTATCTCAAGGGATAATTTTCCCGTTTTGTAGCCCTGCGAGTGCCGCCCTGGCGCCTTGTGGCTCTCAGGGATTGGTGATGGGCTGGCACTGAAGCTGGGAATGAGGTCTGGCTCTGTCCCCTGGTTCCAGGACAGCTGTGGACAGACAGACAGACGTGTCAGGACTAACCTCTGTCCCCTCCTCCTCTTCTCTCTCTCTCTCTCTTTGTCTCTTCTCTCCTGGCTTCTCTCTGCATGTGGCTGGCTCTTCTCTCCACCTTGCCTGCTTCTGCTTGGAGATGGGGGACGAGTCGGAAGGGGTATGGATCACCCTGTGCCCAGGCCCCGGCCCCGTGCCCACCCCCGGCTGCCCCCGCTCCCCCCAAGCCCCCGTGACACCTCGCTTCCCTCTGGGGACAGCCCTGGCCCCTCACAGCTCCTGCTCCGGAACCACTGGAGCATCCCGACTCCAGGCCCTTGCTGTCCCACTCTGCTGCTTTCAGGGAGCGTCCAGAGGGGACATTTTGGGGACCCCCGTGCCCTCAGCGCCGCCCCTGCTGATGCCCCTTTCTTCTCTTGCAGCTGCGCAGCGATGTGGGAGGCAGCCCCGCTGTGAGTGTGCCCTCGCACCCAAACCCTCGCATTCTCTGCATCCTCCTCCTCCTCCTCCTGTCCCCGTCCCCGTGGTGCCCCCTGTAACCCCTCCCTTGTCCCCACAGATGGGCGGCAGCGACGGCATCTTCGTTCCAGCTCCCAACACCGCGGCGCCCACCAACGTGGGGCCGCCCCTTGGCACTGGCCTGGGCGACCTCTTCGACCTCACCGGCGGGGTGGGGACCCTCTCGGGGTCCTACGTGGCCCCCAAAACGGTGAGCGGGGCCGGGCAGCCAAGATCAGGGTTAAGGGGGGCACAGAGCCCCGTGCACCCTGGAGGAGGTGGGGAAGCACCGGGGGTCTCTTTTGGGTGTCACCACGAGGGTGTCTTGTCTCCCTGGCCCCTCAGGTGTGGCTCCCTGCCATGAAAGCCAAGGGGCTGGAGATCTCCGGCACCTTCAGCCGCCAGGTGGGCTCCATCTCCATGGACCTGGTGCTGACCAACAAAGCCCTGCAGGTCATGTCTGACTTCGCCATCCAGTTCAACCGCAACAGGTGAGTCCCGCCTGGGCCCGTGGAGACGCTGACCGGAGCACTTCTGTGTGGAAAAGGGCGTGAGGAAGGAGCTGCAAGGGCTGGGAACAGCCTCTGGTGATGACCCTTCTCTCTCTGATGGCTGTGGTGGTGATGAGCATCGAACCAAAGCCTCTAAGAAGTTGGCTGAAGAGGCCATTCCTCAGGGCTCTGACCATTCTCCTGTTGCTTGTCCTGGGGGAACTGATGCTTCCTTTTCCCTCAGAAGCCCTGAGGGTATGCTGCAGGGTGCTACAGATGGGTGTGGGAGGAAGAAGGGAGATCTTGGGGTTGCCCCAGGTGGGGCAGGGCAGGAGCCAGCCCCGTCCTGGACAGTGCAGGGGCAGCAAGGCGATTCCTGAGATGCCGGTGGAGAAAGGCAGGGAGCGCCAGGGTTGGACAGACAGCACCTTGTGCCATCACCTGCTGTCCCCACCCTGAGCCCCTGCCCTCCCTGGTGTCCCCCCAGCTTCGGCCTGGCCCCCGCAGCTCCCCTCCAGGTGCACGCACCTCTGGCTCCCAACCAGTCCGTGGAGATCTCCCTGCCCCTGAACACCGTGGGCTCCGTCATGAAGATGGATCCCCTCAACAACCTCCAGGTGGGGAACACGGGGCTGTCCCCTCCTGGGGAGCTGGGCATGGGGCAGGGTCCCTTGGAGAAATCCAGAGGCAGGTGTGGCAGCAGGAGCCAGGTGCTTGCTGCAGGCTCCAGAGGAATGGGACATTTTGGGATCTTGCTGTGGGTCGGAGGTGTTGAGATGCCCATGTCCTTCCGCCTCAGGTGGCTGTGAAGAACAACATCGACGTCTTCTACTTCAGCACCCTGTACCCCCTGCACATCCTGTTTGTGGAGGACGGCAAGATGGGTGAGTTGGGCGACCCTGGCTCCAGCAAGGTGCTCTCTGTCACCTGTCCCCGGGTGCCATCCCAGCCCCTGGAACCTTCTTGATCACACTGAGCCCCCAAAAGCAGGTGGCTGCCCTGAGCCCGGCCTTGGGGAGCTGCTGGAGGGGGTGGTGGGGTGACATACCTTCACTGCCATGTCACCTGTGCTGTGTCACCTTTGGGGGTGAACGGTCTGGCAGCTCCCCCAGTGCTGGTGTCCTCCCTCCCTGCAGAGAGGCAGATGTTCCTGGCCACTTGGAAGGACATTCCCAACGAGAACGAGACCCAGTTCCAGATCAAAGACTGTTCCCTCAATGCAGGTGGGTCCCACCCCTCGGAAGGACCTGGCTCAGGTGCCACATCCACACAGCTGTTCAGTGCCTCCAGGGCTGGGGGCTCCAGCACTGCCCTGGGCAGCTGTGCCATCCTGACCGCCCTGTCCATGAAGGCATTTCCCCTAATACCCAATCCAAACCTCGTCCATGACGAGGAGGGGAGGAGATGGGGCGGGAGCAGCTCCAAAGGGAGCAGGGGGTCAGCCCAGCCCCTCAGCCTCTGTGTCCCATCCCAGATGCCGTGAGCAGCAAACTCCAAGGCAGCAACATCTTCACCATCGCCAAGAGGAACGTGGAGGGCCAGGACATGCTCTACCAGTCCCTGAAGCTCACCAACGGCATCTGGGTGCTGGCAGAGCTGCGGATCCAGCCCAGCAATCCCAGCTTCACGGTACATCCCAACCCCGGGGCAGCTCCCTGCCCTCCCTGCCCCGAGCTGGGGGACACATCCCTGCTGGTGCTGGTGCCAGCCCCGCTGTCCCTTCTCTCGTGGGGAGGGTGACACCGCTGCTGTGGGGGCAGCTGAAGGACACACAGGGGTCCCAGCCCACCCTGCTCCGTTAAACCCTGTCCTCGGAGCATTCCCTGAGCGGGGATCTATCCCCACCTCACCCATGAGCCATCCCGATGTCCTGCTTTCCCTGTCCCCTCCCCACCGCCCTGGCAGCCCGTGGTCTGTGGGCTGGGACGAGCTGTGTCACCCTGACTCCTGTCTCTGTCTCCGTCCCCGCCGCCCGCCCTCGCCGGCTGCCCGCTCTTGCAGGATTTGGAGGTTAGAGATCGGTTTTTCCCTGGCTTGGGGCTTTCCCTGGCTGCTGCCTCCCTCCCCCGGTGTTTTTCCCTGCCCTGCCAGTCTCCTGCCTCTCCTTCCCAGCAGGGCTGGCACAAGGAGAGGGACATTCCTGGTTTCACTGGGGATGAGGATAGCTGCAAAATCCCAGAGGATTCTCCATGAACTTTCCCAGCTTGAGGAGCTAATTGATTTTGCCATGATTTAATATTTAAGCAAACACCTGAAGGGGCTCATTTTTGGGGAACCCTTCACCCTGGAGCTCCCAGGCAGTGAATCCAATCCCAAAAGCTGGAGTGTTGCCCCTGCCTGTTCCTGCCTGCGCTGCATGTGGATGGCTCTGCCCTGGGAGGGCTTGTAGGGGTTGGATCACCCCTGCAGGAGCTGGAATCAGGAGCTGGACTGCCTCGTGGGAGGGTGCTGCAGCATGCAGGGCTCTGCTTTGGGGCTGGCGGCTCTCCAGCGTGGGGTGGGATGCCATGACCCCGCTCTTCCCTCTCTCCCCACAGTTATCCCTGAAATGCCGAGCACCAGAGGTGTCCCAGTACGTCTACCAAGCCTACGAGACCATCCTGAAGAACTGAGGTGCTGCTGCAGCCCCTCCTCTTCCTCCTCCTCCTCTGCTCCCTTTCCCGCCCGAGGAAGCAGGGCCGGATCCGTGTGCATGTCCCCTTTCCTTCCTGCCCCGGGAGCAGCCCCTGGGCTTCTCCTCTCCCTGTGGGGCTGGGGGGCGTGGGGGGCTGTCCCCAGTCCCTGCATCCCTGTAGCAATCCCTGTGTGAGTGGTGCCGTGTCCTCCCAGCTGCTCTTGCTCCCTCCAGATCTGTTCCACCCTCCGGCTGGGAGCTGTGGGGGGCCGCTCTCCCACCTCCCCAAAACCCCAGCTCCCGCTCCTGGCTCTCGTGGAGCGGTGCCTGGTGCTGGGTTCAGCATTCCAAACCCTGGGATCAGCGGCTGGGGGGCCCAGAGTGCCGTGGGCTTGGGTGGCTCTGGCTGCAGATGCCCCTGGAGCAGGTGGGAAGCAGCTTTGGCTTCTTCCCCCTCGCTCTGCCTCTCCCTGGCTTTGTGCCGTGGTTGAGCAGAGCCGAGGGTGAGCCCTTCACAGAGGGTCTCCTTCCCGCGGGAGCCCTTCCCAAAGCTCCCACAAGGGCTGGAGGACCCCGGCTGGGGGGCTGTACTCAACGTGCAGGTTCAAAAGGGCTTTTCCAGCCCCTGCCACGGGGCCGGGAGGGCTCTGAGCGTCCCCTCTCCCCCTGCCCACCCCCACGGCTCCCTCTGCTCCCCCCGGCACCCCTGGGTGCTCCCCGGGGGCTCCTGCCGCTCCTTTTGCCCCCAAATCAAGCCATGGGTCCCCCCCCTCCCTCGAAGCAGGAAATCTCTAATATGAAAGATAAATATATTGTAACGTTCACTGGTTTGAAGGGAATGCTGAATAAAGGCGACGCCGGCCCACGGGGACGCTCCGGGGTGGCCGTGGCCCGGTGATCCCGAGGGAAGCAGGAGCCTGGGAGCTTCCTGCCAGCAGGGCAGGGCCAGATAAACCCTGCCTGGGGCCATGGCCTCTGGCACGGCAGGGCCTGACACAGCAGAGGGGCAGGGCTGGGCCGGGGACACGGGGCCGGTCCTGGGGACAGGATGGGCCTGGAGAGCTCCTGGCTCTGCTCCTGGAGCCTCTCGGATCCACCAAGGCCAAGGTGGCCCTGCGCCCCTACGTGGTGTCCAGTCTGGGTGCCCCGAGCCCCTGCTGGGGTTGGGGACGAGTGTGGGGTCCCCAGGAGGTGCTGCTGGTCCCTGTGGGGTGGGTGACAGTCCCTGGCAAGGATGGGCAGCACCACGGGGCACTGGTGCTGCTCTGGGATGTCCTACAAATCCCTGGTGCTGCTCTGGGCCACCCCACGGGCCACCAGCCCCACTCCCAGAGGAGAGGCAGGACGGGTGTCCATAGTGCCCACCCTGCTTTGGAACCCCCAAAGCGACAGCAGGGTGGTCACCACCAGCAGCTCTGGACCCTCCTGGTGACCCAAAACCTGCCAGCAGCCCTGAGGTGCAGTTCCCTGGCCATGGGGCACTCTGGGCTCCAGGGACACCTCTGGGGGGGCCCAGTGGCTGTAGTGGGGTACAGGACACTGAGGCTCAGCCTCACCCCAGCTCTTGGCTGCTCCCACCCCTCCCTTGGGCCTGGGGGTCTGAATCCCCTGCACAGATGAGCAGACAGGGTGGGCTCAGCTCCGTTGGTCTTTACTGGCTGGACAGGACATGCAGGGCTGCAGGGGTGGGGGCCACGGTGGCCCTGTCCCACCCTGGGGACATCAGCAGGAGCTCTGGGCAGCGCTGTGCTGCTGGGGCTGCAGAGGGAGGAGTGACCCCTCCTGCCCTGAAACGGGCTGTGGTGACCAACTGTCCCCAAGTCATCCTGGGGTGGAGAGGAGAGACTGGAGAGGAGAGAGGGGCCGAGGAGGTGATGATGAGGCCAAGAGGTGAGAAGAAAAGGATGTGAAGGCCAGGAGGGGAGGAGAAGACAAGAGAAGGAGGAGGCAGCCCAAAAGAAAGGAGAGAGAGAAAATGAGATGAGGAGGAGACACGAAGAGAAGGTCAAGACGAGGAAAACAAGTGGAGAATGAGGAGGGATGAAATGACCAGGAGAAGAACCGGGTGCTCTCCAGCCCCTCTGCCAGGTGCCAGCTCTGCTCTGGCCACCACTGCCCTGCCCACAGGACAGAGCCCCCCTGGAGCTGCTCCCCACGGCACGGGGACACCCCTGGCACCCTCTGGGGCTGGGGGCTCCTTGAGACCCCCCCCCAAAGCCAGCAGTCACCAAGTGCAGGGGTCCCGGCCACCCCAGCCCCGTGGCCATCGCCCGGGCGGGCGTCTCCGCTCAGCTGCCACCTCCCCGCTCCCGCAGCAGCTCGGGGACGTCCCCAGGAGCTGCCAGGAGCTGCCACGGCCATCGGCCCCTCACGGCCACGCGTTCTCCTGCGGGGCCCAGGGGTGCTCCAGGAGGGAGGGGATGCTCTGCAGAGCCCCCCAGGCCTTGGCGCTGCCGTTGGCGGCGCGGTGGGCGCCTGCCCCGTACCCGCGGGGGGTGGGGATCCGGGACGGCGTCTTGTGGGGCTGCGTGTCCAGCCGGGGCTTGGCCCAGGGCCGCGGCGGGGCCGCGGGGACCCCCGGCCCGGGGCTCTCCTCCGTCTCCATCAGCTCGTCCTCCCCGGCGGCCCAGTCGGTGTCGGAGCCGGGGTTCCCCGGCGTCTCCCGGTTGTCCCAGGAGGCCGGGAAGCAGCAGCTCTCGTCGGAGGAGCTGGAGAAGGTGGAGCGGCGCCTCGCATCCGCCAGCGTGGGGTCGGACGGCAGCGGGGGGCAGCCGCCGTCGTGGTTCCCGTCGTGGTTCCCGTCGTGGTTCCCGTTGTGGTTCCCGTCGCTGCTCCCTCCCCGCCGCCCGTCCTCGGCGGGCAGCCCGTGCTTGGCGAAGACGCTCAGCGAGGAAGACGAGGAAGACGAGGAGCAATAGGCCGAGTCAGCGGCGGCGGCGGGCGCGGGCGGGGGGCTCTCCGCGTCCCCCAGCTGCTCCAGCAGCCGCGTGTTGGCCAGGAATTCCTCCTCCAGCCGCTGAACAGCCGCTGCTCCTGCCCGGGCTCCAGCCAGCGCGGGGCCCGCAGCCTCCGCGCCAGCTCCTCGGGGTCCCCGGGGCCGGGGCCGGGGGTCGCGCCGCCCCCCGGGGCTCCCCGCGGCGGCGGGCGGCTCTGCCCGCGCCCAAGAGTGCTGCCCGTCGGGCCGGCGGCGGATGAGCAGAGCAGCGGAGCGGGGCCGCGGGGGGGCGCGGGGGGACCCGCGGGGGGACGCGGCGGAGCGGGGGGCGCGGGGGGAGCCCGGAGCGGGGGGGTCCGCGGGGTCCCGGCGGGCCGGGGGGCGGCGGGGGCCGCTCTGCGCGGAGGCGGCCGAGGAGTCGCTGTCGCCCGAGCAGCGCCGGGAGCGCGCGGGGACGCGCGGCCTGGGGGCGGCGGAGGGGGAGAGGGGGGCAATGAGCACCCCGGTGATCCCCCCCCCGGGGCACCCCCCAATCGCACAGCCCCCGTGAACCCCCCCACTGGTACCCCCCCATTGCGCCCCTCCTCGTGGAACAACCCCAGTGCCCCCCACCCACTGCACCGTCCCCATTCTCCCCCATGGCACCCCACATTTTCTCCACTGCACCCCATTTCCCTCCCCATTGCACCCGTTCATTCTTTCCCCTTTACCCCCATTGCACCCCACATTCCTCCCCTTAAACCCCATTTCCATCCTCACTGCACCTCCACCAAACCCCACATTCCCACTGTTGAGCCCCATTTCCCTTCCCCTTGCCCCCCATAACCCCCCATAATCCCCCCATTCTCCCTCCCACTGTCCCCATTTCCTCCCTCCATCAAACTCCCATGGAATCCTCCCACCCTCATTCTCCCCCCTCAGCCCCCACCCACTGCACCCCGCATTCCCTCCACTGCCAATCCCATTCCCCTCCATCTCACACCCCAGTGTACCCCCATTTCCCCTCCTGCCCCTTCATCCACCCCCCATTTCCCCTTGTTCCCCCACCGCACCCCGGTGAACCCCCATTGCCCCCACTGCCCCCTCCATTGAGCTCCCCCACCAAATCCCATTCCCCCCTTGGAGCCCCCTTCCCTCCCCCTGCTGCCCCCCCACTATTCCCCTCCACTGACCCCCCAATGCTTTCCCCATTTACCCCCTCCCAGTGCCCCCCATTCCAGCACCCATCACCTCCCAGCGCCCCATTATCTGTCCCCATAGCCCCCCATGGCCCCACACCGAACCCCCGTTGTCATCCTCCATTTCCCCCCCCTAACTGCACCCCCATTCCTTCACTGCCCCTCTCTGCACCCCGCACCGTCCTCCCCCGTCCCCACTGCCCTACCAAACTGCACCCCCATTCCTTCCTACTGCACCCCAAATTCACCCCCACGGCCCCCTCAGTACCGCTCACTGTCCCCTCAGTTTTCCCCATTGCACCTCCCCACTGAGCCCGGTTACCTGCACTGCCCCCCCAGTGCTCCCCCATTTCCCTCTGGTACCTCCCACTGCCCCCAGTGCTCCCCCATTTCCCTCTCTGGTACCTCCCACTGCCCCCAGTGCTCCCCCATTTCCCTCTGGTACCTCCCACTGTCCCCAGTGCTCCCCCATCTCCCTCTCTGGTACCTCCCACTGCCCCCAGTGCTCCCCCATTTCCCTCTGGTACCTCCCACTGCCCCCAGTGCTCCCCCATTTCCCCCTCTGGTACCTCCCACTGTCCCCAGTGCTCCCCCATTTCCCTCTCTGGTACCTCCCACTGCCCCCAGTGCTCCCCCATTTCCCTCTGGTACCTCCCACTGCCCCCAGTGCTCCCCCCATTTCCCCCTCTGGTACCTCCCACTGCCCCAATGATCCCCCATTTCCCTCTCTGGTACCTCCCACTGCCCCCAGTGCTCCCCCATTTCCCTCTGGTACCTCCCACTGTCCCCCAGTGATCCCCCATTTCCCTCTGGTACCTCCCACTGTCCCCAATGATCCCCCATTTCCCCCTCTGGTACCTCCCACTGCCCCCCCAGTGCTCCCCCATTTCCCTCTCTGGTACCTCCCACTGCCCCCAACGATTCCATTTCCCCCCCACTGCCCCCTCCCACTGTCCCCCACGATTTCCCCAGTGTTCCCCAGGGTTCCCCAGTGTTCCCCAGTTCAGCCCAGTCGCCCTCATTCCACCCCTCCCACCGTCCCCCTACTGTCCCCAGTGTCCCCCGTTGCCCCCCGATGTTTTCCCAATAACCGCCTCCCGCTCCCCTGTTCCCTGCCCGTCCTCTCGGTGGGGCTGAGCCTTTGCCGTGCGGTCTCGGCGCAGTTTCGGGGTCCCCCCCAGCCCCCCGGGGTCCGTACCTGAGCGCTCCCGCTCCCCGCGGCTCCGCGGGGCTCCTGGAGGGGCTGCCGGAGCCGGAGCGGGGGGCCGCGGCCCCGCGGGGGGGGCAAAGCCTCCTGCTTGAGGGGCTTCGGGGGGTCCCCCCGGGGCTGGGGGCGCCGGGGGGTGCTGGGGCTGGAGGCGCGGGACGAGGAGGAGCCGGGGGCTGCTTTTTGGGGAGACACGCCCGGGGTGCGGGGCTGGGGCAGGCGGTGAGCTGGAACGGAGAGGGGGCGGCGCTCGTCACCCGCCCTCCGCTCACAGCATCCCGATTTTCCAGCTGGGGTACTCCCGGAGTGGGGAACGCCTCGGGGATTTGGGGAAAAAAAACCGCCCTTCTCATTCCCCTTTTTCTCCTTCCAGCCGGATCAGTGCTCCGAGGAGCCCAGCCACGGGGAAGGGAGCGCCACGGAAAATCAGGGGATGGAACCCATGGAAAATCAGGGGATGGAACCCAGGGAGAACCAAGGAATGGAACCCATGGAAAATCAGGGGATGGAACCCAGAGAGAACCAAGGAATGGAACCCATGGAAAATCAGGGGATGGAACACATGGAAAATCAGAGAATGGAACACATGGAAAATCAGGGGATGGAACCCAGGGAGAACCAAGGAATGGAACCCATGGAAAATCGGGGAATAGAATGCACAGAAAATCAGGGAATGGAACCCACGGGGAACCAGGGAATGGAGCCTCCATGGAGATTCAGCAAATGGAGCCCATGGGGAAACAGGGAGCAGAACCCCACAGAAAATCAGGGAATGGAGCCCCACAGAACAGAGTGGGGAACCAGGGAACGGAGCCCCATGGAAAACCAGCCACAGAGCCCCAAGGAGAGCCAGGGAATGGAACCTCAGAGATCAGGGAACAAAACCCCGCAGAGAACCAGGGCAAGGGGCCCCGTGGAGAAGGAACGGAGCCCCAGGGAGGATCCGGGAAGGGAAGCCGTGGAGCAGCAGGGAACGCAGCCCCGCGGGCAGCCAGGAGCGCGCCGGGGCGGGGCGCGGGGGTCCCGCAGACACTCACCGAGGGCAGCGCAGCGGCACGGGTCGTGCTTGTCCAGGTAATGTTCCAGGGTGTCCCAGCCGCCGCCCACCCGCACCATGACGTGGCTCCTCAGCACCTGCGGGCAGCGCGGTCACCCTGCCCGCCCCCAGAAGCACCGCGAGCCCCCCGGACCCCGGCGGGGCAGGAAATCCAGCCCGGACCCCCCCCACCCTGCCTGGGAGCGGGGCGGAGGAGGACGGGGGGGTCCCGGGGTAACGGGGGCACGGTGGGGCGAGGGAGGCGGGGGCGGCTCTCACCCGGACGAAGATGAGCGTGTTGGAGTCGCCCACTTTGTACTTCCCCTCCGAGACCTTGACCATGGGGAATTGCGAGGGGCACGAGCAGCAGCCCAGGATCTCCCGCACCTGGCGGCACAGGGCGGAGCGGTCAGCGGGGCGTGGACAGCCCGCTCTAGGGTCGGTGGGGTCCAGAACCCCGCTGTAGGGCCCGTGGGGCATGGACCCCCGCTACAGAGCTGGTGGGGCACAGACCCCTCGCTATGGGGCCTGTGTGCACAGAACCGCCCTACAGGCTCAGTGGGGCACAGACCCCCCTGTTATAGGATCGGTAGGTACAGACCCCCCAGTTATAGGGCCGGTGTGCACAGAACCGCCCTACAGGCTCAGTGGGGCACAGACCCCTGTTATAGGATCAGTAGGTACAGACCCCCTCTATAGGGCTGGTGTGCACAGAACCCCCCTACAGGCTCAGTGGGGCACAGACCCCCCCGTTATAGGATCGGTAGGCACAGACCCCCCAGTTATAGGGCCGGTGTGCACAGAACCGCCCTACAGGCTCAGTGGGGCACAGACCCCTGTTATAGGATCGGTAGGCACAGACCCCCTCTATAGGGCTGGTGGGGTGCAGACTCCCCAGTTGCAGGGCTGGTGGGAACAGAATCCCCATTATAGGGTCAGTGGGGCCCAAACCCACCATTATAGGATTAATACGGGCATTATAAATATATAATGAAATAAATGTAAGGGCATTTATTATTATTAATAAAAAGGGCATTATAGATGCCCCGCTATAGGGTCAATGAGCACAAACCCCGTTACAGGGCTGGTGAGGCACGGATCCCCCACTATAGAGGGCATAGAAACCCCTGCTATAGGGTCAGTGGGGCACAAACCCCCTTATAGGGTCAGTGTGCGTGCCCGTTATAGGGGCAGCCCCTCAGCTGATGAATGAAATGAAATTTCATCATCATCATCATAATGAAACTCTCTTCATTTGGGGTCCACCCGCTCCGGGACCCCCGGGTGTGGGCGCAAAACATCCCCCACCCCACTAATCCTGAACCACGGGGGATTGGCCCCCAAATCCGCACCATGGGGCAGGACCCACATCCACCAACAGAAACGGGGTAAACCCCGGGGGGGTTTTGCCTCCCTCTCAACTGCAAGGTCCGGCACAGGGAAGAGCGGGGCGGGAGGATCGGGGGGGCCGGGCAGGGGACCCCCGGGGCTGCGGGGCGGCCGTGGCGGCGCTGGCTGCCAGCTGCCGGCTCCATCTCCCGGGCTGACGTCAGGGATTAAAGCGGAGCCGCGGGGGGACGCGGGGACGCGGCCGCATCCTGCCCCGGCCCGCGGCTGGGGGGGGGCACGGAGCCGCCTCACCCCCAAATCTGGGCCTTCTTTCATAACCCCGAGATTTCTGGGGGGCTTCCTGCCCATCACAGGGCTGAGAGAGAGGAAGGAAGGATGTGGCCGCTCCGGTTCCCATCCGGGTGACGCGGAGAGCTCCAGCGGGGGAAACTGAGTCACGGAGCGGGGCGGGGGGGGGGGCCGCAGTGAGGGGGGCTGTGACCCTGCCGCCGCACGGGGGGGGCACCTGGGGACGAGGCGGGCCGGATCCTGCTCCGCCGGGCTCCTCCCCGCCTCTGGCGCTGCCCATAAAAGCCGATGGCGAGGAATTACGCAGCCGGGAAAAATGCAGCCGGGGCTGGCAGCGCCCGGCCAGGGGGGCTTGGGGGGGTAACAGCGACCGGGGGACCCCCCTCCGGAGCGGCACCGGGCGGACGGGGCGGGGGGGGGTCAGGATGCTCTTTAATGAGGGGCTTAATGAGGAATCGGGGTTTCAATTAAAAAAAGGCTTAGGGAGTCAGGGGAGGGCAGAGCCCCCCTGTTCCCCCCCTGTCCCCCCCGTCCCAGATTAATCCGCTGCCTCGGCCGCGGGACGGATCCCGCACCCGGCTTTAATCCGTCCTGAGCCCCCGGCCCGGGGGGGGGCCCTGCACCCCCCTTCTGACACCCCAAATTGCGACTGGGAGCAGCCGGGATGTCCCCGGGGACAGCAGCCCCGGGGCGGCGGGAGGAGAAATCCCCCCGTGAGTCCCCCACGACGGGGAGGAGGTGGCAGGGCACAGGTGACACCTGTGTCCCCACCGTGACTCCGGTCACGGCCGCCGAAATAACCCCTCCCGGAGGCAGGAGGCTCCGCGGGAGCCCGGCTGGGTGTGGGTGGGCGCAGAGGAGCTCTCGTAGCCATGGAGAGCTGGGATGGGTGGGTGGAGCACATCCTGTGACCACAGGGGTGGGAGGAAAGACTTCCCCGGGGTCCCAGGGACACGTGGGACCGCCCCTGGAGCGCGGAGTGCCCTGTGGGACGGGCAGAAGGGACTCGCTGGGGGTCAGAGGGACAGGTGGCACCTGCCAGGGGCCACAGAACGCCCCGCTGGCTGGACAGGCGGGAGCTCCCATGGATCATGGAGCACTCGTGGGGCACACAAGGCAGGGGCCACGGAGACAGAGAGAACTCCTGGGGGCCGTGGACATGGGTGGGACCCCACCATGGACCCCGCTGGGTGGGACAGGGAGGTTCTCACAGCCACAGACAGGTGGGACCTCCTAGTGACCACGGGGTGACCATTGGGCGGACAGAGAGGGCCTCCCACGGACCAGAGCTGCCCGCTGGGTGGATGGACAGGACCTCCCACAGACCACCGAGTGCCCGCGGGGAGCCTGGCGGTGCCCAGGCCCTCACCCAGGCACAGGGCTCCCAGGGGAGCGCGTGTCTCACCAGCTCGTCCAGGTTCTTGAGGTCGCACAGGGTGATGGGCCGGGCCCGGCTGGGGAAGGCGCCCGCCCGGGCGTCCCGGCTCTCGCGGCGCGTGCCCAGCGCGCCGTCGGCCATTTGGTCCCTCATCTCCTCCTCGATCTCCTCCTCCATCTGGATCAGCATGGGGGCCAGCATGCCGAACTTGGAGCCCCTCCTGGCCACCTCCAGCAGGCAAAGGACAAAGTTCTTCTCGTTCTTCTTCAGCACCAAGTCGTTGGTCTCGAACATGAGCACGTCCTGGATGCCCAGGTCCTGCCGGCACCACTGGATGAAGTTGGAGACGTTATCCCGGGCGATGAAGGAGCCAGGCACCACGTTCTTGGCCTGGAAGACCACCTCGTTCTGGGGCACCCGCATGCGGGCCGCCGCCTCGGGGTGCCGCTCCTGGAAGTCCAGGGCGGTGCGGTTGACGTTGTTGGCGTGGCGGCAGAGGTGACATCCCGTCTCCAGGCTCTCCAGGAAGGTGTCCACCTGGATGTCCAGGTCGTAGAGGGTGTTGAACCACTCGGCCAGGTCCTCCTTCATGGCCTCCAGGTACTCCTCGCTGGAGCGGAAGGGGCGGATGCTCTTGGAGGCGGCCGACTGGATGTGGCTGGGGTCGGCCATGGCCGGCTTCCTGCGGGGGGACAGCGGGGGCTGTAATGGGCAGGAACCCCCCAAAGACCCCCAGACCATCCACCAACCTCAGTTTCCCCCTCTGCGCCTCAGTTTCCCCCTCTGCGCCTCAGTTTCCCCCACGCTTTACCCATGGGCAGGAGCGTCACTGCTGTCACCACCACCCCTGCCAGGACCTGCAGCACCCCCAGATCCACACCCCCCCCACCCCGTGTGTCCCCCCCCACGGCCCATGTCCCCTGCCCTCATGTCCCGCCACCACGTGTGTCCCCACTCTCCGCGTCCCCCGCCCCGTGTCCCCTCCTCCCGTGTCCCCTCTGTCCCCTGTCACCGTGCCCACCCCACGGTGGGGCTGTGGCAGAGGGGACATCCCTCCCCAGGCCCGCCCTAAAACCTGCCCAGTCATGGTGGGCGCCTCACCCCGGTGTCCCCACCCCGGGAGCAGGTGACACCCCGAGGATGGCAGTGCCAGGGCAGGGAGCCCCCCTTTACCCGGGGGGGGCTCAACCCCGAGGGGCTGCACCGGGGGGGGACTGGGGGGGCTGGTCCCCGGCGCTCGGCCATGGGGTGGGGGCTGCACCCGGGGGAGCCCCCGGCCGTCCCTGACCTGGGGTGGGGGCACAAGAGCCAGGGATGTCCCAGCAGAGGGGTCACCCCCCCCGGGGGGCCCTGTGACCTCCCCTGCCCCCCAGCCCAGCCCAGTCCCCTGTCCTGGGGGGGTCCTTCCCTTGGGGTGTCCCCTGCCCTCACAGGGGGTGTCCCCGCTGGGGAGGGTCCCCTCACCTCGGGGGGGGTGGGACTGGTATCCTGGGGAATGGGGGGACTCTGTGGGGGGGTCCCCATCCCTCGACAGTGGGGGGATCCTGTCGGGGGTGCCGGTTTCCCTCGGGATGGGGGGGGTCCCTGTTTGGAGGGTCCCTTTCCCTCGGGGGGGGGGGGCTCTCTGTGCTGGGGGGGGGGTCCCTACCCTCGCAGGGGGGGTGCCCGTGCCGAGGGGTGTCCGTATCGGGGGTCCCCCTTTCCCTTGGGGGGTGGTGTCCATCTCTGGGGGTGTCTCTTTCTCGGGGTGGGGGGGGGGGGGTCCCTTTCCGGCGTTGGGGTCCCTATTCCGGGGCGATCCAGCGGGGGGGGGGGGTGCAGCGGGAGGGGCTCCGCACCTGCGGGGACACGGGGACGGGGCACACAGGGGCCCGGGGCCACCCGCCCACCCCCCCGGCCGCACTCACCGCCGCCGCTCCGCGCCGCGCTACGGCCGGGCCGGGCCCGCTCCCCGCTGCTGGGCCGGGCCGCGGCTCCCAGCGCCGGGGGGGCCCCGCGCCGCGGCCCCCGCCGCCATCGGCCACCGCCGGCGGCCCGGGGTGGCGGCCGGGGGGGCCCGTTGTGGCTCCCAGCGAGGCTCGGCCGCCGCAGCCCCGCGGAGCCGCCGCCGCCGCCGCCGCGCCCCGGCCGGGAAGTTGGAGGCGGCCCAGAAAGGGCCGGGACGGGGGCGGCGGCGGCGGCGGGCGGGGACGGGCACGGGGGGGACACGGACACGGCGGGGGGACGGGGCACGGGGGGGACACGGACACGGCGGGGGGACGGGGCACGGGGGGGACACGGACACGGCGGGGGGACGGGGGGAGGAGCGCGGACACGGGAGGGGGGCGACACGGACACGGGGGAGGCACGGGGGTGACACGCGGCGACACCCGGTGACATTCCCACGCCGGGTGTGGCTCCCCGCTTCCATTGATCTGCATCGCCCCCCCACCTGCCTCCCCCGGCACTCACACCCCGAGGGGAAACTGAGGCACGGCGGGATCCAGCGGGCGGCTCCGTCCCACCCCACCCCTCTCTCCCATCCCACTCTCCCTCCCATCCTACCCCGTCCCGGGCCCGGGGCCCGCTCTCGCCCGCCTCCCAGGGATGCTCTCAAGAAAGGCCAGCAATGGTGCGGTTACAAACAGCGGGAATTTTATTTAAAAAAACAACCGTCACAACCGTTCACAGCGTTACAGGCGGGGTGGGGGGGTGGGGGCGCGTTAAACAACCGGTTTTATTTTGGGGGGTGGGGGAAAGAAGAATTCACGCTACCATTGAACTTGGTTTTAATGTTTCTCCACAAACGGTGAAAAATACTAAAGTACAGACAAGGAGGACTCATAATGTTGTGGCCAACATTATAAATATGGAATTATAAATTTAAAACATTTTTTTTTTCTGGTTTAAAAAATAAATCTGGTAGTAAATGCGGCTCTGGGGAGGCGGAGTTAGTAGGGCCGGTCTCGGCGATCCTGACGGTGTTCGCCCCTGCGGGCCAGGGGGGAACAGAGCTCAGCCGTGGGCTCCAGGAGCCCTCCCCGGGCCGGGGAGGCTCCTTAACACCCAGACACCGTGCCACCCATTTACCCACCCCACCCACCCCCGCCATTCACCCCCCGCCCCTCCACCCATCTGTCCCACCCCAGTCGCCCCCCACCCTTTCCCCATCAGGGTCTCCCCCTCCCCAGTGTCCCCTTGTCCCCTCCCATCCCTCTCTGCCCCGCCCTCCATCCATACTTGTCCATCTTTCCCGGCCCTCCGCGCCGTCCTCTGCCTCCTCCTCCCATCTGCTCCATGAGGGGTCCCGGGGGTCCCCCGGGGCCGCCTCCTCCTCCTCCTCTCCGGCCGCCTCCTCCGTAGCCGCCTCGGTCCATGCCCCGGCCACCTCGGAATCCCCCTCGGTCTCCGCCACGGCCGCCTCGGAACATCCCCCCGGGCCCCCCTCGGTCCATCAGGCCCCCGCCGCGCCCGCCTCGCATCCCCCCGGGGCCGCCTCGGCCGCGGTCACCGCCTGGGGGAGGAGGAGGAGAGACCCTCAGAGTGAGCCCAAGGCAGCACATCCCAATCCCTCATTCCCCACCCCATGATCCCAGCTCACCCCAATCCCCCGTTCCCCACCCCATGATCCCAGCTCACCCCAATCCCCCATTCCCCACCCCATGATCCCAGCACATCCCAATCCCCCATTCCCCACCCCATGATCCCAGCTCACCCCAATCCCCCATTCCCCACCCCATGATCCCAGCACATCCCAATCCCCCGTTCCCCACCCCATGATCCCAGCTCACCCCCAATCCCCCGTTCCCCACCCCATGATCCCAGCTCACCCCAATCCCCCGTTCCCCACCCCATGATCCCAGCTCACCCCAATCCCCCGTTCCCCACCCCATGATCCCAGCACACCCCAATCCCCTGTTCCCCACCCCATGATCCCAGCACACCCAGCTCTGGCAGCAGCAGCAGGA